>NC_092707.1:381417008-381719984 GCF_047496885.1 Scyliorhinus torazame | reverse complement strand
GTGTGTGTGTGAGCGAGGGAGTGTGTGTGAGAGTGAGGGAGTGTGTGTGAGAGTGAGGGAGTGTGTGTGAGAGCGAGGCAGTGTGTGAGAGCGAGGCAGTATGTGAGAGTGAGGGAGTGTGTGTGAGAGCGAGGGAGTCTGTGTGAGAGCGAGGGAGTGTGTGTGTGAGTGAGGGAGTGTGTGTGAGAGCGAGGGAGTGTGTGAGAGCGAGGGAGTGTGTGTGAGAGCGAGGGAATGTGTGAGAGCGAGGGAATGTGTGAGAGCGAGGGAGTGTGTGAGAGCGAGGGAGTGTGTGAGAGCGAGGGAGTGTGTGTGAGAGCGAGGGAATGTGTGAGAGCGAGGGAATGTGTGAGAGCGAGGGAGTGTCTGTGAATTTGTGTGAACTCTGAGTCTGGGTGAGTGCTGGGCACACACACACACGTGTTAACTGGACACAGACACACTCATGAGCTGGACATACACCTAACCACATGCGCACACATGCGAGCTGGGCATACACCCTGAGCTAGACACACACGCACGTGATCTGGACACATGCAAACACACACACGACACACACAAACACAGGCTTCTCAATGCGCACTCACATACACCCCCCCCCCCCCTCCCTGAAAACCTATCCACACACCAGTCTGGGAAAGCAGGAAAATCCAGAGTCAAAGACAGCGCACCTCCAACTCCTACTTTCATATCAACTCTGCTGTGACCAGCTTGGAGTGTGCTCCACCAGAGGTGAATGCAAGGTTGGCCTTTCTTAAACCAAACTTCTTAGCTTGAACCAGGTTCCCCTGGTGACCAGGGCTTGGGGCCTAGTTTCTCTTTAAGCGAAAAGAACTCTCCTGCGTGGCACTTTTTAATGGCCATTTTTATTAACTATTCTTTATTAAGTTATCAATTTATTGTTTTGATATTGATGGTGCTTGTATTTTCTTATACCTTGGCCAGAATTCTCAGTTTGGGAGAATTCTAAGTGTTGCTGCCGGGACTGAATAGCATGCAAATCTCGTGCCCGATGGGGGCGTTATTCAGGAAGCGAGTCAGGACAGGCAAATGAGCCAGTACTCTGCCCAAGACAATTCAGAGCAAATCTTACTCCTGCTGGCTTTGGATTGGCTGAGGCCGGAATTGGCACTGGAGAGTGTCAAACTGGAGCTGCTGAAAAGCACTCCACTCACCAGACACTCTCATTCCAGCCAAGATGATGGACCAGCGCCGAGATTCACAGGGTCAGTGCTTGATCGAGTTTGCTGGGCGCGGTGGAGGAGAGGAGGTATACCCTCTTCCCCAGGGTATGCAGGAGACTCAAGCCAGCCATTGTCAACAGGCCCTGGGAGGAGGTGGCAGAGGTAGAGAGTGTTGCCAGCCTCACCCAAGAGAACTGGGAGCCAGTGCCAGAGAAAAAGATGAATGACTCCCTTCGGGCAGCTCGGGTCAGTCACCACCTCTGTGCCCCTGGCATCACTCCCACCATCACTCCTCACATTACCCCCCTATCCCCTAGAGGCCTACCAAAACCCACCTGCCTGCATCACCCTTACAACTCACCATCCAACAAACCCCAACACCTGTTTCCCCCCACCCCCAAGAACTTGCCTCCATGCGTCTCACCATGTCCTTTATGTGTCCCCATAAGTGCTAGATGGATGGGAGCAGGGGGTGGGTGGACAGGCAGAGCTTGGAGATAACTGGTGGTCCTGAGGGGTGGGTCAGCTGATGGTGTCACTGGTGAGGCCTCTGTTCTGAGAGGGGCAGTGTGCCAGGGAGGGTGCCAAAGATCATGGCGTATGTGTTCTTTGTCTGGGGTGAGCTCTGCTATTCCCCTGTTTCCCCGGCAGTGGGGCTGCGCTGAGGAGTGGCAGCACCTGGTGTGCCATTGATTGAGCTTGGCCTCGCCCATCCTGTTGATGGGTCAGCTGGGGTCTGAGCGTTTCCAGAGGGGCGGCCGAGGTGGATTCCCAAATTACCAGAGGCTTTCTGAACAGTTCCAGGACATAGTGAGCAGTCAGCAGAGTGAACAGCCAGGGGCCTGTAGGTTACATCAAAAGGATGTGTTTAAAACACAGACTGCAGCAATGGAGGTCTGAGCCAGGCCACCCCGATGCCGAGCGTGACACCCCGAGTCCACGGACATGTCTCAAGTCGCTCCCCGCTGCTCCCCCCAGCCCAGGCAGCACCCCCCCCCCCCCCCCCCTCAACAAGCCAAACCATTGTGGAGAATTTTTAAAAGCTTCCTCACCTTCACGCTCCCCCTCAGGAGCCATGGCGCCCAGGCCCCATTTGTAAATACTTGCCCAAATTCGTGCCTTTCTGACTTCTGGAAGAGGGGCGGAGTATCGCGGAGGGGTGGAACATACTGTGTCCAACCCGCGAATGATATTAAAATCCATACAAGTGACCGTTTTGCGTAGACCCGCTAGTGCGGGGCACAAACTTCGATTTTGCTGCCAGAGAGGGATACGGTGCATGGTGCCGGGCACAATCCTCGACTTATCTATTGTTGTACCCTCAATAACAACGCTTGTAAACGGTAAAGAAGGCTTTAATAAGCTAAGAACTAGCCTGGTGCCAAGACGCGTGCTAACTGGGTGCCGCCCACAAGGAGGCACCTTATATACGACTTCCAGGTGGGCGGAGCCAGAGGCAGAGTCCCCCAGGGTTCCAAGCCCGGTCTTAAAGGGGACATCACCTTACATGATGATAAGGGTGTGGTGGTATGTATTAGGGGTAGTACGGTACCCAGTGATGCCGAGAGGCTATTGGTGGACAGACACTGGGCCCTGATTGGATCTGCCGCCTGCTGGCTCCACCCAGTAAGACGGAATATAAGAACCCGGGTTCTCCCAGCAGCCCCATTCTGTAACCGAGCTGCTGGGATCAACCATGATCTCATTAAATGGCGGAGCAGGCTCGAGGGGCCAGATGGCCTACTCCTGTTCCTAGTTCTAAAAAAAAAGAAACAAGTCTGCTTAATAAAGCCATCGATTGACTTCATCTCTTCTCGCCTCGTGAGTGATTGATTGTGCTACAATTTATTACGCACACTTTAAAGGACTATGGAGCTCCGGATCGCCCCGGAGTGTCTGCGAATCAGCCCCCATGCAGCAAACTCAGCCGCCGTATTTAAACACTGGCTAGTGTGCTTCGAGGGATACCTCCGAACGGCCCCCGGCCGGACCACAGAAGACCAGAAAATGCAGGTCCTGCATTCCAGGGTGAGCCCGGAGATCTACACGCTCATTGAAGATGCAGAGGATTTCCCGACGGCGCTCACCATGCTGAGAGGGATCTACATTTGGCCCGTAAACCAGGTCTACGCACGCCACCAATTCGCGATGAGATGGTAAATCCCCGGAGAATTGCTGGACGAGTTTTACAGCGCGCTGCTAATATTGGGAAGGAACTGCAACTGCCCATCGGTGAGCGCAAACAAACATACGGAGCTCCTAATTAGGGATGCTTTCGTAGCAGGTATGACCTCATCCCAAATCCGCCAGCGACTGCTGGAGAGAGACTCACTGGGGCTCACGGAGGCACGGGCCCTTGCGGCCTCCCTCGATGTGGCCTCGCAGAATGCCCACGCTTATGGCCCCGACCGCGCGGCAGCCCCTTGGGCTCCGTGGACCCCCGCGGAGACCGACTCCCCGGCAACCCCTATCCCCCAGCAAGCCTGCGCGGACAGAGCACCAGACCACCCGGGGGGGGGGGGGCTGCTATTTTTGTGGCCAGCCGAAACACCCCTGGCAGCACTGCCTGGCCCGCTCGGCCATCGGTAAAAGTTGCGTCAAGAAGGGACACTATTCAGCAGTGTGCCAGTCCCGGGGGGTCGCCGCAATCTCCAGGGGAGAACTGGGACCACAGACTCAGCCCCCCCAACGATCCATGTGCAGCCAACGGGCGCTGCCATTTTGGGTCCCGGACTCCATGCGGGGGGGATGGGCGCCGCCATCTTGTGACACACCGGCCACGTGCGATTCATGGGCGTAGCCATTTTGTCCACCCCCGACCATGTGCGATCCGTGGACGCCGCCATTTTGGCTGACAGCAAAGTACCCCAGCATTGACGGCTCCACGGGGCCTGAAGAAAACGCCCCGATGCAGCAACCGCGACTGGCGTCGGTGACTCTGGACCAGTCGCGGCCCCGGATGCTCCAAACGGCAACGACGACGGTGCTGGTTAATGGGTACGAAACGCCATGTCTGATCGACTCTGGGAGCACGGAAAGTTTTATCCATCCGGATACGGTAAGACGCTGTTCCCTTCCGATCCACCCGAGTACCCAAAAGATTTTTCTGGCAGCGGGATCCCATTCCGTAGAAATCAAAGGGTTCTGCATCGCGAACCTAACGGTGCAGGGGAGAGAGTTTAAGAATTACCGACTTTATGTCCTCCCCCACCTCTGCGCTCCCACTCTCCTAGGGTTAGATTTTCAATGTAACCTTCAGAGTTTAACGTTCCAATTCGGCGGCCCTATACCCCACTTACTATCTGCAGCCTCGCGACCCTCAAGGTTGAACTGCCTTCCTTGTTTGCGAACCTCACCCCGGATTGCAAACCCGTCGCCACTAGGAGCAGACGGTACAGCGCCCAGGACCGGACGTTTATCAGGTCCGAAGTCCAGCGGCTGCTGAAGGAGGGCATAATCCAAGCCAGCAATAGTTCCTGGAGAGCTCAGGTGGTAGTTGTAAAGACCGGGCTGAAGCAGAGGATGGTCGTAGACTATAGTCAAACCATCAATAGGTACACGCAACTAGATGCGTACCCTCTCCCCCGCATATCCGACATGGTCAATTGGATTGCACAGTACAAGGTCTTTTCCACCGTGGTCCTTAAATCCGCATATCATCAGCTCCCCATCCGCCCGAGCGACCGCAAGTACACTGCCTTTGAAGCAGACGGGCGGCTCTACCACTTTTTAAGGGTTCCATTCGGCGTCACTAACGGAGTCTCGGTCTTCCAACGGGAGATGGACCAAATGGTTGACCAGCACGGTTTACGGGCCACATTCCCGTACCTCGACAACGTCACCATCTGTGGCCATGGCCAGCAGGACCACGATGCCAACCTCCGCAAATTCCTCCAGACCGCTAACGCCCTGAACCTCACTTACAACAGGGAAAAATGCGTGTTTAGCACCGACTGTCTAACCATCCTTGGCTACGTAGTGCGTGATGGAGTGATAGGCCCCGACCCTGAACGCATGCGCCCCCTTATGGAGTTCCCCCTGCCCCACTGTTCCAAAGCCCTGAAACGCTGCCTGGGCTTCTTCTCTTATTACGCCCAGTGGGTCCCCAACTACGCGGACAAGGCCCGTCCGCTAATCCAGTCCACGGTCTTTCCCCTGTCGACAGAGGCTTCCCCTTCAGCCGCATCAAAGCGGATATCACAAAGGCCACAATTCACGCAATCGGCGAGTTCCTCCCCTTCCAAGTCGAGAGCGACGCATCCGACATAACTCTAGCGGCCACTCTAAACCAAGCGGGCAGACCCGTGGCCTTTTTCTCCCGTACCCTCCACTCTTCAGAAATCCGCCACTCCTCAGTGGAAAAGGAAGCCCAAGCCATAGTAGAATCTGTGCGGCATTGGAGGCATTACCTGGCCGGTAGGAGATTCACCCTCCTCACTGACCAACGATTGGTAGCCTTCATGTTCGATAATGCGCAGCGGGGCAAGATCAAGAACGACAAGATCTTGCGGTGGAGGATCGAACTCTCCACATATAATTATGAGATCTTGTATCGTCCCGGAAAGCTGAATGAGTCGACCGATGCCCTATCCCGCGGCACATGTGCCAACGCACAAGTGGTCCGTCTCCAAGCCCTCCACGAGGACCTCTGCCACCCGGGGGTCACTCGGTTCTAACACTTTGTGAAGACCCGCAACCACCCCTACTCCGTCGAGGAGGTCAGAACAGCCACCAGGAACTGCCAAATCTGCGCAGAGTGCAAGCCGCACTTTTTCAGGCCAGATAGAGCGCACCTGATAAAGACTTCCCGTCCCTTTGAGCGCCTCAGTCTGGATTTCAAAGGCCCCCTCCCCTCCACCGATCGCAACATGTACTTCCTAAATGTGGTTGACGAATACTCCCATTTCCCTTTCGCCATCCCCTGCCCCGACATGACCACGGCCACGGTCATTAAAGCCCTCTGCACCATCTTTACACTGTTCGGTTTCCCCGCCTACATACTCAGCGATAGGGGGTCCTCCTTCATGAGCGACGAACTGCGTCAATTCCTGCTCAGCAAGGGCATCGCCTCGAGCAGGACGACCAGTTACAACCCCCGGGGAAACGGTCAGGTAGAAAGGGAGAATGGTACGGTCTGGAAGACCGTCCTACTGGCCCTACGGTCCAGAAGTCTCCCAGTTTCCCGTTGGCAGGAAGTCCTCCCGGAAAACCTCCACTCCATCCGGTCGCTGCGGTGTACAACAACGAATCAAACACCTCACGAACGCCTCCTGGTCTTCCCTAGGAAGTACTCCTCCGGAACGTCACTTCCAACCTGGCTGGCAGCCCCAGGACCCATCTTGCTCCGAAAGCATGTGCAGGCGCACAAATCGGACCCATTGGTCGAGAGGGTTCATCTCCTCCATGCGAACCCTCAATACGCCTACGTGGCATACCCCGACGGCCAACAGGACACGGTCTCCGTGCGGGATCCGGCGCCCGCCGGAGCTCCCCACATGCCCCCAACACCAATCACCTCCTCCCTCCCGCCGCCGCAGCCCACAGCCGCTCTCTTCCCGGGTGGATCGGTCCTCCTCCCGTGCCCGCCCAGGAGTAGTGAAACAGGAACAAACTTCGCGACGCTCCCAGAGACGACAGTGCCCGAGCCAGCGCCTGCAGCACCACCGGAGCTGAGACGATCGGCAAGGATGACCAGGGCACCCACTCGACTCATTGAATCTGCGTGACAAAGCAAGATCTGTAAATAATTCAGTAGCCCAGTAAAAGCGGCATTGTAAATAGTTAACCGTTGATATCGATGCATAGCCACTGTGTTAATGGAATCCCAGTACCAACTTTGTAAAACCCTACCACCATGCGACACCACCCCGCCGGGTTCTTTTTTAACAAGGGGTGAATGTGGTGGTATGTATTAGGGGTAGTACGGTACCCAGTGATGCCGAGAGGCTATTGGACAGACACTGGGCCCTGATTGGATCTGCCGCCTGCTGGCTCCACCGAGTAAGATGGAGTATAAGAACCCGGGTTCTCCCAGCAGCCGCATTCTGTAACCGAGCTGCTGGGGAACAAGTCTGCGTAATAAAGCCATCGATTGACTTCATCTCTTCTCGCCTCGTGAGTGATTGTTTGTGCTACAAAGGGTACCGTAATACAGTAACCATTCATCACATCTATTATGCGCGATTCTCCGCCCGATCGCGATTCGCGCTTCCAGTGTCACAAAACCAGCCCCTTATCTTTTGGGGAGAAATTCAGGTTTCATGTTGCGCCAAACCAGATCTCAGGCAGCTGCTGCTGGGTTTCTTGCTGAGGGGGAATGAGAGACTCACGAGAGCCTGACTGCTTTTCGGAGGGCCGGTAAAAGGGGCTGTTTTCTGCTCCGGTAGAAACAGAAAGTGTTGGAAATGCTCAGCACATCTGGCGGCATCTGTGCAGAGTGAAACAGAGGTCAGTGACCCTTTATTAGAACTTGTGCAGATCGTGGTCCTGAATTGACTATTTCCTCGCTTCACGGATGCTACCTGGCCTACTGAGTATTTCCAGCATTTCCCATTTCTGTTGCAGATTTTCAGCTTTCCTGTTATATTCTCCATGCTGGGCACTTGTAGGAGTGGTTAGTTTTAATTTAAAATGAGAAAATGTTCATCACTCAATGCAATGTGTAATTTTCCTGCAAACAAAGCCCACCTGTGTGGATAGACATAATACATTATTGCATGTCTATTGATTGGTGCTAATTGACCAGAAGATTTTGCCATTTTTAAACTGGGAAGCATAACCAGGAGACATGGGGCAATAGAATGGACATAGGTTTTGTGTTTGAGATGCTTGTGAGGCTCAAGTCTTTTGTTGCTGTCCAGATGTTACATGGGACCCGGTTCATAAAAGTGGAACTAGTTGCATAATATGCATGACCAGGTTGTGTGTAATTGTCTGAAAAGCTGTGGTTGTTAAATGTGTCATACTGTAACCTTAGCTCTTGAAGGGCTTTATGAATAGCAGCACAGAGTACAAAATCCAATAATTTTTTTTCTAAAGCTATACGGAACGGTTTGACCATACAGTGACTATGGTTCCCAATTCTGGGTACCTGTAGGATGTGAGGCGGTTGAGGATGCAGTGGAGATAAAGGGCTCAGAAACAGAGAAGCACCACGTTCTCATGATTTCTCTCCCTGGCCCTCTTCCTTCTCAAATAAAGGTTCCAAAAGAGCTAACTGCTTTTCAGCATATTCGTCTAGTCCAGGATCTGATACTCAAAACCCAAAGCCGAGTGTCCGATATCACATTTTGCTTGGGTAAGCTGCAAGTCGGGTAAGATCAGCCTTATTGCCAGGCTCTGCGAGTCGCTTTTCAAGGAACCATTTTAAAGGATCTTGGAAAGTGGAAAACTTTACCCATTGAGTGAGCCAAGGACAGAACTGTCATCGTAAGAGCCAAACTTGATTCGAAATGCTGGGGTTTATAGAATATCTGAACCGGTGGCCAACTATAACCACTCACTGACTCCTTGTGTACTTTGGCAGACACTCTTTGAGAAAAGTTCTATAGAATATCACCGGACAAAGTTATATAATGACCCCACCTGTCATACTCACTGCTTGTGACTGGACAAATCAACACCGCACATAATAAAACTGACACGAAGGCTACAGCAGTGTTCAAAATGCACACTGAATAACCCAGAGGAGCTACAGACAGATGGGCCAGACATATCAAGGACTTTCAGCCAGAACAAGTTACCTTAATGGGCTGGGTACGAACGGATAAGATGTCAGCAGTACAGTTCAGAGACTAAAGTTGTTTTCATTATACTTGAGTTCCTAGAGGCCAAACTCCACTGTAGCAAGGCTACAGATTCAGTCTGTCAGTCCACCAGTCTGTTTATTGTTGAGTTCCACTCTTAACAATTGCTTTTCATTATTTGTTCATGGGATGTGGGTGTCGCTGACTAAACCAGCATTTATTGTCGATCCCTAACTGGAAACATAGACAATGGGTGCATGAGTAGGCCATTCAGCCCTTCGAGCCCGCACCACCATTCAATATGATCATAGCTGATCATGCAAATTCAGTATCCCACTCCCGCTTTCTCTCCACCCCCCTGGATCCAAGGACCAAGTCCAGCTCCATCTTGAATATATCCAACTGGCCCCAGCTTTCTGTGGTAGGGAATTCCACAGGTTCACAACTCTGAGAGAAGAGGTTCTTCCTCATCTCAGTCCTGAATGAGTGTGGTAGTCACCACTAGCAGTATTATATGTATTACGGTAAGACACATATACTAGAGGTACATGGGTAAATCCCTGCCTGCTGGCTCCGCCCAGTAGGCGGAGTATAAATGTGTGTGCTCGCCGGTGCTGCAGCCATTCTGGTTCCAGCTACAGGAGGCACAACATCTTTGCTCAATAAAGCCTCGATTATTCCACTACTCTCGTCTTTGTGGTAATTGATAGTGCATCAATTTATTGAGCAAAGATTTTTAAAGCGATGGAGCTTCGCATCAAGTCTGATCCCTCAAGCAGCCAACGCTACATCCGCTTTTGACCACTGGCTAGCCTGCTTCGAAAGCTACCTCCGAACATCCGCTGAGGAACCCTCGGACGCACAGAAGCTCCAAGTCCTTGATTCACGGGTGAGCCCCGACATCCTTCCTCTCATCCGGGAAGCGCCCACTTACTCCGAAGCAATGGAGCTCCTGAAGGGACATTACGTTCGACCAGTCAATCAACTATATGCCAGGCACCTCCTGTCCACGAGACAGCAACTCCCCGGTGAGTCCCTGGACGACTTCTGGCGTGCCCTGCACAGCCTGGGGAGGAACTGTGACTGCCAGGAAGTTTCGGCAGTCCAGCACACAGAAACTTTAATCCGAGACGCCTTCGTTACGGGCATGAGGTTTGCGAATGTCCGCCAGCGCCTATTGGAAGGAGGTACGCTTGATCTTGCGGGAACAAAGGCAGCTCGCGAACTCGTTAACAGTGGCCTCCCGTAACATCCAGTCGTACGCCCCCGACCGCACGGCACCCTCATGGGCATCGTGGGCCTCACCAGCTGCCGACTCCAGCTCACCGCAAGCCTGCGCCGCGCGGCAGCCAGCCAACCCCGGGGGGGCCCAAATGCTATTTTTGCGGGCAGAACAAACACCCCTGGCAGCGCTGCTCGGCGCGGAGCGCAACCTGCAACGGATGCAGAAAGAAAGGACACTTTGTTTCTGTGTGCCAGGCCCGGTCAGTCGCCGCTGTTTCTAGGCCCAGCGTCCCTGCGCCCCCCCACGTGCGACCCAGGGGCGCCGCCATTTTCCTCCTCGCAAACCACGTGCGGCCCGTGGGTGCTGCAATCTTTGATGCCGCAATCCACGTGCGCCCCGTGGCCGCCGCCATCTTCGGCGCCATTTTGGACGGCATATCAGGACCGCTGCTCGCCTGGAAGCTCGTCTGGCCGTTCATCGCCTGCCGCTACCTCCACCACTGCTGACCAGCCCGGGGCCTCCCAGCATCTTCCGCAGCTCGCCTCGATCACCCTGGACCAGTCCCGGCCCCGCAACCTCGCGACTGCAACGACAAAGGTGAAAATCGATGGGCACAAGACGTCCTGCCTCTTTGACTCCGGGAGCACAGAGAGCTTCATCCACCCCACGGCGGTAAGGCGCTGCTCCCTCCCGGTACACCCCGTTACCCAGAAGATCTCCCTGGCCTCCGGATCCCATTCCGTGGAAATCCGAGGGTACTGCATCGCGACCCTCACCGTCCACGGCGTCGAGTTTAGCAACTTCCGGCTCTACGTCCTCCCCCACCTCTGCGCTGCCCCTGTTACTCGACCTGGACTTCCAGTGCCACCTCCAAAGCTTAACCTTAAAATTCAGCGGACCCCTACCCACCCTCACCGTATGCGGTCTCACGACCCTTAAGGTCGATCCACCTTTCTTGTTTGCGAACCTCACCCCGGATTGCAAACCCGTCGCCACCAGGAGCAGACGGTACAGTGCCCAGGACAGGACCTTCATCAGGTTGGAGGTCCAACAGCTTCTGCGGAAAGGGATCATTGAGGCCAGCAACAGCCCCTGGAGAGCCCAAGTGGTAGCAGTAAAGACTAAGGAGAAGCACGGGATGGTCATTGACTACAGTCAGACCATCAATTGGTACACGCAGCTCGACGCGTACCCCCTCCCACGCATATCTGACATGGTCAATCAGATTGCGCAGTATTGGGTCTTTTCCACAATGGACCTGAGGTCCGCCTACCACCAGCTCCCCATCCGCCCGGAGGACCGCCAATACACTGCGTTCGAAGCAGATGGCCACCTCTATCACTTCCTTAGCGTTCCCTTCAGCGTCACTAATGGGGTCTCGGTCTTCCAACGTGAGATGGACCGAATGGTTGACCGGTACGGACTGCGGGCCACCTTCCCGTACCTAGATAATGTCACCATCTGCGGCCACGATCAGCAGGACCACGACGCTAACCTCCTAAAATTCATCCAGACTGCCAAACTCCTTAATCTCACGAACAATAAGGAGAAATGTGTGTTCCGCACCAACCGCTTAGCCATTTTTCGGTATGTCGTGGAAAATGGAGTTCTAGGGCCCGACCCTGACTCCATGCGCCCCCTCATGGCACTCCCCCTCCCCCACTGCCCCAAGGCCCTGAAACAATGCCTGGGGTTTTTCTCCTACTCTGCCCAGTGGGTCCCTAACTATGCGGACAAGGCCCGTCCACTCATTCAGTCCACAGTTTTTCCCCTGACGGCTGAGGCCCGGCAGGCCTTCAACCGCATCAAGGCAGACATCGCCAAGGCCACGATGCACACGGTCGATGAGTCCCTCCCCTTCCAGGTCGAGAGCGATGCATCGGACATAGCTCTGGCTGCCACCCTCAACCAGGCGGGCAGGCCCGTGGCCTTCTTTTCCCGCACCCTCTATGCCTCCGAAATTCGGCGCTCCTCTGTCGAAAAGGAGGCCCAAGCCATTGTGGAAGCTGTGCAACATTGGAGGCATTATCTGGCCGGCAGGAGATTCACTCTCCTCACTGACCAACGGTCGGTTGCCTTCATGTTCAATAATACACAGCGGGGCAAGATCAAAAATGATAAGATCTTGAGGTGGAGGATCGAGCTCTCCACCTATAATTACGAGATTTTGTATCGCCCTGGAAAGCTCAACGAGCCCCTGATGCCCTATCCCGCGGTACATGTGCCAGCGCACAAGTGGACCGACTCCGGGCTCTCCACTATGACCTCTGTCACTCGGGGGTCACCTGGTTCTTCCATTTCATCAAGGCCCGCAACCTGCCCTACTCCATTGAGGAGGTCAGGACCGTCACCAGAGACTGCCAGGTCTGCACGGAGTGCAAGCCACACTTCTACCAGCCAGATCAAGCGCACCTGGTGAAGGCCTCCCGCCCCTTTGAGCGCCTCAGCATGGACTTCAAAGGGCCCCTCCCCTCCACCGAACGCACCGTACTTTCTGAACGTTGTCGATGAGTACTCCCGGTTCCCTTTCGCTATCCCATGCCCCGATATGACTTCTGCCACGGTCATCAAAGCCCTCCACAGTATCTTCACTCTGTTCGGTTTCCCCACCTACGTCCACAGCGATCGGGGATCCTCCTTTATGAGTGATGAGCAGCGTCAGTTCCTGCTCAGCAAGGGCATTACCTTGAGCAGGACGACCATCTACAACCCCCGGGGAAACGGACAGGTGGAGCGGGAGAACGGGACGGTCTGGAAGGCCGTCCTGCTGGCCCTGCGGTCTAAAATTCTCCCGGTCTCCCGCTGGCAGGAGGTCCTCCCCGACGCGCTTCACTCCATCCGATCGCTCCTCTGCACTGCAACTAACGAAACCCCCCATGAACGTCTCTTTGCCTTCCCCAGGAAGTCCACCTCCGGGGTCTCGCTCCCAACATGGCTGACAGTTCCTGGACCCGTCCTTCTTCGCAAGCATGTGCAGACCCATACGTCGGACCCTTTGGTCGAAAGGGTCCACCTCCTACACGCGAACCCGCTGTACGTGGCGCACCCTGACAGGCGCCAGGACACAGTCTCCATCCAGGACCTGGCACCCGCTGGATCCCCACTCACGGCCCCCGACCCGACACCGCCCCCCCCTCCCCCCCCCCCCCCCCCCCCCGGTTGCCTCATTCACCCCTGCGCCACTCACCCTCCCACCAGCGAACCTCACCACAGCCCCCGCCCCAGGAGAATCCGTCCTCCCACTGGTTCCACTCAGGGGTGACGAAGATGAGGACAACACGCTCCCGGAGTCACAGGTGACCAAGTCGGCACCCACATCACCATCAGGACTGAGGCGATCGCAGAGGAGGTTCAAGGCACCCGACAGGCTGAACTTATAAATTTTTTTCCACCACCCCTGCCAGACTCTTTTTTAACAGGGGGTGAATGTGGTAGTCACCACTAGCTGTATTACATGTATTACGGTAAGACACATATACTAGAGGTACATGGGTAAATCCCTGCCTGCTGGCTCCGCCCAGTAGGCGGAGTATAAATGTGTGTGCTCGCTAGTGCTGCAGCCATTCTGGTTCCAGCTACAGGAGGCACAACATCTTTGCTCAATAAAGCCTCGATTATTCCACTACTCTCGTCTTTGTAGTAATTGATAGTGCATCAATGAGTTACCCCTTATTCTTAGGCTGTGACCACTAATTCTGGACATCCCCAACATCAGGAACACTCCAGCCTGTCCAGTCCCATCAGGATTTTATATGTTTCTATGAGATCCCCTCTCATTCTTCAAAACTCCTGTGAGTACAAGTCCAGTTGATCCAGTCTTTCTTCATATGTCAGTCCTGCCATCCCGGGAATTAGACTGGTGGACCTTTGATGGACACCCTCAAGAGCAAGAATGTCCTTCCTCAATCTAGGAGACCAAGCAAGAAATCCCTCCTCCTTTGCTCAAATCTTCTTGCCATTAGCTTTCCTCACTGCCTGCTGTACCTTCATGCCAACCTTCAGCGACTGTTCCACCAAGACACCCAGGTCTCGTTACTTTTCCCCTTTTCCTAAACTGCCACCATTCAGATAACAATCTGCCTTCCTGTTTTTGCCACCAAAGTGGAAAACCTCACATTTGCCCACATTATATTGCATCAGCCAGCCTGTCCAAGTCACCCTGCAGCCTGTTTGCATCCCCCTCACAGGACCCACTGCCACCCAGCTGAGTGTCGTCTGCAAATTTGGAGATATTGCATGCAATTCCTTTGTCCAAATCATGAATGTATATTGTGAAGAGCTGGGGTCCCACTGAACACCCCACTAGTCACTGTCTGCCACTCTGAAAAGGACACATTTATTCCCATTCTCTGCTTCCTTTCCACATCAATACATTACCCCCAATACCATGAGCTTTAATTTTGGTTTTTGTGCCTTCCACCTTTCCCTTTACTGCACTGTTAATGTAAGCCTACTTGTGACAATAATAAACATTGTTATTATTACCAGGATAGGGATGGCAGATTCCCTTCCCTAAAGGGCATTCGCGATCCAGGTAGGTTTCCACAACAATCAACAACGTTTCCATGGTCACCATTAGACTTTTAATTCCAGATTGTAATGGAACTACAATGCCATTTAACTGCAATGAAGTTACTATGAAAAGCCCCTAGTCGCCACACTCCGGCGCCTGTTCGTGTACACTGAAGGAGAATTCAGAATGTCCAAATTACCTAGCAGCACGTCGTTCGCGGCTTGTGGGAGAAAACCGGAGCACCCGGAGGAAACCCACGCAGACACGGAGAGAACGTGCAGACTCCACACAAACAGTGACCCAAGCGGGAATCAAACTTGGGACCCTGGCGCTGTGAAGCAACAGTGCTAACCACAATGCTACCACGCCGCCCAAAGTTCCAGATATTATTATTTGGAATATAATTAATAACCACATGGATAAATGTGTGTTGATCAGGAAATGCCAGCTTGACTTTCTCAAGGGAAAATCAAGTCGATCTAACTTAAGACCATAAGACCATACGACATAGGAGCAGAATTAGGCCATTTGGCCCATTGTGTCTGCTCCGCCATTCAATCATGGCTGATATGTTTCACATCCCCATTTTCCTGCCTTCTCCCTGTAACCCCTCATCCCCTTATTAATCAACAACCTATCTGTGGTAGTCGATATTAAGGGTATTACGGTACCCAGGTTGATGCTGTAAGACCATTGGTGTGGGAGGTACCTGAGACAGGAATATCATTGGTGAAGCCTGCCTGCTGGTTCCGCCCAGTAAGGCGGAGTATAAGAGGACGTGTCACCCTAGCAGCTGCATTCTGTACCTGCGCTGCTGGGGGAAACATCCAGTCCAATAAAGCCTTCAATTGTCATCTAATCTCGCTTCTGGAGTCATTGATCGAGCTTCACTATCTATTTCTGTCTTAAAGACATTCAGTAACTTGGCCTCCACAGCCTTCTGCGGCAAAGAGTTCCACAGATTCACCACCCTCTTGTGGTGAAGAAATTCCTCCACATCTCAGTTTTAAAGGATCGTCCCTTCAGTCTGAGGCTGTGCCCTTGGGTTCTAGCCTCCCATACCAGTGGAAATATCTTCTCCACTTCCACACTACCTCGGCCTTTCAGTATTCTGTAAGTATGTACAGAACACCATCAAGTACAGCCCCAGAGTCCTCAACCGCTCCTCATATGAGGAGGATCATTCTTGTGAACCTCCTCTGGACCCTTTCGAAAGCCAGAACATCCTTTCTTAGACACAGGGCCTAAAACTGCTCACAATATTCCAAATGGGGTCTGCCTAGAGCCTTATACAGCCTCAGAAGTATATCCCTGCTCTTGTATTCTAGCCCTCTCGACATGAATGCTAACATTGCATTTGTCTTCCCAACTGACAACTGAATCTGCATGTTAACCTTAAGAGAATCGTGAACAAGGACTCCTAAATCCCTTTGTATTTCTGATTTCTGAAACCTTCCACCACTTAGACACATTCCCCACTTGCTGGAGTTTTTTGAAGAGATAACAGAGAGAGTTGATGAAGGTAATGCTGTTGATGTGGTGTACTTGGGCTTCCAAAGAGTATTCTAGACAGTGTCACAGACAGACTTGTGAGAAAGGTTATAGCTCATCGAATAAAAAGGACAGTCGGAATGTGGCTACACAATTTTGCGGGCTAGGGAAAGATGAGGAGTGGAATTCCCCAGAAACTCCAGGCTCTTCCCATCCTGTTGATGACGGCCACCACCCACCCCCCCCCCCCCCCCACCCCATCCACCCCCACCCCCGCCGTGGGCTACCCGGCAGTGGAGGGTGCAAATAACGGAAAATACCGTGACAGGACCGGAAGATCCCACAGGCAACCATTGTCGGGAGGCAACCACTGCTGAAAATCACGGCACAGGAGGGCGGCAAAGGGTGGGAAAATCCGACCCAATGTCTCAACCTCCACTCCTTTTTGGGGAAGAACATTCCACAGACTAACAATACTCTGAGAGAAATGAATCATCTTCCTATCCGTCTTATTCTTAAACCATGTTGTCTAGCTCTAGTTGTCCACACATGTGGAAACATCCTCTCGATATCCAATTACATGGAGGGAACACTGAAATGTGATATAGAAATGCGCAACAGTGAAGTAAATGGACCAGCGATGAGGCCATTCACAATCCACCAATACCCTGGGCAGAAAGTTTAATTCTGCAAAAATTAACATCATGTAATAGCTAACTGGGCTTGCACTCCACACCAGCGTCGTTAAGAGGCAATATTAGTACACTAACTGCATTATTAGAAAACAAACAGTTTCCAGGACTAGATTCACAGGAGGTTAAGGCACAGACATGTTCGTGCAAGGTTTCCTTGGCTGTTTTGTTTTCACCCTTTGGGTTAACTTTACATGACAATAGTGAACAAAATTGCACCGAAACATAGGTGTTCAGCTGCTAATTTGCACAGAGCACAGTTTGAAGCATTTTTAAAACAATGTATAAATGGTTGATTATTATTATTGAATGCTTCAATAATGCTACACACATTCTGATTCGAAGTGACTAAGGTGCAGAAACCAAATGATACTAAGTGCATAAACATTATATGCCTGATGGAAAATGCTGTAAATACATAAATCATATGCTACTAATAATGAGCCCTGTAATTACATAACCCATGTGTTTCTGATGTTGCATGCCACAAATATATAAGCTGTGAATCACAAATACAAGGTGCAGTAAATTTATAATGCAAGTGTTGGTGACACTTTGTTCTGTAAGTACATATGTTCCGGATAGCGAGTGCTGTAAATAGGTAGATCATACAAAACTAACCTGCATTTAGATAGCACCTTTGAAATAGAAAAACATCGGCAGCTTCTTCCCCGCTGTTACCAGACTCTGGAATGACCCTCTTATGGACTGAACTGATCTCTTCACACATCTTCTCTACTGAGTAGTAGTACATTCCGTATGCTTCACTTGACGCCTGTGTCTATGTATTTACATTGTGTAGTTATCGTATGTTGCATGTTTTTTTTTCATGTATGGAATGATCTGTCTGGACGCAGAACAATACTTTTCACTGTACTTCAGTACATGTGACAATAATTTAAATCCAAATTCATCTCAAAGTGCTTGATGGAGGGTTACTGAAGGAAATGGGTGCCAAAGCCAGAGGAGATATTAGGACGTGTGAGTAAAACTGCTTTTCATCTCAGGACCAGTTCAGACTACCTTCCCACAAGCAGTACCTAAGCTGTGGCCTTGAACAGGGACAGGCCAGGTTATCAGCTCCACACTGGGGGGTTTACTTCAATGGAACCGAATATCCAATGGGGCGGACAATAGGCATCTGGTTTGTTAATGTCCATTCGGCACTGCAGTGAAAAGTATTATTCTGCACGGTATTGGTGGCACGGTAGCGCAGTGGTTAGCACTGTTGCTTCACAGCACCAGGGTCCCAGGTTTGATTCCCAGCTTGGGTCACTGTCTGCATGGCGTCTGCACGTTCTCCCTGTGTCTGCGTGGGTTTCCTCCGGGTGCTCCGGTTTCCTCCCACAAGTCCCGAAAGACGTGCTTGGTAGGTGAATTGGACGTTCTGAGTTCTCTCCCTGTGTACCCGAACAGGCGCCGGAATGAGGCGACTAGGGGCTTTTCACAGTAATTTCATTGCAGTGTTAATGTAAGCATACTTGTGACAATAAAAATTATTAATATTATTATTAAAAGGGAAATTTAATGTGCAAAACTGTGCTCCAGATCATCTGTGACCAGCGATGTTACACAAAATAGTCTACACCTGTATTAGTAAAAATAACACTCAAGGAATCTAATCAGTTCTAGTCATTCAAATAACATTCCTAGGCTGGTTGGGATTTTCTATGGCCCAATATTGAGTTGTTCAATATGGGATGGAGAAATGCGGAGATTATATCGTGGACCTGGTCTTGGAAAGATTAGCCTATGCAATGGGTTCGCAAAAACGCACTCTTATACACTTTGTCCTACTCTAGCTATTTATTATGATCAGAATACAATGCTAACTTTCAAAACAAAGTCCTCATTTCATAATATACACATCAGCATATGATGGTGCAGAGACACACACTGACTGACACACTGCAAGACCAATCAACACACACAACACTGCAGCCAATCACCAGTTAGGGCACGGTCACTATAAAGACAGAGGGCACTAGTTTTCCCGCTCATTCGGGATGCAGCCTCTGAGACAGACAGAGCCTGCAGTCAGTAGCACAAACATCCACCATGTGCTAGCAGTATAGGCTGGTCAGGTTAGGCATAGGTCTTCAGTCAATCTAACATAGTGTCGACCCACAGTGCAAGTATGTTTAACAGCTCTTAGTTAAAGAAAAAAGATGGAGTTGTACTATTACAAGTGTTGGTAGCCTGTCTATGTTACTGCTAAGATAAACAGTCTCCACAGATCCAGAGTACCCAACACATCATGGTACCAGCATGTGATGTTAGAGTTTAATAGAGCTACCTTCAAGTGATCTGCCTTCAACCAGCAATCAGCCATCCGGTAGTGTGGACAGCGTCCGCCCTCCCCCGCCGCTCCGCATCACCGGCAACCTCGGTGCGAACTGGAAAATCTTTAAACAACGATTCCAGCTACACCTCAAAGCTAGAGACCTGGAAGCTGCTTCAGACGCCAGGAAGAATGCTCTCTTCCTTTCCACGGCCGGGAACCACGCCATCCATATCTTCAACTCTCTCACTTTCGCTGAAGGTAAAGACAAGTTCAAGTTCAAGACAGTCCTGCTCAAATTCGACAGTCACTGTGACATCGAGGTAAATGAAAGTTTTGAGCGCTATGTCTTTCAACAGCGTCTGCAGGGTAAGGATGAACCTTTTCAATCTTTCCTCACCCACCTTTGCATCCTCGCGCAGTCCTGCAATTACGGCTCCACCTCCGACTCGATGATCCGTGACCAGATCGTTTTCGGTGTGCAATCGGACCCCCTACGCCAACAGCTCCTCAAGGTTAAACAGCTCACCCTTGCGATAGCCATCGAGACCTGCGTTCTGCATGAACACGCCACTAACAGATACTCGCACATTCAAGCGGCTGAAACGGCGCGGCAAGGCCCCCACGAGGCAGAGTGGGTGCAAGCCATTAAACAACTCCAGGGCCTAAACCTGGATGAGGGTGGCCATTTCGGCACTTTTCACGGGCTCCCGCGCATGTGCGCACTGACCGAGGGGGTGGCAAGGCCGAAGACCGCACTGCATAGGCGCACTACGTACGACCGCACTGCGCATGCGCGGTGGCGTACCGAATGTTCTGACGTCACGATGTGCGGCAACTGTGGCTCCGCCCACATAAAGCAGCAATGTCCTGCAAAATCCCGACACTGTCTCCAATGTGGCAAGCTTGGCCACTATGCAGCCCTATGCAGGCCTGCTCAACCTACTACCTCTCGTTGCTCCAACCAGCCATGCAGGGATGTCTGAACCATCCAGCCACCGGTCACCGATTCCGACTCCGACTTGACTCCGGACCTTGACACCGAGGACCCTAAAGCACCACCTCGGGTGGGCATCATCACCAAACACAAGATGCTCCAGAAGACAAAAGCCAAGTCTCTCCCAATATTCAGCATTGATCCGGACAATGAGTGGTGTGCCACCCTCACGGTCAACCGATCCCGCATCCGATTCCGCCTGGACACCGGCGCCTCAGCCAACCTCAATGCGCGGTCTGACCTCGAAAGCCTCCATGTCAAGCCTACCATCCTGCCATCCGCCTGCCAGCTTCTGGACTATAATGGTAATGCCATTGCTGCCAGTGGCTCTTACCAGCTTGAAGTATCGCACCGGTCATTAAAGGCTAACCTGCCATTCGAAATAGTGGGATCCACTAAAGCCTCCCTGCTTGGTGCTCAGTTTAGAAGTTTAGTGCAAACTTCTAAACCATGTCCAAAGGGTTCACTCCCTGTCACCTGCTGACGCTTCCGCATCTCAGGACGCTGACTTTCGGACACAGCTGAACGCCATCATCACCCGATACCACGGTGTATTCAAGGGCATGGGCACACTCCCATACACTTATAGAATCTTGTTAAAACCAAATGCCAGGCCTGTGGTGCACGCACCCCGCAGGGTACCAGCGCCCCTCAAGGACCACCTCAAGCAGCAGCTGCAGGACCTCCAGGACCAGGGCGTAATTTCGAAAGTTACAGAACCGACTGACTGGGTCAGGTCTATGCTGTGCATGAAAAAACCATCCAGCGAATTACGCATATGTATTGATCCCAAGGACCCCAACCGCAATATTGTGAGAGAACACTATCCCATTCCAAAGCGCGAAGAACTCACCTGCGAGATGGCTCGCGCCAAATTTATCACCAAGCTAGACGCATCCAAGGTGTTCTGGCAGATCCAACTCGACGCGTCCAGTCGGAAGCTCTGCACCGTGAACACCCCATTTGGCCAGTATTGCTACAACAGGATGCTGCTTGGCATCATCTCTGCATCGGAAGTGTTCCACAGAATAATGGAGCAGATGATAGAAGGTATCAAAGGGGTTCGCATATATGTGGACGACATCATCATCTGGTCTACCACCCCGCAGGAGCACATTGATCGCCTCCAACGCGTCTTCCGACGAATCCATGAGCATGGCCTCCGCCTCAACAGGGCCAAATGCTCCTTTGGTCAAACAGAACTTAAATTCCTCGGAGACCACATTTCACAGTTTGGCGTTCAGCCGGATGCTGACAAGGTATCTGCCATTAAGGCCATGAAGACACCGGAGGACAAGAAGGCGGTCCTCCGCTTCCTGGGCATGGTCAATTTCCTGGGGAAATTCATCCCTAACATCGCCTCCCACACCACGGCTCTCAGGAACCTGGTTAAGAAGACGACCGAGTTCCAATGACTTCCCGCCCACGAACAAGAATGGCGGGAACTCAGGGCGAAGCTGACCAAGTGGTATTTTTCGATCCGGCCAAAGAAACAAAGATCTCCACGGATGCCAGTCAGTCTGGCATTGGAGCAGTGCTCCTTCAACGTGACGATGCCTCCTCATGGGCTCCTGTCGCATACGCGTCACGTGCAATGACGCCCATCAAACAGCGCTATGCGCAAATTAAAAAAGAGTGCCAGGGCCTTCTTACCAGAGTTGTCAAATTCCATGACTATGTCTATGGACTCCCATAGTTCACAGTCGAGACAGACCACAGGCCACTGGTTAATATCATTCAAAAAGACCTGAACGACATGACGCCACGCCTGCAGCGCATTCTCCTTAAACTCAGGCGGTACGACTTCAAACTTGTCTACACCCCGAGTAAGCTCATCGTCGCCGATGCACTCTCCCGATCTGTCACCACACCCTGCGACCCAGCAGGCTTCGTGTGCCAAATTGATGCTCAGGTGGTATTCTCCACATCCAATCTGCCCGCCACGGACGAACGACTCATCCAGATTCGTCGTGAGACGGCCAACGATCCCCTGCTCCAACGTGTCATGCGCCACCTGACGGGTGGCTCAAGGGCCGATGCCTCCAATTCTATAACATTAAAGAAGACCTGGCGGTGGTAGATGGAATTCTACTAAAGCTGGCCAGGATCGTCATTCCGCACAGCATGCGGAACCCCATCCTTGAGCAGCCCCATGAGGGCAACCTGGGAGTGGAGAAATGCCGCCGACGGGCCCGTGAGGCAGTGTACTGGCCTGGAATCAACAAGGACATTGCCAACGCCGTTCTTAACTGCCCAACATGCCAGCGTTTCCAGCCTGCTCAGCCAAGGGAGACCTTGCAACCCCATGAGTTGGTCACGTCCCCCTGGACCAAAGTGGGCATCGACCTGTTCCATGCACTTGGCCGGGACTACGTCCTCATGGTGGACTATTTCTCAAACTACCCGGAGGTAGTTAGGCTACACGACCTCACCTCAACTGCGGTCATCCGTGCGTGCAAGGAAACCTTCGCTCGCCATGGCATCCCGCTCACGGTCATGTCCGACAATGGCCCGTGTTTTGCCAGTCAGAAGTGGTCCAATTTTGCCAAATGATACAACTTCACACATGTCATGTCCAGTCCCCATTACCCCCAATCTAATGGCAAAGTTGAAAATGGGGTGCACATTGTCAAACGACTCCTGTGCAAGGCGGCCGATGCAGGATCCGATGTTTACCTCTCCCTGCTTGCTTACAGATCAGCTCCATTGTCCACCGGCCTGTCACCGGCTCAATTGTTGATGAATCGCACGCTGCGGACGATGGTGCCGGCCATTCATGTCCTGGACTTGGACAACCTTCCGGTCTTTTGTCGAATGCAGTTGTCTCAGGCCCAACACAAATCGGCGTACGACGCCCATGCCACGGATCTCCCTGCTCTGGCTCCTGATGACGAGGTCCGTGTCCAACTTCCCGATGGTGGTTGGTCTGTCACCACTATGGTGCTCAGACAAGTGGCCCCCAGGTCATTTTTGGTTTGTCTACAAGATGGCTCTCTTCTTCACCGAAATAGGCGGGCACCACGACTCCTTCCTCACTCGCCACCAGATCATCATGTCCTGCCTCGCCGTCACGACGAACCCGTCACAGACTTTGCAGATCTCCCTTTCGCTCCGCCACCCTCTGAGTCTGACACAGTCCCGCCCATTCCAGAACAGGCAGCCCCTGACCCACCCTTGAGGCGGTCAACCAGAATTCGTTGCCCACCTCAGAGACTGAATTTATGAACTGCCTGAATTCATGGACTCTTTGAACTCATGAACTGCTTGTTTCGTACCCTGTTTGATTAACTCACTGGTTTGTACATACTGCTGTTTGAGTTATATTTTGTGTTACATACTGTCCATCTGCACTAGACACCTTCCAATGTAAATATCTTAAGAGTTTCTGTACATATTCCTGTAAATATGCTCACATGTGCCACACATAGTTAGGAACATTCGCATAATACATTATTTATTGCAACGAACACACATCTTTTTAGAAAAGGGGGATTTCATAATATACACATCAGTATATGATGGTGCAGAGACACACACTGACTGACACACTGCAAGACCAATCAACACACACAACACTGCAGCCAATCACCAGTTAGGGCACGGTCACTATAAAGACAGAGGGCACTAGTTTTCCCATTCATTCGGGATGCAGCCTCTGAGACAGACAGAGCCCGCAGTCAGTAGCACAAACATCCACCATGTGCTAGCAGTATAGGCTGGTCAGGTTAGGCATAGGTCTTCAGTCAATCTAACATAGAGTCGACCCACAGTGCAAGTATGTTTAACAGCTCTTAGTTAAATAAAATAGAGTTGTACTATTACAAGTGTTGGTAGCTTGTCTATGTTACTGCTAAGGTAAACACAGTCTCCACAGATCCAGAGTACCCAACACATCACTCATCATGAAATATTCAACATTGTGCATCTTTATGGATCGATTTGCAGGAATAATCCCATTGCATTACTCTCTCAGGAAGAGTTTGATCTCCACAACGCTTTAATCACAGGGCAGGAATATGAAAATATGACATGCCCCCAGGACTTGGAACAGTTGAAAAGATGACAGAATAGGTTATGAGCCTGTGTTGGTAACCATGCTGAATGCTCCCAAGAATTCACAGCAAAGTTGAAGCACATTTAGCTCAGGGCCTTTGAGAACTGATAGGACTGAAAAGTTACAACCCATTGAAGGTTTTTTTCTGTTCAATTTGATTTGATTTTGGTCTGCCTTTTCCCACAACGAGATGAGGGGTGGCAGATTGCCCAGAGATGTGCCCTCTACACTGATTCATTTGTCAGTGAGTTTGCTATTGGGTTTTGACCAGAGATCCACAAGTTATTACATTTTACAGAGAAATATGACATACACAGGAAAGGAAAAATTGGATGGTCGGCTGATGGCAATAAATGTTGCCAAAACACACAAAGGCTGAAATTAAAAAGAGAAAATGTTGAAAAGAAATAATAGGGATTTCAATTCAAATGGTCTTCATTTCCTGAATTGCATCAGTATATTGCTAATACAATAACTGAGTATTGGTGAGGAACCTTGGGCGTCATTCTCCGACCCCCCGCCGGGTCGGAGAATGGCCGTTGGCCGCCGTGAATCCCGCCCCCGCCGAAATCTTCGGTACCGGAGATTGGGCGGGGGCGGGAATCGGGCCGCGCCGGTTGGCGGGACCCCCCGCTCAATTCTCCGGCCCGGATGGGCCGAAGTCCCGCCCAGAAATTGCCTGTCCCGCCGGCGTAAATCAAAGCTGGTATTTACCGGCGGGACCAGGCGGCGTGGGCGGGCTCCGGGGTCCTGGGGGGGGCGCGGGGCGATCTGACCCGGGGGTGCCCCCACGGTGGCCTGGCCCGCGATCGGGGCCCACCGATCGGCGGGCGGGCCTGTGCTGTGGGGGCACTCTTTCCCTTCCGCCTCCGCCACGGCCTCCACCATGGCGGAGGCGGAAGAGACTCTCCCCAATGTGAATGCTCGGGAAACTGTCGGCGGCCACTGACGCTCCCGCGCATGCGCCGCATTTCCGCGCCAGCTGGCGGGGCAACAAACGCCATTTCCGCCAGCTGGCGGGGCGGAAATCCCTCCGGCGCCGGCCTAGCCCCTCAATGTTGGGGCTCGGCCCCCAAAGATGCGGAGCATTCCGCACCTTTGGGCCGGCGTGATGCCCGTCTGATTGGCGCCGTTTTTGGCGCCAGTCGGCGGACATCGCGCCGTTGGGGGAGAATTTCGCCACCGGTGTATCATGTCCATAAGGGGAGGGCGTCCCTATCAGAAAGGGGCTTCTGTTGGAGTCACCCATGAACCCAAAACCTTCTGGCCCCAAAATCGAGAATGTTAACTTTTTCTGCTTGCTACCCTGAGATATCCGGCCCCCGTCAGCCTGAAAATTGAGGTTGGGGTCATTAAATTGCAACTTAAGAACCATAATAGGAGCAAGTGTGGGCTTCCAGTCTGAGACCCTACCCGGCCCATTGTAAAATCAGGTCCGGTTTGGGGCCGCAGAGGGAATCCTTGCAATTTCACACTCTATCCCCCACCCCATACGCGCCAAGGGAGCGCACAATTCAGGACCATTAACATTCAAAACCAGTTCGACAGCACCCAAGCCAGCGCTATATCTTCACTGTCCTCCATGTCATTGTCAGTGTCCTTTTCTTCATCCCGCTGAAGCTTCTCCTCCAATGGTTGGTGCAAAGAACATTTTGCACCTCGCACCAAACCACAAGAACATAAGAACTAGGAACAGGAGTAGGCCATCTGGCGCCTCGAGCCTGCTCCGCCATTCAGTGAGATCATGGCTGATCTTTGTGGACTCAGCTCCACTCTTCCACCGGTATACCATATTCCCGAATCCCTTTATTCTTTAGAAAGGTATCTATCTTTTTCTTAAAAACGTTTAAAGAAGGAGCCTCAACTGCTTCACTGGGCAAGGAATTCCAGAGATTCACAACCCTTTGGGTGAAGAAGTTCCTCCCAAACTCGGTCCTAAATCTACTTCCCCTTATTTTGAGCTATGCCCCCTAGTTCTGCTTTCCCCGACCAGTGGAAACAACCTGCCTGCATCTATCCTATCTATTCCCTTCATAATTTTATATGTTTCAATAAGATCCCCCCGCATCCTTCTAAACTCCAATGAGTACAGTCCCAGTCTACTCAACCTCTCGTCATAATCTAATCCCCTCAACTCTGGGATCAACCTAGTTAATCTCCTCTGACCTCCCTCCAGTGCCAATATGTCCTTTCTCAGGTAAGGAGACCAAAACTGAACACAATACTCCAGATGTGGCCTCACCAACACCTTATACAATTGCAGCATAATCTCCCTAGTCTTGAACTCCATCCCTCTAGCAATGAAAGACAAAACTCGATTAGCCTTCTTAGTCACCTGTTGCACCTGCACACCAACGTTTTGCGACTCGTGCACCAGCACACCCAGGTCCCTCTGCACAGCAGCATGTTTTAACATCTTACCGTTTAAATAATAATCCATTCTGCTGTTATTCCTCCCAAAATGGATAGCCTCACACTTGCCAACATTGAATTCCATCTGCCAGACTCTAGCCCATTCACCTAACCTATCCAAATCCTTCTGCAGACTTCCGGTATCCTCTACACTTTTTGCTTTACCACTCACCTTAGTGTCGTCTGCAAACTTTGCCACATTGCACTTGGTCCCCAACTCCAAATCATCTATGTAAATTGTGAACAACTGCGGGCCCAACACTGATCCTTGAGGGACCCCACTAGTTACAGGTTGCCAACCAGAGAAACACCCATTTATCCCCACTCTCTGCTTTCTGTTAGTTAACCAATCCTCTACCCATGCTACCACTTTACCCTCAATGCCATGCATCTTTAGTTTATGCAGCAACGTTTTGTGTGGCACCTTGTCAAAAGCTTTCTGGAAATCCAGATATACCACATCCATTGGCTCCCCGTTATCTACTGCACTGGTAACGTCCTCAAAAATTTCTACCAAATTAGTCAGACACAACCTACCCTTTATGAACCCATGCTGCATCTGCCCAATGGGACAATTTCCCTCCAGGTGCCCCGCTATTTCCTTCCAGCATTTTCCCTACAACCGAAGTTAAGCTTACCGGCCTATAATTACCCGCTTTCTGCCGACCTCCTTTTTTAAACAGTGGTGTCACGTTTGCTACTTTCCAATCCTCTGGGACCACCCCAGAGTCTAGTGAATTTTGATAAATTATCACTAGTGCGTTTACAATTTCCCTAGCCATCTCTTTTAACACTCTGGGATGTATCCCATCAGGGCCAGGAGACTTGTCTACCTTTAGCCCCATTAGCTTGCCCAATACTGCCTCCTTAGTGATTACAATTATCTCAAGGTCCTCACCTATCACATCTTTATTTCCATCAGCCACTATCACAAGCGAGCCTGCATTGGCCCAGATGTTTTCAGACATCCTAATAAGACCATAAGACATAGGAGCAAAATTAAGCCATTCGGTCCATCGGGTTCACTCCGCCATTCAATCATAAATGATATGTTTCTTATGCCCATTCTCCTGCCTTCACCCCATAACCCCTGATCCTCTTATCAATCAAGAACCTATCTACCTCTGTCTTAAAGACACTCAGAGATATGGCCTCCACAGCCTTCTGTGTCAAAGAGTTCCACAGATTCACCAGTTCCTCTTCATCTCAGTTTTAAAGGAGCGTCCCTTCAGTTTTGTTTTTCCTACCAGTGGAAACATCCCCTCCACATCCACTCTATCGAGGCCTCTCAGTATCCTGGTCGTGCACTAAGAGCTTGCGCGCACCAGCTGGCAGATGTGTTCGCAGACATCTTTAACCTGTCCCTGCTCTGCTACAAGGTCCCCAACTGCCTCAAGAAGACCACCATCATACAGGTGCTCAAAAAAAACCAGGCAACGTGCCTCAATGACTACCGACCAGTGGCCCTGACTTCAGTCGTAATGAAGTTCTTCGAGAGGTTGATCATGAAGCGCATCACCTCCATACTCCCAGATCGCCTTGATCCACTGCAATTTGCAGACCGCCTCAACCGGTCCACAGCAGACGGCATCTCCCTGGCCCTACACTCATCCCGAGAGCATCTCGACAACAAGGACTCCTACATCAGATTCATATTCATTGACTACAGCTCCGCCTTCAACACCATAATCCCAGCCAAGCTCATATCAAAGCTTCAAACCTAGGACTTGGCTCCTCACTCTGCAACTGGATCCTCGACTTTCTAACCCACAGACCACAATCAATAAAGTTAAATAACAACACCTCCTCCACAATAGTCCTCAATACTGGGGCCCCGCAATGCTGCGTACTTAGCCCCTACTATACTCCCTGTACACACAAACCTGGCGTGTCAAAATGTGGTTCCAACTCCATCTACAAGTTTGCTGATCATACGACCATATGGGCCGGATCTCAAATAACGACGAGTCAGAATACAGGAGGGAGACTGAGAACCTAGTGGAGTGGTGCAGCGACAACAATCTCTCCCTCAATGCCAGCAAAACTAAAGAGCTCGTCATTGACTTCAAGAAGCAAAGTACTGTACACACCCCTGTCAGCATCAACGGGGCCGAGGTGGAGATAGTTAGCAGTTTCAAATTCCTTGGGGTACACATCTCCAAAAATCTGTCCTGGTCCACGCAAATCGACGCTATCACCAAGAAAGCACAACAGCGCCTATACTTCCTCAGGAAACTAAGGACATTCGGCATGCCCACATTAACTCTTAACAACTTTTACAGATGCACTATAAAAGTCATCCTATCTGGCAGCATCACAGCCTGGTATAGCAACTGCTCGGCCCAGACCACAAGAAACTTCAGAGAGTCGTGAACCCAGCCCAGTCCATCACATGAACCTGCCCCCCATCCATTGACTCCATCTACACCTCCCGCTGCCTGGGGAAAGCGGGCTGCAAAATCAAAGACCCCTCCCACCCAGCCTACTCATTCTTCCAACTTCTTCCATCGGGCAGGAGATACAGAAGTCTGAGAACACGCACAAACAGACTCAAAAACAGCTTCTTCGCCACTGTTACTAGACTCCTAAACGACCCTCTTATGGACTGACCTGATTAACACTACACCCTGTATGCTTCACCCGATGCTGGTGTTATGTGGTTACATTGTGTACCTTGTGTTGCCCTATTATGTATTTTCTTTTATTTCCTTTTCTTCCCATGTACTTAATGATCTGTTTAGCTGCTCGCAGAAAAATACTTTTCACTGTACCTTGGTACACGTGACAATAAACAAAATCCAATCCAGTATCCTGTAAGTTTCATAGGATCCCCTCACCCAGCTAAACTCGACAACGAGTACAGGCATAGAGTCATCAACCACTCCTCATATGACAAGATCTTCATTCCAAGGATCATTTTTATGAATTCCCCCCTGGACACTTTCCAAGGCCAACACATCCTTCCTTAGATAGGGGGTCCAAACTGCTCACAACACTCTAAATAATGTGGCACGGTAGCACATTGGTTAGCACTGTTGCTTCACAGCGCCAGGGTCCCGGGTTCGATTTCCTCTTGGTTCACTGTCTGTGCGGAGTCTGCACGTTCTCCCCGTGTCTGTGTGGTTTCCTCCGGGGGCTCCGGTTTCCTCCCACAAATCCCGAAAGACGTGCTTGTTAGGTGAATTGGACATTCTGAATTCTCCCTCAGTGTACCTGAACAGGTGCCGGAATGTGGCGACTAGGGGGTTTTCACAGTAACTGCATTGCAGTGTTAATGTAAGTCTACTTGTGACAATAATAAAGATTATTATTATGGGTCCAACCAGAGCCTTATAGAGCCTCAGGAGTACATCCCTGCTCTTGGATTCTCGCCCTCTCAACATGAATGTTTCCATTGCATTTGCCTTCGTAACTGCTGACTGAACCTGCACATTAACCTTAAGAGAATCTTGAACGAGGACTCCTAAGTCCCTTTGTGCTTCTGATTTCCTAAGCATTTCCCCATTTAGAAAATAGTCTATACTATCTTTCTTACTTCCAAAGTGCACAACCTCACACTTTTCCACATTGTAATCCATCTGCCACTTCATTGCCCACTCTCCTAGCCTTTCCAAGTCCTTCTGCAGCCCCCTGTTTCCTCAATACTACCTGTACCTCTGCATATCTTTGTATCAACTTAGCAACAGAGCCTTCAGTTCCTTCCTCCAGATCATTAATGTACATTGTAAAAAGTTGTGGTCCCAGCACCGACCCCTGAGGCACACCACTAGTCACTGGCTGCCATCCTGAAAAAGACCCCTTTATCCCCACTCTCTGCCTTATGCCAGTCAGCCAATCCTCTAACCATACCAGGATCTTACCCTTAACACCATGGACTCTTAACATCTTTAACAGCGTCCTAGACGGCACCTTATCAAAGGTTTTCTGGAAATCCAAATGCATCGCATCCACTGGTTCTCCTTTGTCTAACTTCCTTGTTACCTCCTCAAAGAACTCTAACAGATTTGTCAGAAATGACCTCCCCTTGATGAAGCCGTGCTGACTCAGTCCTATTTTATCATGCATTTCCAAGTACTCCGCAATCTCATCTTTAATAATGGACTCCAAAATCTTGCTAATGATCAAAGTCAGGCTAACCAGCCAATAATGTCCCATCTTCTGCCACCCTCCCTTCTTAAACAGCAGTGTTACATTAGCCATTTTCCAGTCTTCTGGGACCCTCCCTCTCTCCAGTGATTCCTGAATGATCACCACCAATGCCTCTATTGTGTTCTGTGAAGAAACCATTGTAATGATGTACAGAGAACATTTGGTTGTTTAACTAAAAGCAGATTTATTAACAAACACGTGGAAAAAATAACTAAGGGACTACAATACAGAGGATGGCTACTAAATGAATTCCGTGAATTCTCCTGGAGCTACTGATATCCTCTTGTACCTTTTACTACCAAATGGTGGGTACGTTGATTCACATGATAGATCTCTATCGCCACCGGCTGGTTGGAGGTCGTATTGCTAACTATATGCAGAACTGTGAACAGGCATATCACCACAGCCTCCTCAATCTCCTCAGCTATCTGTTTTGAACTTTGAGGTGTAGTCCATCCGGTCCGGCTGATTTATCTCCCTTCAGACCTTTCAGTTTCCCTAGAATCTTCCCCTTCGTGACGGCCACTATACTCATCTCTGCCCCCTGATTCTCCTGAAGTTCTACTCGATGAGCAGCCAAGACTTGGTTCTTTGAGAGGATAGTAAGCTGTAAGGAGAAACAACGGGTTAAGGTTTCACCTGCGGATCCTTCATCAGAATTGGATAATAACCTTTCCATGTCACATATAAGGTTTCCACTTCTCAGAAAACAATAGATCTTGAAAAACACAAAAGAATTAAAACAAAGATAATGGGCGCGATTCTCCACTCCCACGCTGGTTGGGAGAATCGCCAGGGCCGCCGAAATTTCCGGGGACGCCGGTCCGACGCCCTCCCGCGATTCTCCCAAGCGGCGGGAACAGGCCGGTCGAGTTTCGCGGGACGCAGGCCGAAGAATCGCCGGAGATACCCAAAATGGCGATTCTCCGGCACCCCCGCGATTCTGAGGCCCGGATGGGCCGAGCGGCCAGGCCAAAACGGCGGGTTCCCCCCAGCGCCGTCCACACCTGATCGCTACAGTCGTGGGCGGTGCGTGAACACTGGGGGGGGGGGCGGCCTGTGGGGGGGCGAGGGGGGATCCTGCACCGAGGGGTACCTTGAATGTGGGGTGGCCCGCGATCGGTGCCCACCGATCGTCGGGCCGTCCTCTCTGAAGGAGGACCTCCTTCCTTCCGCAGCCCCGCAAGATTCGTCCCCCATCTTCTTGCGGGGCGGATTTGGACAGGACGGCAACCACGCATGCGCGGGTTGGCGCCGAATAGATGACGGGGCCGGCGCCGCTCTTACGCGGGCGACAAGGCCTGGCGCGGGTAGATGACGCGGCCCCGATACTGGCCCATTGTCAGGGCCTGAATCGGTCGGGACCGGGGCCGTTCCGCGCCGTCGTGAACCTCGACGGCATTCACGACGGCGCGGCTACTTCGGCGTGGGGGTGGAGAATCGCGCCCCATGGATCTGTCATCCTTATCTTCCCCTTGCATTTCAGTGCAAGAGATAGGGTCTAATCATAAATTAGTCTGCAGGATTGAGAAAAATGAAACATCCTCTTTTCAGTTATAAATGTTTTGAGCTTTTGAGTGATCAAATCTCTTTGATTTACAGTAAGAAGTCTCACAACACCAGGTTAAAGTCCAACAGGTTTGTTTCAAATCGCTAGCTTTCGAAGCACTGCTCCTTCCTCAGGTGAATGTGAGAAAGGAGCCTCACCTGAGGAAGGAGCAGCGCTCCGAAAGCTAGTGATTTGAAACAAACCTGTTGGACTTTAACCTGGTGTTGTGAGACTTGGGCAGCATGGTGGATAGCATAATTGCTTCACAGCTCCAGGGTCCCAGGTTCGATTCCCCGCTGGGTCACTGTCTGTGTGGCGTCTGCACGTTCTCCCAGTGTATGCATGGGTTTCCTCCGGGTGCTCTGGTTTTCTTCCACAGTCCAAAGATGTGCAGGTTAAGTGGATTGGCCATGCTAAATTGCCCTTCGTGTCCAAAATTGCTCTTAGTGTTGGGTGGGGTTACTGGTTTATGGGGATGGGGTGGAGATGTGGGCTCGTTCCAGGGGCCAGTGGAGACTCGATGGGCCGAATGGCCTCCTTCTGCACTGTAAATTCTATGAAAACTATGACTTTAACCTGGTGTTGTAAGACTTTTTACTGGGCTCACCCCAGTCCGACGCCGGCACCTCCACACCATGCTACTCTTTGATTTAGAAAGCACTACCTTTCTTGCACATTTTAATGGTTTGGACCACTGCAGACAGTGCTGAAACTCTGCACTTACCCACAAGTCTAGGTTTATTTTGCAGTGTATGAACTGCCTCTGTATATTATGGCAACCTCTCCTGCAACAAGATAAGGAAATGGGAGAAAGGTTTGCAGAAAACAAGCATGTAGTATGAGGGATAGAAGACATTGGCAGAGTGGTATTATCACTGAACTGGTAATTCAGAGCTTCAGGAACCTGAGTTCAAATCCCACCTGGTGGAATTTCCATTCAATTAATTAAGAAATCTGGAATTGAAAGCTTATCTTGGGAACGGTAACCATGAAACTATCATCAATTGTCAGAAATCTGCCACCTTTACTCAAGCCTGGCCTATACATGACTTCCGACCCACAGAAGTGTGGTTGACTATTAACGCCCTCTGAAATGGCCAAGCCTTCATCCCACAAAAGAATAAAACAAAAATGGGGGAACTGGGATGGGAGAATAACGGGTTTGTGTATGTCTGCGCGCTTTGAGATTTTGCAAGGTCGTTGCTTGTTTCAAGTATACGGTCATCGTGCAAAGATGGGAATAGCTGGTGCCCTTAAGCAGAGTGAGTCAACCTGTATTATCTGTCCAATTTTCATCTTGCTGTCTTAATATTTGCTGAGAAGCCTGCAATACATGTTGAGATTCTCCCAAAGGTCCCCTGCAAATATTGACAGACCTTCAGGGACCTAATATAAATTTTGATACATTCCTGCTCCTGGCAAATATTGACATGTTCCCAGGTGCTTCTGATAAATGTTTGCACATTCCCAGGGACCTGCTGTAAACAGTCACACATCTTAGCGACTCCGTGCAAATATTGATATACCCCCAAGGATGCCACGTAAATAGTGACAGACTCACATAGGCCCTATATTGGCTCCATGGACAGACAATTATCAAACATCTCCACTTCAAGGATCTTCACTGACACATAAACATTTAATTGGAGGTACATTTGAATCTTATCATCATAAGATTCTTAGCTGGGTGTCCTTAGCTAGGGGGTGATTGCAAATTCCTTACTAATTACAATGGAGTCTCTCGGGGACAAAGGAAATATTAGTTATAATTAGAAGTTCGTTACAGGCAGATGTTCGTAATAACGAGATTCGGAGCAGGAGATCAGAGCAACTGTGGGGAAAGAAAACATGACTATATTATATTGCACAAACATCTTCATTTTGCTTTGAAGAAGCCTGCTGTTTAGTAAAGCACCTTATTGGGTTAGTAAGCAATGCTCACACAGTCAACAAAGTCGCCACTTGATGATCATGTCCGACATCAAATGTATTATGTATAGTATTAGGGGCCGATGTTAACTCGTGGCTGGTCCCACTTTGCTGCCTCCTCTTTGCTGTAAATGCAAGTGGAAACCCAGGTTTTCAATTATAACTGTTCCCCTCAGGTCTCCAGTGATGTTAACTTGGTGCTCTGAGGAAAATTCCTGCTTTTGAAAAAAAGTTTTTAGCCTGTCAAGATGACAGGAGCATTCAGTGAACCTCTGCACTGCAGCACCTCACCATCTGCTGCAGTGCCATCGTACGTCAGTGCCAACTTGGCGGTGTGCCACGCAGTGGACACGCTGAAACAGCTAGGCTGTCCCAGGGTGTGGAAGCGGCCTGAAAACGTCTCCCTGAACCAGTGTTCTTTAATCCTGCCTCTCTTTTCCCCCATCCCCAGCCGGGAGGAGCAGAATCTCTGGACTGCAGCAATCTGCTGTTTCACTTTGATCAAGGTCGTTCAGCGTGTGAAATTTGAGCGATTGGTTATAAAAGTGCGGTGAAGTAGAGTACAAACACCTCTTATTTCTTCCTTTGATAGGTCAGTGATGTATCGCAGCTCAGAGCGATGACAGCTGTAGTTTTCCCTCTCCCAAATGTGCGAGTCCCACCCAGCTGCAGGATGTGCCACAATGGAGGCATTATACGTTCAGGGTGAGCAAACCGCATTTGCAGCCCCGACAGAAATTCCACTCCCACCTCAGACCGGTATTTTCCTGCCAGGGGCCTGACATTTATACAGTATTCAGCTGCTTTCATCTCTGCTCGGTGGCCCTCGCTGGCCAACACAGACTCTGTTAGTTGGCTGCTGGCACCGTACAGTGGGTGGTCCGGCTGCCCAAGAAATGAATAGTCCACTGATACCATCGTGGAATCCCAGCGGTCCGATGACAGGACTTTCTTTTTATATCCCGAGCTAAGCAGAATTTGGCCATCTGTATTTTCCATACATTTTCCTTCTGGACTTTCTTCAAAGGTTCTCCCCTTACCTTTCTTTTTCTGCGCACTCCTCAATTAAAAAAATCTTACCCCTCTTTTCAAATCCATCCATGGCCTCACCCCTCTCTCCCTCTGTAGCTTCCCCCAGACCTTCAACCTCTGAGATACCCGTGCTCCTCCAATTCTGGCTTCTTGTATAGGCCCGATTTTTGGCACTTCCCCATTGGGGGTCTTGTCTTCAGCTGCCTAAGTGTTGGAATTCCCTCTCCAAATCTCACCACCACTCTCTCTTCCCTTAAGGTACTTCTTAAACCTACCTCTGAGACTCAGCTGTCCTAATGTCTCATTATGGGGCTCAATGTCCAATCCTGTTTGATAATGTGCTTCTGAAGTGCTCAGGGATGTGGGCCTACCAGAACGGTGCTATTTAAACTCAAATTATTGTTGAAAGCATTAAATCCCGCTGGGATGGGATGCCACAGGCAACCTGCCAATGTCTCTCCCAAGTGGCAAATATTTACGCTCATTGCAGCGGGAACCCTGGCAACTGGGCCCATTTAACGATAGGGGAGGCCCTGTACCAGTCTCCTTGTCACAGGAGGCTGGGTTGATTAAGTTGGAGAGTGGACGGGACTAACACGGGATTCCTAACCATTGCTGGTGGGATGTCAATTAGGCTCATTAATGAACCAGTTGGCACTCATAATCCCAGAGCCTATTGTCATGTGAGGGTACATTTAAGAACTGGATGTTTAAGCAATGTACCTTTAAGAAAACAGTGATGTCATAGAGTGGGTGGAGCTCAGCTCAGTTCAGCCATTTTGCAGTTTGATTTTGCAGTTTGAAAAGTGCCTGGCTGGTTTTGCTGAGAGCAGCTAAAAAGTGCCTGGCTGGTTTTGCTGAGAGCAGTTTAAAAGTAGAAAGCCAGTTTGAGAAAGCAGCTTGGGTGTGTCTGTGTGCTTCCAGAGAGTTTGCAGGAAGAAAGCAAGGTGCTGGACCTGAAGTCAACCAAGCTAATATGTCTCTGCCATTCTACAGAAAATATATATATCCTTTAACCTGATGTGATTCTGTTTAAAGGTGTAAAGTCTCTTGGAAGTTTGAAGGAACATTTTAAGGAATTATTTACTGTTGCAATATTTTCTGAGTTATCTTTGAAGTAAGGGGTGTTAAGAGATCCAATGTTTATTTAAGATGGGAAGTTGAGTCCATGGAATAAACAATGTTTTGTATTTAAAAACCCACATGTCCATAATTGTAATACCACACCTAGGGAAAAAGCCGTGTGCTAGGAAAAGCAACAAATCCATCAAAGGGAGAGGTTGGTTGAACTCCATGATACCTTTTGGGGTTCTGAAAATGCCTCGCCCATAACAATTGGGGGCTCGAGGGGGATATAAGTCTATCTATTGGATTGGCTTTTGTGAACTTAAAGACAATGAAGGATTGTTGCTTTTCCGGTGTGGTATTTTAGTTTAAGTGGGGAGAGTGTTGTGAACAATGGCTCTTTCAGAGGCTCAGAAGTTTTTGGGGGTGGAGAATGTCACACGTAGTACTTAACGGACAGAAATGAAAAGCAGACTGTTAGATTTGGCAAGAATATTGCAGTTAACATTACCTGACAAAATGCGATATGATGAGGTAATTATGGCGGTGGTTAAGCATTTAAAGTTGCCTGTGATAGAGTTTGACTCATTGGAAATGGCAAAAATTAAGTTGCAAATTAAACAAATGGAACATGAGAAAGAATTAAAGCGGCTGGCATACGAGAGTGAGAGAGAGGAAAAAGAAAGAGAAAGAGAGAGAGAGTAAAGAGAAAGAGAGAGAGGAAAAAGAAAGAGAAAGAGAGAGAGAGGAAAAAGAAAAGGAGAGGAAAGAAAGGAGAAAAGAAAGAATAGCCCTAGCAGAACAAAGACAAAGAAAGGGAGATACAGATCAGGGAAAAAGATAAAGAGAGGGAGTTTGAACTTCAGAAAACGGCCATGAAACATGACAATCAGTTAAAATTGGCAGACGTAAAAGGAAACGTACAGTTGGATGATAGTGATGAGGAAAGTGAGAAATAGCGTCATAGTCGAAGGCTTGGTGGGAATCTATTTAAATATGTCCAAGCATTGCCAAGGTTTGACGAGAAGGAAGAGGAAGACTTTTTCATTTCATTTGAGAAGGTAGCTAAACAAATGAAATGGCCACAGGACATGTGGGTGTTACTGATTCAAACAAAGCTGGTAGGTAGAGCAAGTGAAGTGTTTGCATCACTACCGGAGGAGGTATCTGGGACGTATGAGGAGGTGAAGAAATCCACCTTAAGTGCGTATGAGCTAGTGCCTGAAGCCTACAGACAAAGGTTTAGAAATTTAAGGAAAGAATTTGGTCAAACATACATGGAGTTTGAAAGGCTCAAACAGAGTAATTTTGATAGGTGGATAAGGGCTATGAAAATAGACCAAACGTATGAAGCTCTCAGAGAAATTATACTTTTGGAGGAGTTTAAAAATTCAATTCCTGATGTAGTGAGAACTCATGTGGAAGAACAGAGGGTTAAACTGCGAGATTAGCAGCGGAAATGGCAGATGATTATGAATTAGTTCATAAATCAAAGATTGGTTTCCGACATCAGTTTCAGCCGGTGAGGGATAGAAACTGGGGACATGAGAAATATTCAAGTGGTAAAGGTAAAGGTGATCTGATGGGAGACAATAAAGAGAGTGTACCTCAGATTAAAAAAGAAATCCAGGAGGGTGGAAGAGAAATGAAAAGTTTTAGATGTTTTCACTGTAATAAACTAGGCCATGTAAAGTCACAGTGTTGGTGGTTGAAGAAAAGCACTGGGAAGGCTGATGTGGTAAAACAGGATAAGACAGTGGGGTTTGTTAGAGTGGTAAAGGAAAGCCCAAGGGAAGCGAAGGAGGTGCAAACGATTGTACAGCCTGTTCAAGAAGTAATTGTTAAGAAGGTGCCAGATGTCTTTAATGAATTTACTTGTGTGGGTAAAGTTTACTCATGTGTATCAGGAGGAGCAGGTAAAGAAGCCACAATTTTAAGAGATACAGGGGCTAGTCAATCTTTAATGGTAAGAGATGAGGAATTATGTTGTTTGGGAAGAATGTTGCCAGAAAAGGTTGGAAAGTCCAGTGAAGAGTGGTGAAGTGGTAGGAGGAGTAATAGATAAACTATCTTGTCCAGGAATACAGTTTATCTTGGGTAATGATATAACTGGATCGCAGGTGGGAGTGATGCCTACTGTGGTTGATAAGCCAGTGTAAAATCAGACAACTGAAGGGTTGAAGGACGAATATCCTGGGATTTTTCCGGATTGTGTAGTAACCAGGTCGCAAAGTCACAGGTTAAGACAAGAGGAGAAATCAAAGAGTGAAGATGAAGTTGAAGTGCAATTATCAGAAACAATTTTTGATCAGATGGTTGAAACGCCTCGCCCATAACACTATCGCAATTTATTGGTAGCTCAGGGACCAAATGGAGGCCACATGGGTCTCCCGCACCCTTGGAAGGCCAACCTGTTGGGTTTGTCAGCTGCCCCTCGCAAGGTGGAGCTGTCCCTTGCCATCAGATACTCTGTGCCTGATCAAAGGACAAGGCTTTGGGCGGGGAGTGTGTCCACTGAATTCTACCTCCAAGCCCTTGCCTCCAACACCCCCCCACCCCCCCCCCCCCCCCCCCCCACCCCCCACCCCTGCCATCTCTGGTCTGGTGTCCTTACGTGATCCTCGGCCTGAGGTGGGTACAATGTCCCTAGCAACCATCACTGTTGGTTGCACTGGCGACATGAGCAACTTCTGGTTTCTGATTGGCTGGCAGCTCTTGGTGCGCGGGACTTCTGAGGCCAGGGGCATCGACATGGGGAAGGCCCGACAGTGGCCACTCAATTGTCAGACGGGCACTTCATTTCAATGGGTCTCCACCGCAGAATTGATAGGGGTTTCCCTCAGGTTCTCCAACCTTTGGACAAGATCCCCCAATCAGCCGAACAATATCCCAGCTTCCGTGGGCAAGTCAGGCCAATAATACTGGTGCCAAAAGGGAACCAACTGGTCAGCCTGACTAACAATTCTCTCAGGTGGAAAGTGGTCAACCTTATTTTTAAAAATGTGTTGTGCTCCTCAGAGACTGAAAAACTCTGTGACTGTAGCTCACATTTACCAGATGATGAAACCATGCTAACATCGGCAGTGACACTATCGGTAGGAGTGCCATGGTTATGAACTGGTGTTCTTGTGGTTCTAATGTTCAACCGATTGTTTGAATTGAGACGTGAATCCAGATCAAAAGAGGTGACGGTTGTTTCGTCTCCAAGTGTGATCTGTTGTCCAGCATTCAGTTTCTCTGATAAAATGGGATCGTGGAAGCCAGGTATGCATACTGAAGATCATCTTCATAGGTATTTCTGCTGGAAAGTTGGGTTGGACGTAGGTGGAGGTTGGTGGTTGGAGGGTGGGGGGAGGAGGGGACACAGGCACAGTGGCAACAGGGGCTGTTTAGCACAGGGCTAAATCGCTGGCTTTGAAGGCAGACCAAGGCAGGCCAGCAACGCGGTTCAATTCCTGTAACAGCCTCCCCGAACAGGCGCCGGAATGTGGCGACTAGGGGCTTTTCACAGTAACTTCATTGAAGCCTACTTGTGACAATAAGCGATTTTCATTTTCATTTTCAAGTGGGAGTTCCATCATCTCCGCCTAGTGTGTAGAGAGGATGTTGGGTCAGCAGAATGGTATCAGCCATCGGATTTCCCATTACTCCCATACCCTGAGCAGCCGCTAATAATAATAATCATCTTTATTGTCACAAGCAGGCTTACATTACCATTGCAATGAAGTTACTGTGAAAAGCCCCTCGTCGCCACATTCCGGCGCCTGTTCGGGTACACTGAGGGAGAATTCAGAATGTCCAAATTACCCAACAGCATGTCTTTCGGGACTTGTGGGAGGAAACCGGAGCACCCGGAGGAAACCCACGCAGCTACAGGGAGAACGTGCAGACTCTGCACTGATAGTGATCCAAGCCGGGAATCGAACCTGGGACACTGGAGCTGTGAAGCAACAGTGCTAACCACTATGATACCATGCTGGCCTAACTATTGACACAATTCGTTTGTGTTCAACCTCTCTCTTCCCGTGGGTGATAATGGTGCCTAAATAAAGGACCTTTTCTTTTAGGATCTGGGCTTTTTTCGGGTTAACCTTGCATCCAATTGATTGCAAGAGACCTAGCAACGCTGATGTGGTGGTGGGGGGGGGGTTACTGGGTTATGGGGATAGGGTGTGGCTGGTGTAGGGTGCTCTTTCCAAGACTTGATGGGCCGAATGGCCTCCTTCTGCACTGTAAATTCTATGATTCTAAATTGCCCCTGCACCACAATATCACTGCACTCCGGTCATTCTTAGGATTAGTTGGATATTGTAGGAACCATATAGATGGTTTTGCCACAAAAGCAGCCCCACTCTCAGAGCTCCTAAAAAAGAACGGCCCATGGGAATGGCTTCCTCAGCACACGGATGCCATCAATGAATTAAAACGCACCCTAGGCACAGCCCCCGCTTTGCAAGTTCCAGACTCACACTCTCCCTATGCCATAGAAGTAGCGACCAATGACCAAACCCTACCAGCAGCACTCCGACAGGAAAGACATGACCGCTTAGGACCGCTACGGGATCCAAGGGTTTTGGATCCCGTAGAGCAAGGATTCTCAGCCTGCGAATGGCACTTGCTCGCAGTCTTTTGGGCAGTGCAATATTTTGCATATATCACAGGCCTTAACCCAGTAACGATTTTAACCGAGCGCACACCAACGCAGCTACTGTTAGATGGTAGGTTAAAGGACGGTTCAGTCAGCCAGATTAGAGCAGCTCGCTGGACACTGTTGTTACAAGGAAGGGACATTACAGTTAAACGTACAAAGACCCACACATTTTTAGCAGACAACCTTCAGTATGCAGGAACCCCACGTGAGTGCCAGATCATTGCAGCCAAACACCACACAGGACCCTTTATTCCGAAGTCACTGCACACACGAGCAGGCATCAGAACACAGAATCCCCAGATCATGGACAATGCTTTAAAGATTTATGTAGACAGTTCCTCCACCATTGAGAATGGAAAGAGAATAACTCGTTGTGGAATTTATGTGGAAGAAGCACAGGGACGAGCATTAGAGGAAATATCTTTAAAATTGCCCGGCCACCTAGGATCACAAACAGCCAAATTAGCAGCTACAGCATATGTAGTGCAGCACCCAGATTCCTTTCCGACCACAGCGGACATACATTCCGACAGTTTATATGTCTGCAATAGTTTGACAGAATTCCTGCCCCTGTGGGAATCTCGAGGATTCGTATCCGCTGATGGAAAATCCCTACTCTTAGCCCCGTTGTTGAAGCATATCCTTAAGACAGCAAAAGGCCACACATATGGCATAATCAAAGTGAGAAGCCATCATCGTTCCTCCCCACCCGGTAACGTAAAGGCAGACGCCTTAGCTAAGTCAGGGTCACGACACGGTCACTTTTGGCAACCCTCCGAAAGTGAACCGATACACGCAGTCCAGGTTTCACAGCCCAATATCGAAGATTTAGCCCAGGCCCAAAAGGCAGACGACACTCTTAAGCAAGTTTTAGACGGTAACCTCCCAGCCCCCTACGACAAATTCAAGGACACACTGAGGTACAGGACGGAATAATTTTGAGAAATGGAATTTATGTGGTCCCCACCCAGGACAAAAACCAGATAATTTACCAGTTTCATGATGGACACGGACATCAGGGGATTGACAATACCATTGCCCATTTAAGACCTTTGTGCTGGTGGCCCGATGTAAAAGCAGACATCACGCATTATGTTGAGAATTGTTTAATCTGTGCACAGAACAATCTTGAAAGGTACTCCAAGAAACGACAATTGAGACACACCCGACCTGTTAATGGCCCATGGACAAGTTTACAGCTCGACTACATTGGTCCCTTTCCCCCCTGCAGAAATGATTTTAAATATGTATTAGTAGTAATCAACACCTTTACAAAATGGGTAGAAGTATTTCCCTCCCAGACAAACACAGCGAAAGCCACTGCTAAGATTTTGACCCAACAGATATTTACAAGCTGGGGTCTTCCCCGCAGCATTGAGTCAGACAAAGGTTCCCATTTCACCGGCAGAGTCATGCAAAATGTCCAAAAGATTTTTGGAATCAAGCAAAAATTTCACATAGCGTATCACCCCCAATCCAGCGGCATTGTTGAACAAATGAATTGCACCTTGAAAGCGACCATTGGAAAAATGGTGCAACAGCATAACACAGTCCTCCCATTCGCCCTTATGTTTATTCGGAACACCGTTTCCAGTTCCACGGGTTTCATCCCCCACACTCTCATGAGCGGACGGCCCTTGAAAGGAACTGAATATTTATTAGGTCTCGATTTGACAAGCTCCACAGTCAACCCCCTCACCCATGAAAAAACAGTCCAACAAGTCAGGGAAAATATTAAATCATCACAGCTCGCTGCAGCTGTCCGACTAGGCGCTAGGAAAAAGCAGAGTAAGGCCTGCTTTGATAAAACAGTCCAACCCATAGAGTATACAGTCAGTCAGCAAGTGATGGTTTCCCTCTACATTCCCAGTTCGTTCCTCTCCCTAAATTTGCAGGACCCTACTCCATTCCGGACAAAGTGAGCCCCTCTGTGTACAAGATAACGTACCCCAATGGTAAAACTGGTTGGTTCCACATCAACCAGCTCAAAGTCTATGGAACCCAATGTAGCCACTCCCACCACATCTCCCTGACAATAGCAGACGATTCCACCCCGCCCAACAACAACCTAGTCCAACCCTCCCCCAGCCATGACAGCACGTCCACGCCCACAGACCTGACCTTGTCTCCGCCCACAAGTATGAGTTTCCACCTTGAACTTGATTCAGACGATAGCGCCAGCCTCCTCGAATTGACCACGATCACTGACCACTGGTACAACCTCTCCGGCTCCAGTCGCTCCAGCCCCTGGAACCACAACCAGGACATGGTTGGCCCCCAATATCCCCTTTCACAGCCAGAGCCACCGCCACCGCCCGACAACAGTAATTTGCCCTTCACTGCGACCGTCCCTACGCCTCATGACAAACGAACCCCATTTTAGCACCGCAACAACTCTTGTAGATTGGTAAGACATGACGATTCGGATTCCGCGACGGCCCACGAGGCCACGGCACAAAATCGGCAGACACGAGTCTGGCAACCGGGAGATGGTGATGATTCCGAGTCTGACTCCCGTTACGGTAACCCTTTTACAACGCTTTTCTATACAGAACCCTGAGGTGTCCAGATGATGAGAAAAAGGAACCGCATGAGATTTACGGTGTCCTACCTACTGATGGAGCCTGCCCGCATTTTATTTCCTCCTTTCTTTCTTATTGCTATATGGTTTTAATTAATGTCAGCCAGACACAAACATTCTTGATGCAGTTTACTCTTCCGATCTCACATATGTTACAAATTCTTCCCGCTCGTTCGGTCACCCAGGTAGGGAGCAACGGCACTAATCCCCACCCTGCTTGAGGACCCCAAATGCATCCGGTCAGTTAAGCTCAGGTAGTGGAGCAATGGCACTGATCACCGCCCTACCCGGGAATCCCAGCCATTCTTGCCCTGCCGTGGCCCACACGCACCTCATGTTCCCGTCACTTTGAGTACTCCGGGATGGTTCTTTACACTTTTCACTGTCTTTGGCAGGTCTTAGTTTCCCCTTCTCTGCTCTTATTGTGGTTTAAAGAATGCCCTTTGCCACAGTCTGTACACTCAACTCTTTACCTTCCGTGACCCTCTGGTCATTCCCCACCTGCTATTTACACGTTTGACACACTTGGTTGCCACATATGCTGCAATACACAAATTACCTCTGGACCCTGGGACGAAGAAACTTTATAAAACCGTCTGTTCTAAAATTCGGCTGCTTAAAATGAGCCTCAACCTCCCATGGTTGTGATTTTAAAAAGACTGGAGGGTGAAATTGTCCGCCCACTCCAAGCACCGCCCACAAGCTGCGAGAGTCTCTGTACTTTAAAAATTTACATTTCTTGTCTCTCCAAAATGGTACTGAAAAAAAAATGAGGGCGTCACACATGGTGACGATTCTAATGGGTAATTAAAGTTAAGGAGAGACAGACAAACAAAACAAGATGTTAACCAACGATAATAACAGATCTTATGCTTGCACCCCCAGGAATATACGAAGAACGAAGAACGAAGAACAGAAGACAAGATGAAGACAGGACTGGTGACCTCCATTGCGATCATCGCTGGACTCCTACAACTGCGCATGTTACAAGCTTTCGTACCCTACACCAGTGTTCTTCAAACTTTTTTTCCGGGGACCCATTTTTACCAACTGGCCAACCTTCGGGACCCACGCCGGCCGACCTTCGCGACCCACCATTTTCTCTTACCTTGTTTGCTGCTGTCAGAAATGGAGGAAATGGTTTTGGGTCCCTTTGGCCCTCGTACCCGCTCCTCCAATGGAACCTGTTGGATGAAGGTGAAGCCTTCTGGTGTCGGAAAGTATGGAGTCTCCATCTGTCCAAAGTTCTGAATGTTTTTCCTGTACAATTTTATCAAATAAAACCCCCCCCCCGAACTTGTAAAAAAAATAAAAAAATAAAATGAGTTAAATAAATGAAAAAAATGAATAAAACCCCCCCGAACTTGTAAAAAAAATAAAAAGAATGATATAAATGAAAAAATGAATAAAAACCACTACAGAACTTGTAAAACAAAAAGCTGCAACCGTTTAAAAAAATAGCGGCCGCACTGCGCATGCGTACCCGATCATCGTGCACACATGCGCAATGCGACCAAATTTTTTTTAAACATGTTCGCGGCCACTTGCAGCCGGCATTATGAAAAGCCGGCTACTGCGCGGGGATTTGCGCGATCGGGAGTGCCGCGGACAATGGCTCCACGACCCTCCCGACACCCGCCCACGACCCACCCGCGGGTCGCGCCTCCGACTTTGAAGAACACTGCCCTACACCACATCTGCCCTGAACATGACCACACAACATGATATCTCCAGCCTGGACACCACACCACACATGGAGATAAACACTGATACCCCCACTTGGTGCGAAAACATTGTTTAATGGTATTCCTTTCATTTACAGTAGAGGCCCTTCTGGTGATAGCGATAATCTGCAGCGTCATCCAGACACTTAGACTCCGCAAATGGCGAAAAAGAGCCGCCTGTCCCCGATATATACACTCCCATCCCCCTTCTTCGGAATTCACCCAACCCAACAAACAATGTAACCACCGATAAAAATAAAGATTGTACACCTCTGTAATGTTGATAAGTTAAGTAGAAATGTGATGCTGCTGTTGGTTTAAAAATTTTGTATTGTACCCAAGTTCCTTTTTATATTTGCCAGCAGCATGAGAGTAGCTTAGATAATGATAGTTAGATATTCCCTTGTGCGATTAAGTTAAATGTGTAATAGTTGAATGTTTTTTAGTGATCCCTTAGAGATTATGAATGTATGATGTGTTAATAAAACTTAGGTAAATGCTCCAAAACATAAGACAGAGTAGTGTAGAACCTGTCCTTGACCAAGTGTAACTGGCACACCAAGGACGGATGAGGGATCAACAGTGTGATCCACAGCGCATCGCATTCAGGATCAAGAGGACGGGATGTAGCCATCTCAGATGGTCACCTGCAAAGGACCATGGGAATTATGGCCAACCCAGGACTCAGACACACTCAGAGCTTGTGTGTGTATTTGCAACCCAGATAGCTAGACGCGAGTGAAACCCCCGCTCGTTTGCATTCTAATGGCCCATTTAGCCAGAACAAAAGGACTGTACTCAGGTAACCGATACAGATGCAGACTAATCGGTGCTACACCCTTTGCTGAGAAAGCCCAAACAGCCAAGGTCAATGACCGCTCAGGACACGCCCAGCCATCAAGGCACCCGCCCTTTATTGGCCAAAATCGAAGGCAGGGACCGAAGCCTGTCGAATTATTGGGTCCAAAGCTAAGGACCGCCCCAAAGAGTGCGAAATTCCAGAAGGATAAAAAGAGACACAGCCATGTGCTCGGTCTCTCTTGGCCCCGGCCTACGCCTAAAACCAAGTGTAGCATTACGACCAGAAGACAAGTTCAAGACCAACGATCGCTACCAGACGGATGAGCCCAGCAGAAATGAAGCCACTTCTTCTACCCAGCCACGCAAGATCCGAACAAAGGCCTTGTTCATCTGCAAAGAGCCGGTTGCCCTGAAGTTAAGTATAGGTTATTGTAGTTGTTAGGTGTAGTTTAACTTGTAGTGTTTTATGTTGCATGTCGAAGTAATCCTTGTGTGTAAATAAACTATTTTTGAACTTGAACTGACTAACTGGTTGTTTGGTCTTTGATCGATATCCGGAAAAGCCTTGTGGTGGTATCATTTGATACCTGGCGACTCTAAAGAGCATCATTATTAATTGGCAACATTATTGGTGTTGATTGGCAACAATATCGTGAATGGTGAAGTTGGGGGCACAGAGGGGTTTTCCAGCTCTGGGTCTTGTACTAAAATAAAAACAGAAAATGCTGAAAAGCAGGTCTGGCAGAATTTGTGGAGAAGGAAACAGAGTTAACGGTTCGACTCCTCTTGTTGTTGCTTTCATTCTGGGCCTTAACTGTTGTTTTGGGCCCATTAACTTTGTTCAGAGGCTAGGATGTCTTCATACTGTCTCTCCTATTTATTCTGCCTGCAGATGATGTTCCTATAGTCCCTGCTGCTCTTACTGCTGCTCCCGGAATGGGATTCTTTAAAGCACCCCCCCCCCCCCCCCCCCCGCCACCTACAACAAGAACTAACTGTGTTTTGATCTTCTCCATTGACACTCAGCATTTAAACAGGTGTCCGGGAAGAGAGATTTATAGAAATATTATTGGCCCGATTCTCTATCGTCCGACGCTGAAATCGGGAAAGGCAATTGGGCGCTCAATCGGTCATGAGGTCAAAACCATGGCCGGCGCCGGGCCCCGCACAATGCCAAGCTCCGGTGCCTCGACAGCGGCGTCAATACATTTTACTCTGCATGTACGGTAAACACCATTCGCATATCATTAGCCGACCTGACTCGACATTCTCCGGGGCCTCCGCGATGCTCCACGTCCGTCAGAAGGAATTACCGACGACGAGGTTCACTAGTGGTTTCCAAAATCGCGAAACAGGCGCTGTGGCTGCAGAGGAAGGGGGGGGGGGTGGTACAGAAAGTGTCCAACATCCCCATAATGTGCTGACAGTCATGCTGTTGGCTGGGTGCTTCTGCCAGGCCTGGGGGGTGTAACGGGGGAGGCGGGGGGGGGGGGGGGGGGGGGGGATGGACAGGTGGTGGGCTGTGGGGTTGGCGTGACTGGGCACGGAACACCATCGTCGCAGCCTGCAAGGCAGCCATGCGATGGCGCATGCCGCAGGCTGCCCACTGTGAACTTAGTGACAAGAGTCGTATGGGTGCCCCCCCCCCCCCCCCCCCCCAGGCCCTTAGGTATCCTCTGGCCCCAACCGACCTATCAACGGGATGGGCGCACCCCAGTGCAACCAGTGCCACCTTGTTGGCTGGGATGAGTGTGTTTGGAGAGTGGAGTGCTAAGATGCGGCTGCAGCTTGTCAGCCTCTCAAGTGCCAATCCCGACCCCGGTGAATCCGACACTGTTTTTCATCGGAATCAAATGTGTTCCACGTGGCTCCGGTGCTAGCCCATTAACAGTTGATTAATTGCTCTGGGAGTGGCGCCAATTTTGCTGTCATGGACGTCCACCGATTCTATCCCAGCGTCAACATTGTCTCTGAAACGGAGAATCCTGCCCTGTATATAAGGGGAGTGTGTGTACGTATATATATAATATATATATTTGCCAATTTACAGAAAATGTAACTTGTTTGAACATTTCAATCAACCAATGAAATAGGTACTTCAACATCCATGAGAAAATCTCTTGCAAATCTTTCTCTGAACCTCTTTAACGGAGATGCCCTCCCACTACCACCTCCAACTCCCTGTGAACCAGGCCGCAGGAGTTCCCACTACCACCTCCAACTCCCTGTGAACCAGGCCGCAGGAGTTCCATCGTGAGTCTTTCAACTGAAAATAACGTTTGTAAAAAAGAGTCAGATGATTAGAGAGAAGTTTAGGTGCTTGTCATCCTTCACATAAAACATCTCTTTTGAAGAATATAACATTGATGCAAATTAGTTAGCTGGATTGATAACTGAGTTGTCAGTATTCAGGGATGATGTAAATCTATTTCTGAGGTCAGTGACTGGCAAAGCGCTGTATGGCATTATCTGCCGTTTATAATTGCTTGATTTGGAAGTCAGTACTTTGAATAAGTTTTGGCTGACGGGACAAAGCCTAATCAGATGTCAGATTATGCTTTATTATTTCATGGAATGTGGGCAATGTGTGCAAGGTCAGCATTTGTGCCCATCCCTAATTGCCCCCCTTTGAACAGAGTGGCTTACTAGACCATTGCAGAGGGCAGGTAAGAGTGAGCCACATGCCTCTGGGTCTGAAGTCACATGTAGGCCAGACCAGGTAAGGAAGGCAGATCATAGATTCATAGAATTTACAGTGCAGAAGGAGGCCATTCGGCCCATCGGGTCTGCACCGGCTCTTGGAAAGAGCACCCTACCCAAGGTCAACACCTCCACCCTATCCCCATAACCCAGTAACCCCACCCAACACTAAGGGCAATTTTGGACACTAAGGGCAATTTATCATGGCTAATCCACCTAACCTCCACATCTTTGGACTGTGGGAGGAAACCGGAGCACCTGGAGGAAACCCACGCAGACACGGGGAGGATGTGCAGACTCCGCACAGACAGTGACCCAAGCCGGAATCGAACCTGGGACCCTGGAGCTGTGAAGCAATGGTGCTATCCACAATGCTACCGTTGCTTGATATGTACATCGCAAACTGGAAGGAAAGGCATTTACCTCAGGAAAGTGCACCCAAATCAATGCCTCCTTTGAAATAGAGCATCTCTGGGTGTTCTAAACCCGTCTCCCCATCCCCTACCATTCCCTAAAGGACATTAGTGTACCAGATGTTTTTTTTTATGACAATCGATGATAGTTTTATGGTCATCATTATTGAGACTAACATTCAATTACAGATATATTAATTCATTGATTTCAAATTCCACCAGCTGCCATGGTAGGATTGGAACCCATGTCCCCAGAGCACTAACCTGGAGGGGATGGGGAGGGGGGGGGGGTTCCCCGGGGGGGATTACTAGTTCAGTAACATTATCATTACGCCATCAGTTTCCTCTTCTCAATCATATTTGACAGCCTGTGAAAATGGATTATCTAAATCCTGTAGAGATCACTGTTAAACCGACATTTGGATACTGCATGTAATTACTGTCAGAAGAGTCTATCTGCATTGGACAGGGTTCCGGGATTTTGACAAGGACGATTCCAGAAATTAAAGTCCAAATCCGAGGAGGAAAGGCTGACAGGATTGTACTTGGTGCTGCGAAGAAAGAATTGAAAATGAGTTGTGGCAAATATAGAGGATGATGAATGTCATGGATAACTTAGATGGAAGCAGGTTGCTTGATAATGAACCCTGATTGTGGAATGACAGAATATGAGGACTGAAGATGCAGCCTTCTCACCCACTAATGCAACATAGCTGCAATATGTCTACAGGATGCATTGTAGCAACTTAGTCATAGCAACATGCAAATTAGGAGCAGGAGTGGCCACTCGGCCCCTCAAGCCCGCTCTGTCATTCAATAAGATCATGTCTGATCTGATTACAAGCACAATGCCACAATCCTGCCTACCCCTAATAACCTTTCACCTCCTTGTTAATCAAGGATCTATCTTACCTCTGCCTTTAAAATATTCAAAGACTCTGCTTCCCTTGCCATTTGAGGAGGAGAGTTCCAAAGACTCGCAACCGTCTGAGAGAAATAATTTATCCGCATCACAGTCCTAAATGGACGACCCCTTATTTTTAAACTTTGGCGCCAGTTCTAAATTCTCCCACAAGAGCAAACGTCCTCTCCACATCCACCCTTTCAAGACTCCTCAGGATCTTGCATGGTTCAATCAAGTTGCCTCTTACTCTTCTAAACTCCAGTGATACAAGCCTAGCTTATCCAATCTTTCCTAACATGACAAACTCCAGTGATACAAAACTTAAGAGCTGGCCATTGACTTCAGGAAATCATATACACCCCTGTCTGCATCAATGGTGTTGAAGTGGAGATGGTTGACAGCTTAAAATCCCTAGGTGTGTGCATCACCAACAATCTGTCCTGGTCCACCCATGTCGACGCTATGACCAAGAAAGCACAACAGCGTCTACACTTCCTCAGGAAACAAAGGAAATTTGGCATGTCCACATTGACTCTCACCAATTTTTGCAGATGCACCACAGAAAGCATCCTATCTGGCAGCATCACAGCCTGGTATGGCAACTGCTCGGCACGAGACTGTAAGAAACTACAGGGAGTCGTGAACACAGCCCACTCCATCACACAAACCTGCCTCCCATCCATTGACTCTGTCTACACCTCCCACTGACTTGGGAAAGTGAGCAACATAATCAAAGACCCCTCCCACCCAGGTTATTCACTCTTCCAACTTCTTCCATTGGGCAGGAGATAAAAAAGTCGGAGAACACGCACGAACAGATTAAAAAACAGCTTCTGCCCCGCTGTTACCAGACTCCAGAATGACCCTCTTATGGACTGAACTGATCTCTCCATGCATCTTCTCTACTGAGTAGTGCTGCACTCCAACTGTTGCCTGTGCCTATGTATTTACATTGTGCATTTATATATGTCCTTTTTTTTTCACATATGGAATGATCTGTCTGGACTGTGCGCAGAACAATATTTTTCAGTACACGTGACAATAAAACAAATCCAAATCCAATCCAACTGTGGTCTCACTTATGCCCTGTATAGCCAAAGCATAACCTCCTACTTGGTATTCAATTCCCCTTGCAATAAACTCGAACATTCAATTAGCTTTCCTATTACTTGCTGTGCCTGCATGCATACCTTTGCAGTTCATGCACGAGGATCCCTAGGTCCCTCTGTATCTCAGAGATCCACAATCGCTCACCATTTAGATAAAATGCTTCCTTTTTATTTTTCCTGTCAAAATGGATAATTTCACACTTTCCTGCATTATTTTCCATTTGCCAGGTCTTTGCTCACTCACTTAACCTAATTTTGTTCCTTTATAGCCTCCTTATGTCCTCTCCACATCTTACTGTCATATTTACCTTTGTGTCATCAGCAAACTTAGCAACCATATCTTCGGCCCCTCCATCCAAGTCATTTATATAAATGATAAAATGTGATGCACCACTGGTTACATCTTGTCAACCAGAAAAAGACCAACTCATGCCAACTGTTTGTTTCCTGTTAGCCAGCCAATCTTCTACCCATGCTAAAATGTTACCTCCTACACCATGAGCTTTTATTTTTCAAAATAACATTTATCAAATGCCTTCTGAAAATTTAAGTAGATTACATCAAGTTCCCCTTTATCCACAATATAGGTTATTTCTTCAACGAACTCCAATAAATTTGTTAAGTATAATTTCCCTTTCACAAAACCATGCTGACTTTGCCTTATTATCTTGAATTTTTCCAAGTGCCCTGATATGACGTCCTTAGTAATGCTTCTGACATTTTCCCCATGACAGGCGTTAAACTAACTGCCTTGTAGCTTCTTTCTTTCAGTCTCCCTCCCTTTCACTTCAATTCCTTTTTGAATAAAGGAATGACATTCACAATATCACTATTTTCCAATCTAATGGGATCTACCCCGGTTGTGGGAATTTTGGAAACTTCATACCAACGCATCAACTATCTCACTAATCACTTGTTTTAAGACCCGAAGATAAAGTCTATCAGGACCCGGAGACTTGTAAAACCACAACTCCGACAATATTCTCTGTACTATTTTGTTGGTAATTGTAATTTTCCTGAGTTCCTCCTCCCCCCCGCTTCTATTTCCTGAACTACAGCAATTTCTGAAATGTTACATCCTCTGTAGTGAAGACGGATGCAAAGTACTGGTTCAATTTATCTGCTATCTCATTTTCCATGATCAATTTCCTGGATTCAATTTCCAAAGGACCAACGTCCACTTAGTTAATTCTTCTTTTTTAACTATCTTTGGAAACTCTTACTGTCTGTTTTTGTATTTCTGGTTAGCTTTCTCTTGTCCTTTAATTTTGCCTTCCTTTATCAATCTTTGCTTTTTTTAAACATTCTAACTAATCTTCTGATCTGCCACCCATCTTTGCGTGATTATAGTTTTTTCTTTATGTTTGATACCATCTTTAACTTTTTTAGCTAACCACAGATGATGGGTCCTTCTCTTGGAATTTTTCTTTCTCGTTGGAATGTATCCATTCTGTGTATTCGGAAATATCCCCTAAACTGTCCGCCACTACATCTCTCATCCGATAACACCTCCCTCCCTGCAACCTGAACACCAAGAAGGTCAAAAGCAATCGTGTCACCAGGACAACATCACCTGCCAATTCCTTTCCAAGTCGCACACTGCTTTAACTTGGACAATCAGTCCTTTGCATTCAATACTATGCAAATCCCAATGTGAGACGATCATCACCCTAAGAACTGTGGCAATTGAAGGAGGGGGCCTGTTACTACCACCATCTCTGGGCAATAAATGTGGCCTTGCCAATATCGGCGCTACATCCTGAGAACAAATATGGAGAAACAAATTGGCAAGGTTCCAAACTTCATTCTGTGTGTTGCTCCTTTCACAGATTTCAATTTAAATTCTTACATTAGCAATCAGACCAATTTGTAGAGTACAGCTAGCTTGCTCTGGTTACTTCATATAACACTTTTCTAAGTGTGTTCTTTTTGAATGTGTTAATACTCAAAGCAACCAGAACGATTCTTCTAAGCTGTTATCGGCATTCTTCCACCTGATTCCCCTTTGGATTTAGGGGGACACTTCTACGGTTTTCTCCTATCGGGAGTTATAGATTCATCTTGCAGCACAGAATGAATCCATTTAGCCGATCGTGCATATGCCAGCTCTTTGGAAGAACTATCCAATTTGCACAGTGGTTCGCACTGCTGCCTCACAGTGTCAGGGACCCGGGTTAATTTTCAACCTTGGGTGACTGTTTGTGTGGAGTTCTCCCCAGTGTCTGCGTGGGTTTCCTCCGGGTGCTCCGGTTTCCTCCCACAGTCCAAAGATGTGCAGGTTACGTGGATTGGCCATGCTAAATTGCCCCTTTGTCCAAAGGTTTGGTGGGGTGCTCTTTCAGAGGGTCGATGCAGGCTTGATGGGTGAATGGCCTCCTGTTGCACTGTAGAGTTTGTATGATAATCCTACTCCCTTGGTCTTCCCCGATAATCCTGCAATTTTTTCAAATATATATCCAATTACCTTTTGAAAATTATTATCGAACCTGTTTTCTGCAACCTTTCAGACAATGCAATCCCAATTGTAAAAATTCGATGCATATCTCCTCATCTGGTTCCTTTGCCAATTACCTAAAATGTGATCGTTGTGTTTAACTGTCTCCCTCAGGTCATTAATTAAATTGGAACAAGCTCATGACAGTACTAATTTGGATACTCTCTTCCCATGATATTATTAGTAAAATATACAGTGTCGGAATGTTAGAAGACTTGAGGGTGACCCTGACATGTGATAATATTCATTCACAATCTGTGGTGGTCAGTTAATTGACTATGCCGTAATGTTAATGTGCTGCCCAAAATAGAATCAACACTACGGAAGTGCTAACCCAACAGAGTTCTTTTCCATCTGTAATTTGCACTGCCTAAAGCAAACCATTTGTTATTGCACTGAAATTTGGAGATTGATGTATTAAGGTTATTAAAAGCAATTTAGACAGATATATAGGCAACATCTGGAATACATACCGCAAATGTGGAAGCATGCTTAGAGTCAGAGAGAACAGCATCCAAACAAATGTGCCCTCATTTTACTTTCTGCTGCTGAGTGGGAGAGATTCCCAGTGTGGAGAATAAGAAACGTGAAGAGTTATGTCCTAATTTCTCAAATCCCTTTGGCAATCATTTAAAAAGGGAAACTATGTTCCACGCTTACAAATGAACAGATTCCTAAAGCATCCCTTCAGAGTTTCCGAAGCTAATCTTATAACCAGATAAAGTATGATAATCGGATGTAATGTTTGACAACTCAATGGCAGAAGTCTCTGCATTTGTCATATATGATGCCATTTTACCATGAAGCATGGGGCTGGTTTAGCACAGGGTTAAATAGCTGGCTTTTAAAGCAGACCAAGGCAGGCCAGCAGCACGGTTCAATTCCCATACCAGCCTCCCCGAACAGGCGCCAGAATGTGGCGACTAGGGGCTTTTCACAGTAACTTCATTGGAAGCTGGTGGAAAGGTTGGTGGAATTGCGGATAGCGATGAGGACTGTCTGAGGATACAGCAGGATTTAGATTGTCTGGAGACTTGGGCGGAGAGATGGCAGATGGAGTTTAATCCGGACAAATGTGAGGTAATGCATTTTGGAAGGGCTAATGCAGGTAGGGAATATACAGTGAATGGTAGAACCCTCAAGAGTATTGAAAGTCAAAGAGATCTAGGAGTACAGGTCCACAGGTCATTGAAAGGGGCAACACAGGTGGAGAAGGTAGTCAAGAAGGCATACGGCATGCTTGCCTTCATTGGCCGGGGCATTGAGTATAAGAATTGGCAAGTCATGTTGCAGCTGTATAGAACCTTAGTTAGGCCACACTTGGAGTATAGTGTTCAATTCTGGTCGCCACACTACCAGAAGGATGTGGAGGCTTTAGAGAGGGTGCAGAAGAGATTTACCAGAATGTTGCCTGGTATGGAGGGCATAAGCTATGAGGAGCGATTGAATAAACTCGGTTTGTTCTCACTGGAACGAAGGAGGTTGAGGGGTGACCTGATAGAGGTATACAAAATTATGAGGGGCATAGACAGAGTGGATAGTCAGAGGCTTTTCCCCAGGGTAGAGGGGTCAATTACTAGGGGGCATATGTTTAAGGTGAGAGGGGCAAGGTTTAGAGTAGATGTACGAGGCAAGTTTTTTACGCAGAGGGTAGTGGGTGCCTGGAACTCACTACCGGAGGAGGTAGTGGAAACAGGGACGATAGGGACATTTAAGGGGCATCTTGACAAATATATGAATAGGATGGGAATAGAAGGATACGGACCCAGGAAGTGTAGAAGATTGTAGTTTAGTCGGGCAGTATGGTCGGCACGGGCTTGGAGGGCCGAAGGGCCTGTTCCTGTGCTGTACATTTCTTTGTTCTTTGTTAAGCCTACTTGTGACAATAAGCGATTTTCTTTTTTTTCTCATTTTCATCTTTTCATTGAAATTAACCCAAAGTTAATATATGAACTTTGGAATTGCCTAGACTGAAGGTTTGGGCACTGCAGTAATAATGAGGAGGAAGAAGATGGGAAGATGTCTTCTGGCTGCTATGTTATCAGTAACATTGTGAACAGTGCAGCAAGATTCCTTGCATTCAGGATACAGCTCATTCTCTTAAGAAATATTCACTATGGTAATAATGTCTGCTCTTTAACCTCAACTCTACTTTCCTGTCCTATGCTGCGTTGCATCCAAAAATCTATCAATCTTAGTCTTGAATCTACCCAACGACTGATCGTCCACTGCTCTCTGCGGTCGAAAACTACAACGATTCACAATCCTCTGAGTGAAGACATTCCACCCCCCCCTCATCTCAGTCCAAAATGGCCGACCTCTTATCCCGATGCTCGTTCTAGAATCTCCAGCCATACGGCCTGCAACCAATGAGGACTAATGTCTTTTTCATTCGTTGTTGGGACGTGGATGTCACAGGCTGTGTTCATCCCTAATTGCCCCTGAGTCAACCACATTGCTGAAGGTCTGGAATCACATGTAGGCCAGACTAGCTAAGGATGGCAGATCTCCTTCCCTAAAAGACATTAGTGAACCAGGTGGGTTTTTACGACATTCAACACTGGTTTCATGGTCATCATTAGACTTTTAATTCCAATTTCACCATCTGCAGTGGCAGGATTTGAACCTGGGACCCCAGAGTGCGCTGGGTCTCTGGATTACGAGTCCAGTGACAATACCACTATGCCACCCTCTCCCCATGTCCATCTATTCCTTTGCCGATAGGTTAGGAGTCCTACAGGTGTCTTTGATTGGCAAGAGAATGCCTCGACTGAATCAATACATTCCTGGAGCAGGAGGTAGATAAATTAATACAGCAGCAGGCACATCAGCAAACTAATCTACTTACTTCCAGCCTCATAACTTCAGTCATTTCCACACCTTCTTCAACCCATCTGTTTCCAAAACCATGCTTTTGCTGTATTCCTACGTTGTCTGGCTTCTCAACCTCCATCACCATTATCGAAACTTCTGCTGCCCTTGTTGAACCCTGCATCCCGTTACCCATCCCTAATGATCCTCCCAGTGTAAAATTTTCATCAATTTTAAATCCCTTCTGCCTTCGAGTTCTTGCATGCATAATGAGGATTGGCTAAAAGCCCAGGTAGCTATTACAATAAGAGAACACCTCCTCCCCAGAGGAAGCATTGTTTGATTGACAGCCCAGGCTCACGTATTTCTGCAGTCAATTTTCACAATGTGAGTTAAGTGATTTGAGGGGTTTGTGGTTTTTGAAAGTCGATGGGCCTGGATGATTGACATTTTTATTTGTTTGTTTTGCAAACCTGTTTTTCAATAGGAGAAACTTCTCAATTAACTCCTGAACAAAATTGGCGTGCATGTCCTGATTTCTGGATTCTCGGGCTGTGCTATTTTCGGGTGTGCCTTTAAAAGGGTGTGGGCTGGTTCCTGTCAAAAGCTGCTACAGAATCTGTTCACCCAGCAAAAGAGACAAATCCTTCAATGAATTAATGAAAATCTTCGAGGGACATTTCTCTCCTCAACCATTACTGATTGCAGAAAGGTTTCAGTTCCACCACCAAAGTCAGGAAAAGTGAAAGCATTTTACAGTCCATAGTATCTCTGTGAAGATTAGCTAGATATTGTGAATTTGCTGCAACACTTGATGAGACTCTTTGAGACAGGTTGGTATGTGGACTCCTCAGTGAAGCTATGCAGAGGAAGCTGCTTATTCAATATGATTAACTTTGAAAGCTGTTGTGGATGTTGTCACATCTATGGAGCTCGCAACAAGACACATTTCACAGATAGGGGCTGGAGCAAAGATCCACAAAACGGATACCTAAAGATCAAAGATGCGACCATATCGCCGTTGTGCGCAGGTCGAACACACAATGGGGGAATGCTGGAGTAAATCAAATACTTCGGCAAGAAGGGAAACATTGCCAATGTGTGTTGGGCTCAGGAAGCTTCTCCTAGGGCGGCACGTGGTGCAGTGGTTAGCACTGGAACTACGGCGCTGAGGACCCAGGTTCGAATCCCGGCCCTGGGTCACTGTCCGTGTGGAGTATGCACATTTTCCCACGTGTCTGCGTGGGTTTCAGCCCCACAACCCAAAGATGTGCAGGATAGGTGGATTGGCCACGCTAAATTGCTGTTAATTGGAAAAAATGTGGGTTCTCTAAATTTATTTAAAAAAAGAAAGCTTCGCCTACACCAAGAAGGTGCAAGAAGAAAAATATAATTAAACAATCTAGTCATGTCTACCAAGTAGTGGATGAAGCTCACGTTCGCTCAGAGGACAGTGCAATTAAGCTACTGAAAAAGCTAAAGCTAGGTATATTGTCAATACAGGGAGATCAATAATGTTTTTGGGCGGTCATGAAATTAAAATGGAAGTGGTTAAAGGGGCAGCGGTATCGTTAATACCTGAGACAATTTATCATCAAAAGCTGAAGCATCTGCCTTTAAAACCATCAAATATGATCCTAAGGACATGCACTGAAGAGGTTGTACCATTAAAAGGATGCTTTATGATGAAAGTAGAAGCAAATGGACAGACATCAAAGTTGCCTCTTCACATTGTCCATGGAAACTTTCCTGTTCCATTTGGTTGGCTAAGATTAGGCTTAAATGGGAAACAATCAATCAATTAGTGGATTCAAAGAGCAACTTGGAACAACTTCTGAAGAAGTATGAGAAGATGTTCGAAGATTCACTAGGCTCTAAGACTGGGGTTGAGCTACACCTAAAAATCAAGTCAGCCAACACACATAAAAGTCTCAAAGCCAGAACCATACCATTCGCCATCAGGTCTTAAGTTGAAGAAGAACTAAAAGATTAATAAAGACAGGAGTCACTGAACCTGTTACTACAAGTAATTGGGTGACACCAATCGTTCCTGTAATAAAATCAATAGTTCAGTGAGAATTTGTGGTGATTTTAAGACTACTAATATTTGTGCATAGATCATCATCCACTGCCATTAATTGAAAACTTGTTTGCTGGATTTTCTAGAGGACAGAGATTCAGTAAAAGTGATCAATCACAGGCAAATCTGCAGATGAATGTGGCTGCAGAATCAGAGCCGATGCCTACCATCATAACATGCAAAGGTCTGTTTCATTATAGAAGACGTCCTTTTGGAATAACATCAGTGCCTGCTCTTTTTCAAAGAACAGTGGATCAAATTTGAAGTCAGTTGAATAGAATGCAATGTCATTTAGATGACATATTTATCACCGGTTCAAGTGAACAGGAACACTTGGAGAATTTGGAAGATGCCGTGAAGCATTACAGAGCGACAACCTGTGAGTTAAAAAGGAAAAGTGTGACTTTTCATGTCATCCATAAATTACATTGGCCATATCATCGACAAAGATGGTTTACACAAGGAGCCAAAGAAAATGTCAGCAATCTTAGAAACACCACATCCTCAAAATGTGAACCAATTACGATCGGTTTTAGGATTGATCAATCATTAAGGTAAATTCATGCTGAATTTAGCAACACAATTGAAGCCTTTACACACTTTGATATGTGGCAAACACGCATGGCATGGCACTGGTCAGAAGAATGTGAGAATGCATACAATGATGTGAAGGAAGCTTTACCGAAGTCAGAGCTGTTGCAATTAGTTTGCGATGCCTCACCCTATGAGGTTGATGCAGACGTCTCGCACATTATACCTGCAGGAGACAAACAACCAATAGCATTTGCTTCACATACTCTTACTAGCACAGAGATGAATTACGCTCAGCTAGAAAAAGAGGCTTTGAGCATCATTTCCAGGTAAGACGGTTCCACCATTACCTTTATGGGCGTCATTTTACTCTTTTGACTGATGATTGACCCTTGACTATAATCGTTGGGCCGTATGAAGGTATACCTTCTTTGTCAGCTAGTAGATTGCAAAAATGGTCATTGATGTTGTTGGAACACACGTACGATATCCAATATTGCAAGTCCGAGCAGCATATAAATGTTGATGCTTTATCGCGATTGATGTTTCAAGTCAAGGATGACTCTGCAGAACATTGTGTCAACATTTTGTATTACTCACTCGTGGATAATTTACCTGTGACTTCATCTCAAGTTCGAAGATATACAAAAAACGATGGAGAAGGTGATGGACTTATCATAGAATCATAGAATTTACAGTGCAAAAGGAGGCCATTCAGCCCATCGAGTCTGCATCAGCCCTTGGAAAGAGCACCCACTTAAGCCCATGTCTCCACCCCATCCCCATAACCCAGTAACCCCACCTAACCTTTTGGACACGAAGGGGCAATTTTAACATGGCCAATTCACCTAACCTGCAGTTCTTTGGATTGTGGGAGGAAACTGGACCACTCGGAGGAAACCCACGCAGATGCAGGGAGAAAGTGCAAACTCCACTTGGACAGTCACCCGAGGCCGGAATTGAACCCGGGACCCTGGAGCTGCGAGGCAACAGTGCTAACCACTGTGCCGCCCCACCATGACTTGCTCCAAAGACGAACACCATCAGATGCTGATAAGATAAATCCAGACCTCAAGCCCTACATCACATGAAGACTTGAGTAGACAGTACAGAATGGAGTTTTATCATGGGGAATCTGTGTGATTATTCCTCCATGCTTATGTAGTAGAGTCCTTGATCAACTGCGTGAGGGACATCCTGATGTGGTGAGGGGTGAAGGTATTAGCACGCAGTTATTTTTGGTGGCTGGGATTAGATACACAAATTGAAGAGAAAGTTAGGCAATGTCAATCTTATGCGAAACTAAGGGACATTCCACCATTCAAACCACTACATCTGTGGGAATGGCCGGCACAGCCATGGCAGAGAATTCACATCGATTATTACTGGGCCACTGGAGGGTCGCATGGTCTTAGCGATTGTGGGTGCACACTGAAAATGGCCAGAAGTCGCAATAATGAAGTTAGTGATGACTGAGCAGACCACTGAGAAACATTAAAGTGGCATTGCAGGTGGATAAGGTGGTCAAGAAGGCATACGGCATGCTTGCCTTCATTGGCCAGAGCATTGAATACAAGAGTTGGAAGGTCATGTTACAGTTGTATAAAACTTTAGTTAGGCCTCATTTGGAGTATTGCGTGCAGTTCTGGTCACCACACCCCCAGAAGGACGTGGATGCTTTGAAGAGAGTGCAAAGAAGGTTCACCAGGATGTTGCCTGGTCTGGAGGGTGTTAGCTATGAGGAAACTCTGATTGTTTTCATTGGAAAGACAGAAGTTGAGGGGAGACCTGATTGAGGCCTACAAAATTACCAGAGGTATAGACAGGGTGAAGAATCAAAAACTTTTTCCCAGGGTGGAAGACTCAATTATAAGGAGGCACAGCCTCAAGGTGAGAGGGGGAAAGTTCTTGTTCATGTTCTCAAGGAAGCATTCGCAAGATTTGGGACACCGGAGCAGATTGTCAGTGATAATGGACGCAGTTTACTTCAAAGGAGTTTAAGAACTACTTGAAGGGGAACAATATATGCCATATCAAGTCAACTCGATATCATCCAGCAATGAATGGATTGGCTGAACGTTTTGTGCAATCATTAAAGCATTCTATCAAATCATCAGAGGACCAGGGAACCTGAAGTCAGGGATGTTTTATATCTGGAAATACATTCATAAGAACATAAGAACATAAGAACCAGGAGTAGGCCACCTGGCCCCTCGGGCCTGCTCCACCATTCAATGAGATCATGGCTGATCTTTTGTGGACTCAGCTCCACTTTCCGGCCCGAACACCATAACCCTTAATCCCTTTATTCTTCAAAAAACTATCTATCTTTATCTTAAAAACATTTAATGAAGGAGCCTCTACTGCTTCACTGGGCAAGGAATTCCATAGATTCACAACCCTTTGGGTGAAGAAGTTCCTCCTAAACTCAGTCCTAAATCTACTTCCCCTTATTTTGAGGCTATGCCCCCTAGTTCTGCTTTCACCCGCCAGTGGAAACAACCAGCCCGCATCTATCCTATCTATTCCCTTCATAATCTTATATGTTTCTATAAGATCCCCCCTCATCCTTCTAAATTCCAACGAGTACAGTCCCAGTCTACTCAACCTCTCCTCGTAATCCAACCCCTTCAGCTCTGGGATTAACCTAATGAATCTCCTCTGCACATCCTCCAGTGCCAGTACGTCCTTTCTCAAGTAAGGAGACCAAAACTGAACACAATACTCCAGGTGTGGCCTCACTAACACCTTATACAATTGCAGCAGAACCTCCCTAGTCTTAAACTCCATCCCTCTAGCAATGAAGGACAAAATTCAATTTGCCTTCTTAATCACCTGTTGCACCTTGAAACCAACTTTTTGCAACTCATGCACGAGCACACCCAGGTCTCTCTGCACAGCGGCATGTTTTAATATTTTATCATTTAAATAATGATCCCTTTTGCTGTTATTCCTACCAAAATGGATAACCTCACATTTGTCAACATTGTATTCCATCTGCCAGACCCTAGCCCATTCACTTAGCCTATCCAAATCCCTCTGCAGACTTCCAGTATCCTCTGCACTTTTTGCTTTACAACTTATCTTAGTGTCGTCTGCAAACTTGGACACATTGCCCTTGGTCCCCAACTCCAAATCATCTTTGTAAATTGTGAACAGTTGTGGGCCCAACACTGATCCCTGAGGGACACCACTAGCTACTGATTGCCAACCAGAGAAACACCCATTTATCCCCACTCTTTGCTTTCTATTAATTAACCAATCCTCTATCCATTCCTGCTAGTTCTGCATCACATGATGTGTAGTGCCATCAGTGGAGTGTTTGCGCAGGCTTGATTGTATGAGCAACCCCCTTAATAAACCTCTCATCGTGTTTTACAACAATCCAGAATGTGGGCACATTTTCTCTTTGCGGCAACAATGAAATGTAACCGTGGAGCGTGCGGGCGACACCTGTGATGTTTCCTCGATGCTGGTCTCTGAATTGTCTTCCTCGGAGCTGCTCAGGTCTGTGGTCCCCAAGCGGCACGAGAATGGTCCAGGTTAGTTGACTGATTGACCTGCAAGGGACGGGAGATGGCATTAGTGCATCACAGAGGATAACTGATGGGAGAAAATTTACTCAAAAGAGGCTTGAATTATGACTGCGTGCCTTGAGGCTCCTGAGTTTTGCCTGTTGCCCCTACTTCGCCATCTGAGCAGTGGCAGTCCTACTCCTCGCTGACCAATTCGAGGGTTCTTTCCTCAAAGGGCATGAGGCATCTGAGCTCAGGCATGATTCTGGTTGGCTGTGCCAGCTCACTCCAGTTATGCTCGACTTTATCCTGCATTGAGATAGATGTGGAGAGTGTAGGTGGGGATTCTGCCATTTCAGATGGTGATGAAGTCGGGTATGTGTGGGACTTGAGTGGAAACTGGATGTGAGGAGCAGATTAGCGACCGGAGGGACCATGGAGAGAACGGGGGGATAGAGGACCGCATGATTGGTGTTGGGAACCCGTGAGGTGGCTGGGTGAGAGATGACCTTGAAGGTGTGAAGGGAGTGTGTAGGGATGCAACGGAAGACTTGAGGAGACAGACTAACCCTGGCCGTGCAAAGAAGGTCATTCATCCTCTTGCAGCACTTGTGTTGTTCTCTGCTTTGTTTTACCTGAATGGCTTTGGTGCGTAGCGTTGAACAAAGAACAACAAGCTTTGTTAACGAACAAAACTAATTTATTAACACTACTAAATAAGATTTGTACGTATTCTTAAAGTACAAGGCTACTAAATTAAACTATGCTATCTCTAACTACAGAACTCTCAGATACACAACTGCTCTCATGGCTCACCATCTTCTCCCAGAATCCCAGACATCACATGATACATATATGACTGTTCTGTGATTCCCTCTAGTGGTAAGAAGCATTATCATTAACTTGTTAACTCTTTACATCCCAGTCAATATACATATCATGACAGCCTTGTCCTCTTCTCTAGCGAGCTGACACTCACTAAGGCTGCCACTGTCTTTCAGGCGGGGGGTGGTGACCTTTGTGGAAGAACGCCTGCAGAAACGTGGGTATAGGACATCCCACCTCTGCTGCACACCTTCCAAGTGTTTGGTGAGGGCTCCCTCTGATGACCTTGGGGCTGGCTTCCTGGGAGCCATACCTCCGACTGAATCTGCAACAAGTGCTGGGGAGGCGTCTATATGGAGCGCCCCACTGAGAACAGAGATTAAGTTGCCCCGGGGCAAACGAATCGGCGGCAGGCTACCACAAGTGCAGCGTGATTCATGTGGGGAGATAATCAAAGAGGCTCAATATTCCGCAAGCTTTCCGGGCACTGGCGGATTCTCTCCAGTTTTCTCACCGGAACCGACACTTCGAAAAATATGGTAAGGTTTCACCCATTGTGCAATCCTTTGCCTTGTCCGACATCCTAAAATGCATCACCTCACACATTTCTGGTATGATTGGGTTCATCATTTGTCAACATGTGATTGGTGTAATGCTTAGATGTGAAAGATGTAGACCAAATTGTAAGATTTATAACATACTGTTATACAAAAACATTACAGCTGAGGGTGACCAATTAGACTGCCTATTTGAAAAAGAATGGTTTATAATCCACGCTGATCATAATATTTCGTGCTAAACAGCTGCAAGTTATTTCTCCATAAGCTTGCATGAATGATTATGCATTATTGTTGCAGTATGAATATGCCAATGACACAAACTACCCTGCCAGCTGCTGTTGGCACAAACAGGGCCCAAACTGAATAAAACCATCCTATTAAGTTAAATTAATGTAATCCACAAAACTGACAGATACCATGGGAGCGATTTCAATGCTGCGATCTAATCTTGTGCTGTCAATGTTTAAAACATTAACCCAACTCTATTATTTCACTGCCTTGTTATCACACCCATATATCTGTAATGCTCCACTAATGTGAATAATGTTCATGAAATTGTTTTTTTTTAAAGTCCTTTGGCGGTTATGGAATAACATTCTTAAAATAACAATCCAACTGGAATTAGATTTTCATTTTGTCATTCAATTAATTTCACTTGCTGTAACATTTGCAAGTAACATTTCCCGAATAATATAGCCAAGGGACAGAATGCTCTCCACTTGCCTGGATGAGTGCAGCTCCAGCAACACTCAAGAAGTTCAACACCACCCCAGGACAAAGCAGCAGGCTTGATCACCACCTCACCCACCACCTTAAACCTTCACCCCTTTCACCACCGGCATACAGCGGTGACATTGCATACTAACGACATGAACACCAAGGGTCCATTAACAGCACCTTCCAAATCTGTGCCCTTGAAAACCTAGAAGGACAAGGGCAGCAGACGTATGGGAACACCACCACTTGCAAGTTCCCCTCCAAGCCAATCGCCATCCTGACTTGGAAATGTATCGCCGTTCTTTCACTGTTGCTGGGGCAATATCCTGGAACTCCCTCCCTTAGCAGCACTGCAGGTGTAGACCGACACCTCATGGCCTGCAGCTGTTCAAGAAGACAATTCACCACCACCTTCTCAAGGGCTATTAGGGATTGGTGGTAAATGCTGGGCCAGCCAGCGATGCCTGCATGCCATGAATGAATAAAAAGAATCTCATCATTAAAAGTGTACTAATGTTCCTAAGTACCAGCCCTAACTTTCTGTGCTGAATTCAATTGGCAATTATTACATAAATTCAACAATTTCTTGGGGGAATTCATGGGGGACCTCCCATTTTTGTAAATCTAACTGAGTGACACAAATTGTCCAGGAATTTTTGGCAATTTGCAACCGAGTATATACCCCTTTATCTCCACAAATTGTTGGACAATGTGAACAATAATAGCAATGTGAGCGTTAGAATTGCTGTTATTCTACCATGAATTCTAGTCCAATTTCCAAATGCGAGTCTCAAAGAACTGCAACTCCAGAAAGTGTTTTCATAGAATTTACAGTGCAGAAGGAGGCCATTCGGCCCATCGAGTCTGCACCGGCTCTTGGAAAGAGCACCCTACCCAAGGTCCACACTTCCACGCTATCCCCATAACCCAGTAACCCCACCCAACACTAAGGGCAATTTTGGACACTAAGGGCAATTTTAACTTGGCCAATCCACCTAACCTGCACATCTTTGGACTGTGGGAGGAAAACGGAGCACCCGGAGGAAACCCACGCACACACGGGGAGAATGTGCAGACTCCGCACAGACAGTGACCCAAGCCAGGAATCGAACCTGGGACACTGGAGCTGTGAAGCAATTGTGCTAACCACAATGCTACCGTGCTGCCCGATTGCGTCGGTTTCACCTTACAACCCAACATGTGCAGGGTTGTAACGCCTTACAACCCAACATTGGCCACGCTAAATTGCCCCTTAATTGGAAAAAATGAAAATGTGTAATTAATTCAACCTACAGCAGGTGGTGGACTCGCTCTGCAGGAGGCCTGAAAAGTAAACCCTTCCAACAGCCGGTGCAGACTCAATGGGCCGAATGGCCTCCTTCTGCACTGTAAATTCTATGATAATCTATGATTAATCTAGGACAAAGGTTCGGCACAACATCGTGGGCCGAAGGGCCTGTTCTGTGCTGTATTTTCTATGTTCTATGTTCTACCGGGGGTTTGCGGGCTTTCAGGAGCATCCGTCATGATCGAGGAACCTGGCATCAGAAAATGTTTTGATAATGAGGTGAGGATCTGTTGCATTAAATGTCTCGGGTCTGCTGTTAGGCATAAAGCACCATGTTTACCTAAGTAAATGCAGACGTAATCCTTCAGGACATTATGAACGATAATGAAGGAGGGAGGACCTATTTGGCCAGAAGACGTAGGAGCAGAAGTACGCCATACAGCCCATCGAGTTTTCTCTGTCATTCAATGAGTTTATGAGTGATCTAAAAATATAATCCTCCACTCCAATTTCCTGCCTTATCCCCATAACCCTTGATTCCCTTACTGATTAAAAATCTGTCCATCTCAGCCTTAAACATAATTAACGACCCAATCTCTACAGCCCTCTGCAGACACTGAGGAGCAATTTAGCACGGCCAATCCACCTGAGCTGCCTTCTTTGGATTGTGGGAGGAAACCGTAGCGCCCGGAGAAAACCCACACGGACACAGGTAGAATGTGCAAGCTCTACACAGTCACCCAGGGCTGGAATTGAACCCAGGTCCCTGATGCCGTGAGGCAGCAGCGCTAACCACTGTGCCACCGTGCCGCCCTCAACGAGAAAAAAAACCTCCTCATCTTGTCTTCCATGGGTGACCCTTTACTCTGAGATTATGCCCTCTGGTCCTAGACTCTCCCACAAGGGGAAACAACCTCTCAGCATCTACCCTGTTAAAGCCCCTTATATGTCTCAATATGGTCGCCTCTCATTCTTCTAAACTCCAATGAGTACAGGCCCAATTTACTCACTCTCTCCTCATAGGAAAACTGGGTTCAACCTAGTGAACCTTCTCTGGACTGCCTCCAAATACAGGATATCTTCCCTTAGATAAGGGGACCAAAACTGTTTATAGCAATGGAATGGAATGAAAGTCAGAAGATCCTCATAATGGTAACTTGGACTGTGACATGGGATAGTGAAGGCTGCAAATGGGAATTCAATGACTCCCACGAATCACCTTGCAACAAGACATCTTATAAAAGACCTTACTGGGTCAAGGAAGGTAAGAGCAGTCAGCCAAGCTTCATGAACATACTCTCCGTTGAGCCCGTGAGACATGTACAATAGCCTCCTTTCACAGTCTTGCACTTTAAATTACTGGGCACGGGATTGAATGATAATAGCTGAAATAAGCATCAAGGAATGAAATACAATTCATTTGCCACAAATATAGTCCCTTTTATAAGGCAAATAAAACACGCCAGACTCTAAAATAGCCCAGCTTAATCCCCAGCTGACATTTTTTTTAAAAACGAACAATACGTTTTGAAAATCTAAGTCTGGCACAACAAATGTTGCCTGGATTCTCGGCCAGAAGAACTGATGCAATGCACACAGACTCTCAGGATGTGCCCCCAAACAGCTGGCCATCAAGGTAGGTGCCAGTGCAATGTTCGCTTACACATCACTGCATTCACTCAGTAGTGGAAACAAACAGTCTCGCTGCAAGCTTGGCCAACAAAATTAGTAAAGATTGTGGGCAAGCACTTTACATTGAAAGTGCTCCCTCTCCTTTTTACCCATTGCTTTTGAGCAACATTAAGTAGCGTCCTGCTGATTTTCAAGCTGCGTGAGGGAAAAGATGTAAACAAGACATTTGGAGCAGTGTTTTCTTTTTTAGTAATCCTGTTAGCTTCTGCTGAGCACATACCTCGCTCAAGGATAACTCTGATCCCAGCGTAGTATTCCAATGTGGCAAACCACTTTCCGTTCACTCCCATTCCACTGAGTCCCTAATCCAAGCATAACAAACTTCAAAAAGTAAATCCCTGATCCAAGCAAAACTACCATCCAATCACCTGCTTCTAAGCATTCAGCGTGCTAAATATAGGCAACAATTCCCAGCACTCCTTCCCCCCCCCCCCCCCGCACCCCCCCTCAGACACACATACACACACTCACCCCTCGCTAAAGTCCCACCTAATGACAGTAGCACATTGCAGCAATCTGATCGCATTTGGGTAAAATACTGTATTAAGTGTTTTTAGTGGTTTGGGCCTGGATTGAATTGCTGGCTGAATGATTGAATGGGCTGCAGTACAAAGCCTTGGAAATTGTCTGTTTCTGCTGCTCACGGAGATCATGCTCCAAGTATAACACTTCCTGCCAAATCAGAGCCTGACTGTAGTAAACATACTGGTGACAGGTCAAATCCACTGCAGTCTGCACAATAAACATTTGTCTGAGGCTCTGCCAGTAGCAGCATAAACAACCTGATTTCATTAAGATCCTGCTATTGTATTTCTTTTTTTAAAAAACCTTCACTGCAAAATGCTTGCTCCACTGCCACCCGTCTCCCAGGAATATAATACACCAAACGGGCGCATAGCCTCGGCTGTTACTCCAGTGCAGAACTGAGGGACCCGCAGCACAATCTGAGGTGCCATCTTCCAAATGGGACATTAAACCAAGGCCCTGTCTGCCTTCTCAGGTCACAGAAAAGGACCTGGGGTGGGATTTCTCCCCACCCCCCCCCCCCCGCCCCCCCACCCCCCACCCCCATGCATATTGTTTTCCGGTGGCAGAGACAGCTTGCCATTGGCCACTGGGGGGAATCTTCCGGTCGTGTTGATGTCTGGGATATTTTGTAAGGCTTACCCATCCCGCCTCCAGGGGACCCATCGCATGGGTCAACTTCGGCGGGACTGGAAGACCCCACCGGGTGGGAGGGCTGGAAAATCCCACTCTCAATTGACGCTATTTCGAAGAAGAGCAGGGGACCTCTCCCCAATGTCCAGGCCAACATTCATCCCTCAACGAACATCGCGAAGCAGATTTTCTGGTTGTTTCCGCATTGCTGATTGTGGAGGCTTCCACTGCGCAATTTGGCTATTACAGGTCCTGGTGACTATACAAAAAATGAATTAATTTGCTGCAAAACCCTTCAGAAGTCGCATGGTTGTGAAAGGTTCAAAATAAATTCAAATCCTTTCTTTTCTTTGATCGGCTGATGAGAATGAGAAAAAGGACGCAGGTTCGGTGTAGAAGCGAGATCTGAATTTATTCGAACATCTTTCATTCACAACTAAAGAAAGAGAGAAATTGTTCGGTAGTCAAGCTTCATGGACAATTGGTCAGAGGCATCACCTCCCGAGTGCCAGAAGCATCCATCTTAGATTTAATAAAACCTTTGATGTCTTCTTCTGTCAAATGAAAGCAAAGTAGCGCAGGACGTACGTAACGGAGCATGAACTGAAAATAAAGGCCTGGACACTTAGAAAACTGAGCGCAGCCGTAATACTGCAGTGATATCATTTGGTAAATGGAGCAGGAAGGAAATTCAATACTTGCTGAACCAGAGATGCATCTGATTGCAGATGCAAGTGCTGAGATAGTGCTGGTAAATTTATGACAGGGCAGAACCCTACCCAATCTCACAGGTCAGAGGGTAATCTTGAGATGAAAAAGATGAGCACTCTGGTGCAATCTTCCAGAATAAGACGAGGAGATGGATTGAACTGCATCAACAAATGTTATAAAGAGGAAATATTATAACTACTCAAGAGACAGCACAATAGATGATAGTATTGAGCACAGAGGATAAATTTGACAAGGCCTTTTATTGTCAGCAAGCTTCATACGCATCCATCAAATATCAGCAAATTACTGGGACACAACCGTCAATGTTCCAATTTACACTGACGTGTCAGTGGTGTAGGCCTTAGTTCACCCGATAAACCAAATGCACTCAAATAATGAATCAGTTTTCTTTTTAAGGTCTGACATTCCACTCATGCCGAGTTGTGTCTGTTTTCTGTTGGGTTGCGTAGAGGTGTCACCAGTCACGGCTGCACTGTTTGCACCTCTATCTCTGAGGATACCACCCATTTGGAATTTTCCCTTCCCCAACACCTCTTCCTTTTCAAGGGCTCGAGTAGTTTCAAGTAAGCAAACAGAGGTGTCCTATGAACTCAGAAAGACAGATCTTCGTTCTCTGCCGTATTTGAGGTTAGCATAACGCAGGCCTAACAATTAACCCTCATTAGAGTATGTTGCTGGCTGATGAATGCCTACAGGGTCCACGGCATCTGCCAACCTGGATGGGTATAAATGGAGTGAAATCCATCCCGGTTGTATTGGAAGATGAGGAATAGTGAATCGACGTTCCGGTTTTATGTTCCACCTGACTTCCATTACCACTGAGTGTAAAATGAGTTTGTGATTACTCTTCAGCCAAGATGAATTTCACTCGCAAAATGTTTCATGGTTAGACCACTTACCCAGACAAAGTATTCATGTAGGTATATGCCGGGTGAGGAATGAGCTACATCTGCGAATCAGTCCAGAAGAGGCAGTGCTCATTTTATTTTAGAAACATGGAAACATAGAGAGTAGCTGCAGGAGGCCATTCGGCCCTTCGATCCTGCACCACCATTCAATATCATCATAGCTGATCATGCAAATTCAGTATCCCACTCCTGCTTTTTCTCCATACCCCTTGATCCCCTGAGCCGCAAGGGCCGAATGGCCTCCTGCAGCTACTTTCTATGTTTCCATGTTTCTCCAGATCCCTCTTAAATATATCCAATGAACTGGCCCCAACAGCTTTCTGTGATAGAGAACTCCACAAGTCAAAACTCTGACGGAAGAAGCTTTTCCTTACCTCCCTCCTGAATGGCTTACCCCTTACTCTTCGGCTGTGACCCCCTAGTTCTGGGCATCCCCAACATCGGGAACATTCTTCCCGCATCTAGCCTGTCCAGTCCCTGGAAGGTTTTGCAAGGTTTCCTGGAACACAAGATCCTTTTGGGCAGTTTCCTTTCTCCTGAGTCCACAGCCTACACTCTGCAGTCCCAAACTGTGTCTTTCAGGGTGAGATGTTAAAATTGGAGCCCATAATCCTCCAGTACATGAGGACCCTTATGTGAGTCCTTGTTCGATTGAGAGCTAACGGCTGGAATTGGGATGTTTTGATGTAAAGGCATATCTTCTGAGACGGTCAAGCAAGCAAGACAGAAACGGTTTTCACAACTGGAAGATGGCCTAGAGCAGTATCTTTTCCCAATGCGGACAGAATTAGAAGTAAGACATCTGTCTCTCAAAGCTGCGTCCATTAACATTTCAAACACACTGTACTGCCATCAAAGCAATTTTTCATCCTACCTGATACTTAATCACAAGAAATGTTCTTTTCTCGCAACCTGGCTTCTCTCGGCTCCCTTTCTTTGAATAGTGGAGGGCCAATCCTAATTTGTCACATAGTCCTCTATCCCCTCCCCCTGCTTCAAAGGAACCGAGCCACATTTGATTTTCCAGAAATGAAAAGCATCAATGCATACCTCATGGAAAACCGACATTATTTTCTGGCAAGAGCTTCAAACCAATTGATGAAATATTATACAGCGTAGCAGCTTGAGGGAGCTACCGATTTGAAAAAGATATTAACTACTGCTGTAGTGTGTGAAGCATATAACGGGGAGGGCATTTGGTTTCCTTGTTAATGGAACAGGGCACAGGGATAAAAAACACCTAAACACTCTAAAGCCCCTTGTGGAAGGGCCTTCTGGCATAAATATTTATTATTAGTTTCACATCGACCCCGGCCATGAATGTCACTTTAAAGGGACAATTCCCCCCGATAACTTTAAGACAGGCAGAATTCTTCAGGAGTCCAGGCCAGGACTGGGTCACACTTGTGCCCTGAGGTGGCGATTGATATGTCTGCTTTCTCCCAGCTTACCTGCCCTCCACAGGAACCCTGGCTGGGGCCAAGGAAATGCCTGGTGTTGGAGATCCCTCCCCCCGGTTGGAGGAAGAAGTGTTTGGGGTGCTCGAAGATTGCACCCCAAATAGGTTGGTCTTTCAGAGCAAAGTTTCTGAGCTTCCCGCTACACACCCAGTGGAGTGCGCTCGGATGGACCATTACAGCGGGACATTTCATATCTGTCTCTACGTGACCAGGAGAGGGCTATCGCCGAGATGGAGGTTGGAATGCAACAACCATGTTGAGCCACGAATGCAAAATGATGTCCCGATTGCAAGTGGGTCACTTCCCCAGATCACTTCTTCCCATGATATCGCCATGTGTCTTGTCTTTTATCTTGCAGGATAACCATCAAACCAGGCCCGCCAATCTGGGATACGCTACCCCCAGCCACAACTCCAGCCAGAATCCCGGAGGATCAGTCCAGGGAAGACACTGACTTCTCAGCACTGCATTCACCTAAAACACCCACCCTCACAGAGACTATTTTAGTGAGGAGGTTCCTGGGTCACCTTCTGCTGTGCACATCAGGTGAAGGTAGGGATTCCCAAAGGAGTAGACAATCAGAGGGCTGCCTAATCCCAGGAGACGGCTGCAGTCTAGACGGGTATCGTGCTTCAGGAAAGTATAATCCCATCACTGGTGGAGATGCAGATGCAGAGGCAGGTCCTACAGGAGAGGTGTCAGCAACTTTCCAGTGCCTGCAGGTACAGCTAGAGGAGTCACACTGCCTTCAGACAATGCATGGAGCCCAGGCAAACACTGAACAGGTGGCTCCCACGGTGGAAGCCTTGGTTCAAAAAGTCACTGCCATGGGCCATGACGTCCTAGGCTTGGGATATAATATTCAGTCAATGGCTGAGGCTCAGGGCAGAGGAGCCCAAACACAGCCATGTACCCAGCCCACATGGACACCAGAACGTTGGCCAGGCCAATCCAGGTCCAGGCTATCCAGAGGATGGATGCCAAAGGCATCACAGGTCAGAGGGCGAGTTACATGGAAGGCAGCCTCCATGCCTGTTGTGCTGTCTGGTGACACACCAAGAAGGAATGGTAAGCCATGCAAAATAAGGAAGTTAGGTTGGCATGGGTGCAGCACACAGGTTAAAGATAGGGGTCAGGGCACAACAATTGTAGAGAGTCACAATTAGCAGCCTTTTCACCAACATTCCGACCTCCCTCAATCCTCTGTCTGAGGGGTGTGACGGATGGGCTGGGCTGGGTGTACAGGGTGTGCCTGGTCTGGGGAGTGGAGGGTTGGTGCTGGGGGATATGGGTGTTGGAGGATGGCACAGGGTTGGGCACCCGTCCCACCTGGGGTCACCCTCAGAGGCAGCAGGGAACTGGGCCATAAGTGTGAGGGCACCCTGTAGGACAACATACCCAGTGAGTGACCCATCAACTCTTACCATTTCCATAACACCCCCCCCACCACCATCACCCTAAAGAATGTATGGGTCGCTTTGGGAAGGGGGCACTGCTTGGAAGGGATTGGAGGGGTGGGTGGTGAGAGTATGGAGAGGTGGGACAGGACGGCAGAGCTGCCAATGGCTAGGCCTTCTCGTAGGCAAATCTGGAGGTGATGAGATTGTCCCTGGAGCACAGGTTGGGCAGTCTGCCATGCCAGGCCAGGCTCCATGCCGGTTCTTCCTGGCCATCCTCCTTGTCAGATGAGGCCTGTCGTTCTTCATCCTCCTCCAGCATGTCACCCTCCCTCTGCTGTGCGATGTTGTGCAGGACGCAGCAGGCCAGCACAATGTTAGAGACCCTCCTGGGGCTATATTGGAGCGCCCCACCGGAGCAGTCCACGAATTGGATCTTGAGGACTCCGTTTGACTGCCCAATGACGCCCCTGGTTGCTGCATGGGCATCGTTATAGCGGTTCTCCGCATCGGTCCGGGGCCTTCGGAGAGATGTCATTAGCCATGACCTCAGCAGGTAACACTTGTCGCCCAAGAGCCAACCCCTCACCCAAGGGAGCGCCTCGAAGGTGCCGGGAATTGACAGGTGTGCCAGGACGCATGCGTCGTGGACACTGCCTGGATATCGGGCGCAGTCGTGCAAGATGTGCAGCTGGTGGTCACAAACCAACTGCTCGTTCAGGGAGTGGAAACCCTTCCGATTGATGAAAGGCACCCCTGATGAGTCGGTGCTCATAGGGGGACGTGCAATGTGATGTGGGACCTGGCTGTGACACACGGGTTGTGACAACCTGTCCGGGGACAGGATGGATGGGAGCAGGGGGGGCGGTGGGCAGGCAAAGCTTGGAGACAGCTGCTGGTCCTGAGGGGTGGGTTAGCTGATAGTGTCACTGGTGAGTCATTTGTCCTGAGAACGGCAGTGTTTCAGGAAAGGTGGCATATGCCACGGAGCATGTGTCATTTGTCTGGGGTGGGCTCTGCTATTGCCTTGCTTCCCCTGCTGTGGGGCTGCTCTCCTGATGAATGAACTGAGGAGTGGCAGCACCTGGTGTGACACTGATTGAGCTTGGCCACGCCCATCCCGTTAATGGGTCGGCTGGGGTCTGAGGGTCTCCAGAGGGGCGGCCTTAACCTGTACTAAATGGTTGCGTTTAAAACAAATATTGCAGCAATGGCCATCTGAGCCAGGCCACCCCAATCCCGAGGAGGACACCCTGAATCCGCGGAGCTGTCAGCAAGTCACTCGCCGCTACCGACCCCTCACCGCCCCCCCACCGATCCTGGCAGCCCCCCCCCAACAAGCGCTACAATATTTCAGTTTTTCAGACTTTGCTTACCTTCTCTCTCCCCCTCAACAGCCATAGCACTCAGTCCCCGTTGATGAATACCTGTAGCAAATCGCGCCTGTGAGGGGCGAAGCATCGCAGAGGCCCAGGGTGTAGTGGGTCAAAGGTGTTAATCACATTTAAATGAATGCAAATGCATGTTTTGCATGCTGCCAGGGGCGAGGGGGGCGCAAACCTTGGCATCGGCATTAGCGAGGGACTGGGGCATGGTACCCAAATCGACGGAAGGCGTGGATCTCAATTTTGGCTGACCACCCCATCCTCCGCCCAATCGCGGTTTGAGTTTGCAGCATCACCAGGCAGAGAACGTAGCCCGTGGTCTCAATAGATGTACGTATGACTGAAGCATGACCTTCATATTTTTGTATTCAATCCCCCTCACAATAAATGATAGCATTCTATTAGCTTTCCTAATTACTAGCTGTGCCTGTGTTCAAGCCTTTTTCAGTTCATGCATTAAGATCACCAGATCCCTCTGCAGCTCAGAGCTCTGCAACTCTGCTCAGGCCTCAAGCAGAAAGGGAGGGGCACCTACATCTACATCAACAGCCTCCTTTCAACTTCTCCCCACACCCCTCCAAAAAGACCTGGACTTCACCCCCCCCCCCCCCCCCCACCCCCTCCTCACCATGATTCCCCCAAAATGTACCTGGTTCCGAACGTCTTAAACTTAGTCTGGGGACTGCTTGTAGTCCCAGTCTTGTCCACTGCAGCTTCTGGCGCTGCTGGGACTGAAGAGCTAATGGCCAAACAGATTGGTCAGCAGCTCTCTGAGGCAGGACTGCCTCCCAAATGATGGGCGGAAGGGCAGTCAGTACCAGCAGCAATGTGTTCACCGTGGACTCTTCAGAGGGGTTGGATAGGGTGGGCAGTGAGAGCCTTCTCCCGCGGATGGATATGGCTGGCACGAGGGGACATAACTTTAAACTGAGGGGTAATAGATATAGGACAGAGGTCAGAGGTAGGTTCTTTACGCAAAGAGTAGTGAGGCCGTGGAATGCCCTACCTGCTACAGTAGTGAACTCGCCAACATTGAGGGCATTTAAAAGTTTATTGGATAAACATATGGATGATAATTGCATAGTGTAGGTTAGATGGCTTTTGTTTCGGTGCAACATCGTGGGCCGAAGGGCCTGTACTGCGCTGTATTGTTCTATGTTCTATGTTCTATGGGTGAAGTGGGAAATTCAACCATCCGAAAAATCCTGGCCCTCGTGCCATTTGTCATGAGTAGTTGTATAGTGCAACGTATGGCCAACCTGAGGAGATGGGAGTGGTCCTAGCCTAGCCCCCGCCCCAACAAAACAGTTTCAGAATCTTCTGCAGCCCCATTTCTAAGCTGTGAGGACCCCCCCGCCCCCGACATGTGCGCGCAAGTAGGCCATAGCTCCATCTCTTACTAGTCCCTAGAGGAGCCTCACTGATGGGAGTTTGGCCAAACTGACATTCTGCTGTTTTATCAGGTGCGAAGCATTACAGAAGATCAGCAAAACATCTGAGGAATTTTGGTCTCAATAAAAAGTTACCCAACATATAAACTGAAGGAACAATGGTCGATACTCCCCTATAATCTGGAACGGCACCCGTTCCATCATTAACATTTTGAACTTGGTTGTCTTTGGATTGTACATGTGCTATAATGGAACTTTCAACAATCCTAGCAATGATTCTAAACCTCTGAGAAAAGCATGCTAGGTTTTCTTTTTTCATACAGTCGTGAGATATTCTGTGACATTGTTAAGAAGCACTGCCGACTGTGCAGTAAATGAGATATATGGCATGTACAAGATTATTGAATATAAAGGTTTAGTTTGACTCCGACGATGTCAAAAGCATGCTGGAGTTCTTCTCACCTACAATATCCAATAAAGATATAATGTTAAGAACTAATCCAGCACTGTGTACATTATGATGATCCTCAGTCTAAGGGTCAGGTCCTACTCACACTGTACGATCTTCTCACTTTCGTTCTCATTAAAAGCCTAGTACCTGAGCTGGGGCAGTGGATAGATGTGTAAATCTATAATGGGGTCAGTTTAGCTCAGTTGGTTGGACAGCTTGTTTGTGATGCAGAGTAAGGCTAACAGTGTAAGTTCAATTCCTGTACCAGTCGTGGTTATTCATGAAGGCTTCTCAACCTTGCCCCTTGCCTGAGGTGTGCTGATCCCCAGGTTAAATCACCAGTCAGTCAGCTCTCTCCCTCAAAGGGGAAAACAGCCTATGGTCATCTGGGGCTATGATGAGTGTACTTGGCTGTACAATAAATCTATGAAAAGTAAACAAGGATTGTGTCATCACTTCTAGAGGAGTCAATTTCCAAACTTATGACTCTTAGTTCCTTTTGGGTTTTTTTAACGAGGGCAAAGACATGTTAGATAAGGTCATGAGGCGCGATCAATTGGACAAAGACGATAGTTGAATCGAACTGAAGCTTTATTGCTATCAGCTGTGTGGCCTCCCACAGCAGCTGGCGAAATGGCTGCTGGCTGGAGGACACGCATATTTATACAGGTTTACCACAGGTCAAAAGCAAAATACTGCAGAATCTTTGATGAAGGGTCATCAACTTAAAATGTCAGTCTCTCTCTCTCTCTCTACAGATGCTGCCCCGCCTGCTGAGTGTTCAGCCAACATTTTCTGTTTTTATTTTAGACGGTTGGTTTTGGGGGTGAGGAAGGATGTGACACTTCAGGACTTGGCATAAAATTAGTTGGCATCCGTAGCCTTCCCACAGGACTAATCTGACGGGCGACCTGCTAACCTGTATAACACCCTTTGTAATTTCAGCCGTCCTGCAAATATATTGAAAAAATAAAACAAAATAAAATGGGAGTGATAACCATTTTAACTTTCTTTTCCCCTTTTACAGAGGCCTTCAAGAAAATAGTAGGCATAAGAATTTAATCTTATGCATTCGTTATATTATTGAGCACAGCATCACTTTTGATGTGCCCAATAGTTTTCATTTATTTTGTTAATTCCAGTTTATGAGGTTGCCTTAGAATCATAGAATTCTTACAGTGCAGAAGGAGGCCATTCGGCCCATCAGGTCTGCACTGACCCTCTGAAATATCACCTACTTAGGCCCATTTCTCCACCCTATCTCCGTAACCCCACCTAGCCTTTTGGGTACTAAGGGACAATTCACTATGACCAATCCGCCTAACCTGCAAGTCTTTGGACTGTAGGAGGAAACCGGAGCACTCGGAGGAAACCCACGCAGACACGGGGAGAACGTACAGACTCCATACAGACAGTCACCCAAGGCCGGAATTGAACCCAGGTTCCTGGCTCGGTGAGGCAGCAGTGCTAACCACTGTGCCGCCATGCCACCCTTTGAAGGCTCATTCACAATTTGGTTGCTGAGGAATTTTGCAAGTCAACTTCACATATTGGAGAATGAAAATGCTACAAGACTTTTAGACGTGAAGCACCCTTTGTGTTGTCAATCAATCTTTTTCAGTCTCTTTAAGTGGAGGATTCATTTCTCACTTAAACACTTTATAATTAACAGCAAGCCACAGTTCCCCTGGTTTCTCCTCCCCTCCTTCCTTGCTCCACCCCCCCCCCCCCCCCCACCACCACCACCACCCCCCACCCCCCATTGATTTGCATTTTGGACAAGATCCGTTGCCTGATGCATTAAGTCTTCAGAAAAAGTAGATAACCTCTGCTTCTATTCGCATTGCTTGGGGCTGAGTCATTGCATCATGATGTCTAAAAATAACAATTTAATAAATGTTTATGTACTGCCACTCCCGCAAGGCTAGGGCTGATGACTGATTTTTTTTTTCCCTGTGAATTGATTAAATCGCAGCTCCAGGTTGCTCTCTGCTGGTGCCCTTCCAGTGCCTGAATGTGACTTGGGAGCTCAAACCGACACCCCCGCCCCCACCCGACTCTTTGAAAAGGAAAGGAACTTCCAAGGGTTGGTGATCTGGCTCCATCTCCCGTTTAGTCAAAAGAATTGTTGCAGCTTCCCGTCGGGGGAAATCGTTTGTTTTTAAAAGCTTCTTTAACCTCTTGAAGGTGCACTATTAGTTAGTCAGTTGTCTCACAAGACTGTTTACCAGGTGATTGGTGACGCAGCGACATTGTCGCTTCACCTCTCACTATCTTCCTGATTTCCATAAAGATTTTAAGCTAAGCTAATGGAAGGGCCTTTTGCGAAAGGTCACACTGCAGCAGATGTAGTGTCCAATAGGCTGCCTGACATTTCCTTACTGCAGTCACAAATCCCCTCAAAATGCTGGGCACGGTGTTTGCTTTGTTAACTTGCCCATCTGTTTAAAGGCAAAGGAGGAATGTTAATGCCATTACATCAGCTCTGAGTTTTAAATAACGCTTTCGACTGAAAAAGATTTGTAACCAAAGAGCAGAACAGCAAAAAACTGAAACACTTCTCAGAATGTTCCCTTTTCTGCTAATGATAAACATTTTTATTTAGACCCCAACCGGGAGAATGTTAAACGATCATTAAAAATGGTTCGGTTATCATTTATTTTTGCCTTGGAAGAATAATTATAAATTTTGAGTTGGAAATAAATGCCCCGCGAGGAACGGGGCATCTTGGCTTGATGGGATTGGCAATGTTGCCAATGCCTAGTCAATATGAACGATGGGTCATCCCATCACCTTACTGCCCCCACACATCACTCAAGTGGCTGCTTTCTATCTAGACATGGTTTACAGTTAGGCTGAGACTGGGGAGTCGTGCTTAGAGGGCAGCTTCAAACGAAAAGCAAAATCGGGGTCTGGAATCTCCGTCGGCTGATGTCGGAATCGGGAAACGTATTCGGTGGAGAATAGGTTCCGATGCCGGAATCGCAGCGGCCGCCGATTTCACGCCAAATCGCAATCCTCCATCGCCTCGACAGCGGCGTCAATGCTTTCCAAAGCTCATGCACAGTAAACACCATTTGCATATCATTAGCGGGCATGATGCGGTATTCTCCGGGGCCTCCCCGATTCTCCGCCTCCAATAGGCCGAATCCCTGACGGCACGGTTCACTTGTGCTTTTAAAAATCGTGAAGCCGGCGCCATGACTGCTGAGGGAGAGAGTGGGGTGCAGAGAGTGTCCAACATCACCGTAGTTTGCTCACAGTAGTGTCGCAGGCCAGGGGGCTTCTGCCAGGGCCAGGGGAAGCAGCGCGTGTGGCCAGGAGGTTGAGGCTTTGAGGTCGCGGCGGATGGGCATGGAACACCGTTGCCGTGGCCTGCAAGGCAGCCATGCAGCTGCGCATGCCGCTGACTGCCCACTGTGAACTTAGGGCAACAGGTCATATGTGTCTCCCCCCCTTGGCCAACCCTCTACGTTCCCTCTGGCCCCAGCCGAACCAACAGCGGGACAGGTGTGGTACAGTACAACCAGTGCCATCTTGTTGGCTGGGATGGTGTGTGTGAGGAGTGAAGGTGTATGGGCGGCTGCAACTTGTCAGCCTCCTGAGTGTCAATCGCGGAGCCGGCAAATCCCGCACCGCTTTTCATTGGGATTGATTGTGTTCCACGTGGCGCTGGTGCGAGCCCATTAACAGTCGCTGAATCGATCCAGGTGCGGTGTCAGTTTTGCTCTCGTGGAAGTCCACAAATTCTACCTCGGCGTCAACACATTAGTCTCAGGAACAGGGAATCCAGCCGCGAATGTTTCACCATCGACCCTCTTGCGCCATTGCCAATTTTGCGTCCGGGACCAATTTTGCCCCGACATGTCTTCAGCAACTGCCTCTCCAGGATTAAATGTCTCAACAGACAAGAGTTATAAACATGGATTTTTGCTGCTTTTACAGGGAGATAGTCTCGACTGAGACTGTTGCCCTTAAGCAGTCTCAAATAGTGACAGGCTTAATTAAATTCCAGCAAAGAAGGATTTTCCTCAGCTTCTGTTACATAAATTGCAGATTGCTGGGTGATAGCTCTGGTATGGAGTTTGTGTTGTTGCACATCCAATTGTGAGACAAAGTTAATCCTCTGCCCAGTTTTCCTGAAGTATTTATCAGAAGGGTAAGTTTTTACTTACTTTGTCCCTCAGAATCGAGCTTGTTCGAAATGTAATTTCTCAGCATGATGGAAGCTGGTGGGGAGGGGGGGTGGGGGTGCATCTCAAAGAAATGATGGCACTTCACATGGAGGAGTTTTAGCACTGTAAAGAATAATACATGTAGACATGGAATAATTATGCATTAGCTCTTGATCCATTGTCATATAACTGCCAACCTTGACTCTCATCAAATAAAATTTAAAAAGCCTTGAAAAAGGCTTTTCTCAAAAGAATATGTAAATGATTAACTCAATTGCCTCACAAGAGATAGCTGAGTTTTTTTTATTTTCCTCATTTCATTCTATAAAAGGGCTTGTCAAGGATTTGATAATCGACTCACTTCACCATCTTTGTTGCCAAAAAGCATTTGAACGTCCTGATCACATAATCATGAAAGGAATTAATGAGATTGAATTGACTTTCGGGAGCAGTGACTATCCCGAAGATGGCCCAAGGCCATCTGGGCACAGTGTACAGTCCACCAAAGCTGATTCTGCAGGAGTTCTGCCTGAACGCTAGTGGAGCTCACTAGCACGAGCGGGCGGCACGGTGGCACAGTGGTTAGCATTGCTGCCTCACAGTGCCAGCAGCCCGGGTTCAATTCCCGCCTCGGGTGACTGTGTGGAGTCTATAGGTTCTCCCCGTGTCTGCGTGGGTTTCCTCCGGGTGCTCTGGTTTCCTCTCACAGTCCAAAAATATGCGGGTTAAGTGAACTGGCCATGCTAACCTGCCCCTTAGTGCCCAAAGATGTGCAGGTTAAGTGGATTGGCCATGCTAAATTGCCCATTAGGGTCCAGGGATGTGTAGGTTAGGTTAAGGGATTATAGAAATAGGGCGGGGAAGTGGGCTTTTGTCATGTGAGAGTACCTTTAAGAAATGGGTGTTTATAAATGGGTGTGTATATAAATATCTGTAGTGAGAGTACCTTTAAGAGTGTTTACTACTGCAGTGATGTCAGAGAGTGGGTGGAGCTGGGCTGTCTGTCAGCTTTTTACTTTTGTTTTAGGCTGTTTGCTGCAGGGTGTGTTTTAGTTTCGTTTTTAGAGCTGGATAGCTGCAGTCACAGCGAGAAGGTGTATGAATCTCTCTCTGTAATCTAAAGACTGTAAATTGATCCTGGTGATTTAAAACTAATAACAGTAGTGACTTTAACCTGATGTGCTTCTGGTAAAAGGTGTTTTAAGTCTTCTGGATGTTAAAAGGAAAGCTTAAAGGATTACTTAGTGTTGTAGTCTTTGGGGGTTGTATTTGAATTAATGGTTGCTAAGATGTTTGCTGTGTTATGCTTCTTCACGTAGCATAAGCTGCTTCCTTGATGTATACTCTGACAAAGGAAGGTTCAGACTTGGAGATAGGTTTAACACATTTATTGAACAGTTAACAACTCTCCTACTTGAGTTCGACTCTCCTGCTGATCTTACTATAGTAACTCAATCTAACTAACCAGTCTTCTCTAATCCATGCAGTGGGTGTGATGCTTCCTGATCTGCCCCTGTCTCTCCGAGTGTCGCCTATGGAAAGGAGAAAGAGCATCCCTGTCCTTTTATATGGGTAGCCCCCTTGTGGTACTGTCACCTCTGGGTGTGGCTTGACTGCCCATTGGTCGTGTCCTATCTTACTGACCTATTGGTTGAATGTCTGTGTGTCACGATGTCTCTGGTGCTCCCTCTAGTGTTTACTCAGTCCTAGTGTATCTACATTAACCCCTTGTGCATTTACAATGATGCATATCATCACAATGTTCACTGTATGTTTTAAAGAGGTTAACTTGAGTTCATAGAATAAACATTGTTTTGCTTTAAAAAGTACTTTTCCATTTCTGCCGTACCACACCTGTAGAGTGGGCCGTGTGCTCCCCATACCACAATCTATTAAAAGTTGTGGGCCAGGTGAACTCCATGATACACTTTGGGGTTCTCTAAACCCTGGCCCATAACACTTTGGTGGAGTACATTTTCAGAGGGTCATTGCCGACTCGATGGACCGAATGGCCTCCTTCTGCACTGTAGGGATTCTATGATTTGTTCGAAGGAACTTCCGTTGAATCCCGGAGCATGCTGAGGTACTGTGGATTGAGTTTCTTATTGTTTTTATTTGTCACGGATATACAGTCCGGGTCTCACTGCATTTCAGGAGTGTGGTGGTGGCAACCGTCAGGAGACCCACTGGGGATGATCCAATTGATCTCCCCGTGGAGCTCATGGAATACGAGCTCCCCCACTGAGGGGCAGAGGCCTAACAGCTGGGGCTCCTGAATCAGGCCAGCATTGGAACAAGTATGATGGATAATCCCGGCTGAGACTTACGTGCTGCCTTTACATTGCGGCCTTTACTTTTGTTTGACAAAATAAACCTTTGTTGTTAAGTCTTCTCAGAACTCTGAGGGTATTATAATACTGGAGGACTTTTATTGACTTGCAGAGGTCTTTGGTGTCAAACGCTCACTGCTATAGTTTGTAGAAGGCTGAGCCGGTGCAGCGGATCTGGTGATGGGTCTCGTCGTCACTCATGGACTTTGAGAGGGGGGGCTCCCAAGATATGGGAAATGCTCAACGTATTCCAGAGCCTCTCCCTCAACATATCTGCCAAGTTGTATATTTCTGGTGAAGATGTGTAGGTGGAGGTCGCACGTTCGGTGGCTCCTGCTAAAGTTCTCCGTTTTTCGCCCAACTTTTACATCAACTGTCCTCAGTAAAGTTGTGGGGATTAGAAATCCCAAAGGAAGAACATGGCTCAAAGAGGAATGAGTGCTAGTCCTCCGGAGGGCTGAGGTTCGGTGCGGGGCTCTGTGGGAGGAAAGATGGCGGGAGCAAGCTCGCCGGGTGGGGCCGCACCCATTATGACGGTCACGCTGGCCGGGGTAATGGCGGTGGAGGTCAGGCGGCAGTTGGTCAAGCATTTTCAGCGGCATGGGAAGGAGATGATGGGAACGTTCAAACAGTCGGTGGAAGCTGCACTGGCCCCGATAAAGGAGACTCTCGGAAAGACATTGGAGATGCTGCAGGAGCATGGTGAGGTGGAGGAGGCACCGTCACGGCACAGCGACCAGCCCGCCTCGTTGGGAGAGGAGCTGCTGAAGGCAGAGGCCAGTAATAAAGGACTGAGAGCCAAAGTGGAGGAACTGGAGAACGGGCATGGCGGCAGAATCTTCGGATTGTGGGGCTGCCTGAAGGGCTGGAGGGTCCGAGGCCAATGGAGTATTTTTCTGGGATGTTCACCAATTTGTTTGGGGAGGGGGAGGAGAATACCTCCCTCTTAGGGCTGGATAAGGCTCATCGCTCGCTCCAGCTGAAGCCAAAGGCGAATGATCCACCAAGAACTGTGATAATCTTTTTTCACAGCAATCAGATGAAGGAAAAGGTCTTGAGATGGACCAAGCCGAATCAGGAGGTGAGGTGGGAAGGCAGTGGTATCTGTATATACCAAGACGTCACAGTGGAGCTGGAAGAAGGCAGGTGGCCTGTAACAGGACAAAGGCAGCACTTTACAAGGGTGTATGCGGTTTGGGTGGTCTACCCGGCGAAGCTGAGAGTTATATATAACTCCAAGGACCATTTATTTGAGACGTCTGAGGAGGCGGAGGCATTCGTGAGGGCTGAAGGATTGGGACTGAGCTGAGTTTGGACTTTGATTTATTATGTTGTTGTTGTGAGGGGATGGTTTGGGGACAATGAGATAATGTATCAGGGTTTTCCCCCTTTGTTTGGGGTTTAATATGTTTGGTTAGAAGGCTTGGGTGTGGGGTGCGTTTCTGTTGGCTGTTGCTTTACATATAAGAACATAAGAACTAGGAGCAGGAGTAGGCCATCTGGCCCCTCGAACCTGCTCCGCCATTCAATGAGATCATGGCTGATATGTGGGAGAGGGCACTCTGGTGGGGCCACCTCGCTAGCAAATCTAAGTTGGTTAGTGAACGGGAGTGAGGAGGGGGGAGGGCCTGCAGCTGGCCAAACCTGTATGGATAGGTTTTGACTGGCCTACGAGGTGTGAATGGTGGGGGAATGGGGAGCATGCAGAGAGGAGCAGTTTCGAGAGGACGTGGTTGGGTGGGGGGTGGGGGTAGTTAGTTGACTGTGACTAGGGTCAGGGCTTGGTCCCATTCGTTGGGGGTGGGAGGTCTGTGGGCCATTTTGGGTGGTCAGCAGGCCTAAGAAGTTGGGCGGGTGGGGGGGGGGGGGGCAGGGATGCCCCACAGGGAGGTTATGGCTGATGGAGGGGAAGGGGGGGGCTGCGAGACCCTGGTCCGAATGTGAATGTGGAATGTACGGGAGTTGGGTGGACCAGTGAAGCAGGCAAGAGTATTTTCACATTTAAAGAGCCTGAACGCCACTTTGGTGCTGCTGCAGGAGACCCATCTGAAGGTGAAGAACCAGGTTCGGCTTTGGAAGGATAGGTGAGTCAGGTGTTTCACTCGGGCTTTGATAGCAGGACCTGGGGGGGGGGGGGGGCGTAACGGTACTGGTGGGTAAGAGAATTAGGTTTCAGATGGAGAAGGTGGTGGCAGGTCAGGGGGGCTGATACGTTATAGTAACGGGCACTTTGGAGGGGAGGTTATTGGTGTTGGTTAGCATGTATGCCCCGAATTGGGATGATGTATGGTTTATGAAGAGGATGTTGGCGGCCATGCAGAGCCTGGACACGCATCAGTAAATTTTAGGGGGGATTTGAATACAGTGTTGCATCCGAAGATGAATCGATCTAAACCATGCTCGTTGACCCCTCACGGGGGGGTGGGGGTGGGGTGGGCAGCATTTATGAAGGATATGGAGGGAGCGGATCCATGGCAGTTCTTACATCCAGGGTTACAGAGCATTCCTTGTTCTCACCAGCACATAATGTATATTAGAGGATTGATTTCTTTATCGTGGGTGATCGTTGTAGTCAGGGGTGAGGAAAGAGGAATACTCGGCGATCATTATTTCAGATCATGCTCCCCATTTGGTGGAGGTGGTCTCGGAGAAGAGACCTGCACAGAGGCCGGCATGGAGAATGGATGTGGGGCTGCTTGTGAATCAGGGAGCGGATTGTCTGATACTGAGGCTAAGTGTTGACGCCGTCTTAAACGCCGTAGTGTTTTACGACGGCGTCAACAGGCCCCCAGGAGCAGCAATCCTGAGCCCTACAGGGGGCCAGCACGGTGCTGGAGCGACTCACGCAGCTCCAGCTGCCGATACCAGCGTCAAACGGGCGCGGATCTGCACATCGGCGCTGCGTCGAGCGCGAACTGCCGCATGTGCGCTTGTTTCCTTCAACGCGCCAGCCCCGACGCAACATGGCGGAGGGCTACAGGCGCCAGTGCGCAGTAAAAGAGGCCCCCACCAGGAGAAGCTGGCCCGCCGACCGGTAGGCCCCGATCGCAGGCCAGGCCACGGTGGAAGGCCCCCCCCCCGGGGTCGGATCCCCCCTCCCCCCCCCACCAGGCCCCCCCCCCGCAGGATGGACGCTGAGGTCCCGCCAGGTAAGACCACATGTGAACAGCGCCAGTGGGACTTGGCCTATCTCGGCGGTCACTCGGCCCATCCCGCGCGGAGAATCGCCGGGGGGGGGGCGCGTAGAGCTGCCCCCGAGAGCTGCCCCCAACTGGCCTCGCGCCGACCGAAGAATCGGCAGACCGGCGTCGGGGCAGCGTCGTGTGAATCGCGTCCGACCCGGCGATTCTCCGACCCCGCCCCGGGGTCAGAGAATCCCGCCCAGGGTTTTTATGTGGGGTTGGCAAAGGTGATTGATGATTCTGTGAGCTTTAATAAGAATGGGGAGATCACACCATCAGTGGTATGGGAGGTGGTATACCAGGTGATGCGGGCAAAGGGTGTGGTGTACGAGTATGGAGAGGAGGCCGGTTGCTTGCTCGTGGGACAGTTCCGCCAGCGGGGCGGCCTCCCAGGAGATTGTTCAGGTCGGGAGGGGGTGAGGGGGCTGGTGGTTGCGCTGGAACAGGTGAATAGGGCATTTGAGGAGATTTATAAGAGGTTGCATAGGTTGCAGCCTCCAGGGGAGGAGTTGGATATGAGGGAGGTTTTGGAGGGACTGGAGTGTCCCATTGTAGAGGAAGAGAATAGAACAGGGTTGGAGGAGCCAGTGGGGATTGAGGAGATTTGGACGGCAGTAGGGAAGATGCAAACAGGTAATGCGTCGGGGACGGATGGGCTCCCAGTGGAATTTTAAAACAAGCTTTCTGATAGGCTGGCACCGCTGTTGGGGGAGATGTTTGAGGATGCGGTAGCTCGGGGAGGTGCTTCCCGAGGTGATGGGACAAGCATCTATTTCGCTGCTTTAAAAAAGGATAACGACTCAGTGCTCGTATTGGCCAATATCCCTGTTGAATGCAGTGCCAAGATTCTTGCCAAAGTGTTGACGTTCAGGTTGGAGGAGTGTCTTCGGCAGGTAGTTGGGGAAGATCAGACAGGGTTAGTATTTACATTGTGTATTTATCGTATGTCTGATGTTTTAGCATGTATGGAACAATCTGTCTGTACTGTACGCAGAATAATACTTTTCACTGTACCTCAGTACACGTGATAATAAATCCAATCCAATCCGTTTGTGAAGGGTGGGCAGTTGTACTTGAATGTGCGCCGCTTGTTAAACGTGGTGCTCACTCCATCAGAAGGGAGGGAGCAGGAGGTGGTGCTGGCGTTGGATGCAGAGAAGGCATTTGATCGAATAGAGTGGGAGTGGGTTTGGGGGGAATCACCGTTTCGCATGGCGACCACTCACTTTAGGGGCGGGATTCTCCAATAATGGCGCTATGTCCCCACACCGGCGTGAAAACCGGCGCCAACCACTCCGGCGTCAACAGCCCCCGAAAGTGTAAGTGGCTGGGGGAGCAGGGAGGCAAGCAGGTGGTGACGATCAAGGAGAAATGGGAAGCGGAGTTGGGAATGGAGATCAATTGGGGAGTATGGAGTGAGGCACTGCGAAGGGTAAACGGGGTCTCCTCTTGTGCAAGGGTGAGCCTGATACAGTTTAAGGTGGTGCACAGGGTGCATATGACTCGGGTGAGATTGAGTGGGTTCTTTCAGGGGGTAGCAGATGAGTGTGAGAGGTGTGGGCGGGGGCCAGCGAATCCCACACACCTGTTTTGGGGTTGTGAAAAATTGGGAAGATTCTGGGTGGGAGTGTTCGCGGTCTTAGCCAGGATAGTGGAGGAGGGAGTGGACCCAGACCCTTTGCTGGCGATATTTGGGGTTTCAGAGAAGCCGGAGCTCATGGAGAGGAGGAAGGCCGATGCCTTGGCCTTCGCCTCTCTGATTGCACGGCGACATATTTTGCTGGAGTGGCGGTCGGCATCGCCACCGGGGGTAGCAGCCTGGTTGGGTGACGTGTATGACTTGCTGCGGTTAGAGAAGATAAAGTATGAGTTAAGGGGCTCAGCGGGGGAGTTTGAGAAAAGGTGGGGGATGTTTGTGACCGTGTTTGAGGAGCTGTTTGTCGCAGGGGGGTGGGGGGGTGGGTGATGGGGAGGGGGGGGGGGTGAAAAAGGAGAAAAATCTGTACGAACTGTATATCTGATTGTTGGGAAGAATGTTTCCCGGGGTGTTTATTTGCTGTAACCGACTTTGTTACAAGTTTGAATAAAATGCGTTTAAAAAAGAACAGCCCCTGAAAGTGAGAAATTCTCCAACTTCTCGGGGGCTAGGTTGACGGCGGAGTGGCTCCCGCAGATCCAGCCGGCGCCGGAGGGCCGGCGCGAGTTCGTGCATGCGCAGAACGGCCGCCGTATTTCCGCCCATGAGCAGAACGGCCGCCGTATATCCGCCCATGCGCAGCACGGCCGCCGTATATCCGCCCATGCGCAGAACGGCCGCCGTATTTCCGCCCATTCGCAGAACGGCCGCCGTATATCCGCCCATGCGCAGAACGGCCGCCGTATATCCGCCCATGCGCAGAACGGCCGCCGTATTTCCGCCCATTCGCAGAACGGCCGCCGTATTTCCGCCCATGCGCAGAACGGCCGCCGTATTTCCGCCCATGCGCAGAACGGCCGCCGTATATCCGCCCATGCGCAGAACGGCCGCCGTATATCCGCCCATGCGCAGAACGGCCGCCGTATTTCCGCCCATGCGCAGAACGGCCGCCGTATTTCCGCCCATGCGCAGAACGGCCGCCGTATATCCGCCCATGCGCAGAATGGCCGCCGTATTTCCGCCCATGCGCAGAACGGCCGCCGTATATCCGCCCATGCGCAGAACGGCCGCCGTATTTCCGCCCATGCGCAGAACGGCCGCCGTATTTCCGCCCATGCGCAGAACGGCCGCCGTATATCCGCCCATGCGCAGAACGGCCGCCGTATATCCGCCCATGCGCAGAACGGCCGCCGTATTTCCGCCCATGCGCAGAACGGCCGCCGTATATCTGCCCATGCGCAGAACGGCCGCCGTATTTCCGCCCATGCGCAGAACGGCCGCCGTATATCCGCCCATGCGCAGAACGGCCGCCGTATATCCGCCCATGCGCAGAACGACCGCCGTATATCCGCCCATGCGCAGAACGGCCGCCGTATATCCACCCATGCGCAGAACGGCCGCCGTATTTCCGCCCATGCGCAGAACGGCCGCCGTATTTCCGCCCATGCGCAGAACGGCCGCCGTATATCCGCCCATGCGCAGAACGGCCGCCGTATATCCGCCCATGCGCAGAACGGCCGCCGTATATCCGCCCATGCGCAGAACGGCCGCCGTATTTCCGCCCATGCGCAGAACGGCCGCCGTATATCCGCCCATGCGCAGAACGGCCGCCGTATTTCCGCCCATGCGCAGAACGGCCGCCGTATTTCCGCCCATGCGCAGAACGGCCGCCGTATATCCGCCCATGCTCAGAACGGCCGCCGTATATCCGCCCATGCGCAGAACGGCCAGCGTATTTCCCTTCTCCGCGCCGGCCCCCGTGCAATATGGTGGAGCCCTACAGGGGCCCGGCGCGGAGGAAAGAAGGCCCCCATGGAACCAGCCCGCCCACAGATCGGTAGGCCCCGATCGCGGACCAGGCCATCGTGGGCCCCCCCCCTCCCCACCTCCCCCGGGGTCGGACCCCACGCCCAAGGGCCTCCCCCGCACATTTACCTGCCAGGTCCCGCCGTGTGTGAGGTGAGTAATTCACGCCGGCGGTACTGGGCAAAACTTGACGGCCACTCGGCCCATCGGGGCCCGGAGGATCGTTGGAGGGGCCGCTGTCAACGGCCCCTGACTGGCGTGGCGGGAATCCCAACGGCCCCCGATAAACAGCGCCGGAGAATAGGGCAGCCGGCATCGGGGCGGCGGGTGGGATTCGTGCCTCCCCCCGGGGATTCTCCGACCTGCCGCAGGGTTGGAGAATCCCGGCCCTGGTTTCTGGGGGTGCAGGTGGCTCAGGGTTGGGCCCGGCTCCATGAATTGAATTTTACGAGCCTGGTCGGCAGAGTCAAGGCAGGTCTGTTGAGGTGGCACAGCCTCCTCCTGTCATTGGCAGGCCGAGTGCAGGTGGTAAGGATGACTATTTTGCCGCAATTTCTATTTTTATTCCAGTGTTTACCGGTCTTCTTGCCGAAAGCATTTTTTATGAGGGTGAAACAGTTGATTTTCTTGTTTGCCTGGGAAGACAAGGCAGCGAGGATTCGGAAGATGGTGCTTCAAGGAGGGAGACAGTCAGAGGGTTTGTCTCTGTTGAATTTGAAGATTATTATTGGGCGGCAAACACCAAGAAGATGCAGGGTTGGAGTCGGGAGCCGGAGGGAACGTGGTTGAAGATGGAGCCAGGTTCGTTCAGGGGGTCAGGTTATGGGCGCGGGCAATGGTGCCGCTTCTATTTGCCCCAGGGATATATTCTGGTAATCAGTTGTGGTAGAGACGCCAACGATATGAAGGAAATTCTGGCAACATTTTAAGTTAGGGGCAGGGCCTTGGCTGATGCCGATCCGAAAGAATCGTTTGAACTGGTGAGATTGAATGCTAGGTTTCGGGTAGGAGATGAGCAGGGGGGGGGGCATTCGGCCCATCGAGTCTGCACCGACCCACTTAAGCCCTCAGTTCCACCCTATCCCCTGAACCCAATAACCCCTCCTAAACCTTTTTGGACATTAAGGGCAATTTAGCGTGGCCAATCCACCTAACCTGCATGTCTTTGGACTGCAGAACTGGTGGAGAGTTTGGGATTTCACAGGGGGAGGCCTTCAGGTGTATGCATGTGTGGGACTTTGCAAGGAAGGTTTTTCCGGTGACGCCGCTACCCTCATTGCTGGAGGGAGTGTTGTCGGTGATGGGGTCGGAAGGGGGGATCATCTCAACCATTTATGGGAGGATACTGGTGGAAGATACACTGCCAAGTTGCTTCACAACTCCAGGGTCCCGGGTTCAATTCCGGCTCGGGTGACTGTCTGTGCAAAATTTGCACGTTCTCCCCGTGTACGTGGGTTTGCTCCGGGTTCTCCGGTTTCCTCCCAAAGTCCAAAGATGTGCAGGTTAGGTGGATTGGCCACGCTAAATTGCCCCTTAGTGTCCAAAAGGTTAGGAGGGGTTACTGGGTTACAGGAATAGGGTGGAAGTGTGGGGTTAAGTACGGTGCTCTTTCCAAGGGTCGGTGTAGATTCGATGGGCCGAGTGGCCTCCTTCTGCACTGTAGGGATTCTATGAGAGTAGCCCCCAGGCACCCCCACTTTAATTGTGTATTTCAGGGATTTTCTTTAACGAGCAGCATCTATGGGGGTCCTGCATCAGTGGTGATCCTTTACTCTCAACTTGCTGACATCACCGATACTGTAATATTAATGATGACACTGAACACAATTTAAGTCCTGTTTTGGTGGGGCATGGTGGTGGTGGTGGTGGGGGGGGGGGGGGGGGGGGGGGGGGGTGGAGGGTGACCAAGGCAGAAAACACGACTCCAAAATCTGGGTGGAAAACATGATTGACCCAATTTTAGAAGTTCACCTGCAGAGAGTCAAGGGACAATCTGATTGTGTCACAGGCGTTCAGTTAGCTAAGTGGCACCAAGGCCTTCTTAGACACAGATGAAAGTTCTGCACCTTGTTCTTCCTAACAGCTCTGGGGTGTAAGTGTGAGAGGGGGAGGCCACCTTCACCTCCTGCTGTCCCTGGGTGTTTGGTAAAAACAATCCGTCTTCTCCGATTGTCGACACTGATGTGTTAAGTAAGTTGGTTCAACGTTGACTGCAACTGGATGCAGTGAAACTAGAAACAGGCTTCTGACACAGGAGATGGTCCAACACTGTTTTATTGAACTTCCTGATTGCTGTACATAGTCTGCTGTGAGTTGACACTCTATCAATCTAACTGATAACTCCTACTGGCTTGACCAGACTAACTCTCTACCTCATGGTGACAGTGCTCACTGGCTTGTGCACTCTTATTATCTCAGTAGCTGTGTCCTGTAGGGCGAGGGAGAGTCTTAATGCTCTGTGTGCTTTATAGTGGTGGTGTCCTGTCTGGTGATTGGTTGTTATGTGTTGTGTGTGCTCATTGGTTATCCTGTGTGTCAATCACTGTCTGTCTGCATCTCATTATGTGCATGAGTGGATATTATGACAGACGCATCCTCACCGAACTTGAAATCCCCACTTTCTAATTCCCAGAGGTAATCACTGATTGTATTAACTCAAATCAGAAGCCCCCATTGTGCTGCTTTAAGGTGGGGGAACTGATGAATCTGCGGCGGGAATACTGTTTGAACCCAGATGTTGTTCCTCATACTTTCAGGTTAACCTGCCCCGTGCAATTCCAACATCTTCCCTCTGATTGGCTTCTGATTTGCAGGAGAAGGGGTGGGATGGGAGTTGGACACTCCTCAGACATCCTGTTAACCTGAAAAAACTGCAACTGGGAAATGACCAGGATCCCTTTGCAAAACGCCATCGTGGGACGGAGCAATTATCATTAGATCAGCACACTGGAGGTGAGAATAACTGAGCAGCCTGAGACACGGGCTGATATTTCTTTGACAGTGGAGCACCTGAATAGTTACCTACTTTACATTTTCTCTTTAGAGTGACACACAGATCTTTTGGCAGAATCAGGGTGGAAGATGCCAGCCAGCACAGGAAAGCTAGATGGTTTTCTTTCACTCGCTTGCCTGGGGCAAGAAAACGTTGGCAGCTCAAACACTGACTTGACTCAGGGTCAAGTGAACATGATATGGGTCCTGAAAGTCGGTCAACGAGATCCCAAAGGTTGGCAGGTGTGGGGCCTGAAAGTAGGCCAGAGTGGGTCCTGAAGATCAGCCAGCCTGGGTTGCAAAGCTCAGCTAGCAAGGGTCCCAAAGGTCAGCCAGCGTGGGTGCCAAAGGTCGGCCAGCGTGGGTCCCAAAGGTCGGCCAGCGTGGGTCCCATAGGTCGGCCAGCGTGGGTCCCAAAGGTCGGCCAGCGTGGGACCCAAAGGTCGGCCAGCGTGGGTCCCAAAGGTCGGCCAGCGTGGGCCCCAAAGGTCGGCCAGCGTGGGTCCCAAAGGTCAGCCAGCGTGGGTCCCAAAGGTCAGCCAGCGTGGGCCCCAAAGGTCGGCCAGCGTGGGTCCCAAAGGTCGGCCAGCGTGGGTCCCAAAGGTCGGCCAGCGTGGGTCCCAAAGGTCGGCCAGCGTGGGTCCCAAAGGTCAGCCAGCGCGGGTCCCAAAGGTCAGCCAGCGTGGGTCCCAAAGGTCGGCCAGCGTGGGTCCCAAAGGTCGGGCTGCGTGGGTCCCAAAGGTCGGCCAGCGTGGGTCCCGAAGGTCGGGCTGCGTGGGTACGGAAGCTCGGGCTGCGTGGGTCCAGAAGGTCGGCCGGCGTGGGTCCGGAAGCTCGGCCGGCGTGGGTCCGGAAGCTCGGGCTGCGTGGGTCCGGAAGCTCGGGCTGCGTGGGTCCCGAAGCTCGGCCGGCGTGGGTCCGGAAGCTCGGGCTGCGTGGGTCCGGAAGCTCGGGCTGCGTGGGTCCGGAAGCTCGGCCGGCGTGGGTCCGGAGGGTCAGGCTGCGTGGGTCCGGAAGCTCGGGCTGCGTGGGTCCGGAAGCTCGGCCGGCGTGGGTCCGGAGGGTCAGGCTGCGTGGGTCCGGAAGCTCGGGCTGCGTGGGTCCGGAGGGTCGGGCTGCGTGGGTCCGGATGCTCGGGCTGCGTGGGTCCGAAAGCTCGGACGGCGTGGGTCCGGAGGGTCGGGCTGCGTGGGTCCGGAAGCTCGGCCGGCGTGGGTCCGGAGGGTCAGGCTGCGTGGGTCCGGAAGCTCGGGCTGCGTGGGTCCGGAAGCTCGGCCGGCGTGGGTCCGGAAGCTCGGACTGCGTGGGTCCGGAAGCTCGGGCTGCGTGGGTCCGGAGGCTCGGGCTGCGTGGGTCCGGAAGCTCGGGCTGTGTGGGTCCGGAGGCTCGGGCTGCGTGGGTCCGGACGCTCGGGCTGCGTGGGTCCGAAAGCTCGGACGGCGTGGGTCCGGAAGCTCGGGCTGCGTGGGTCCGGACGCTCGGGCTGCGTGGGTCCCGATGCTCGGGCTGCGTGGGTCCGGAAGCTCGGCCGGAGTGGGTCCGGAAGGTCGGCCGGTGTGAGTCCGGAAGCTCGCGCTGCGTGGGTCCGGAAGCTCGGGCTGCGTGGGTCCGGAAGCTCGGGCTGCATGGGTCACGAAGCTCGGGCTGCGTGGGTCCGGAAGCTCGGCCGGCGTGGGTCCAGAAGATCGGCGGGTGTGGGTCCCGAAGCTCGGACTGCGTGGGTCCGGAAGCTCGGGCTGCGTGGGTCCGGAGGCTCGGCCGGCGTGGGTCCCGAAGCTCGGCCGGCGTGGGTCCGGAAGCTCGGCCGGCGTGGGTCCGGAAGCTCGGCCGGCGTGGGTCCGGAAGCTCGGCCGGCGTGGGTCCGGAAGCTCGGACTGCGTGGGTCCGGAAGCTCGGCCGGCGTGGGTCCGGAAGCTCGGACTGCGTGGGTCCGGAAGCTCGGGCTGCGTGGGTCAGGAAGCTCGGGCTGCGTGGGTCCGGAAGCTCGGCCGGCGTGGGTCCGGAAGCTCGGGCTGCGTGGGTCCGGAAGCTCGGACGGCGTGGGTCCGGAAGCTCGGCCGGCGTGGGTCCGGAAGCTCGGCCGGCGTGGGTCCGGAAGCTCGGACTGCGTGGGTCCGGAAGCTCGGGCTGCGTGGATCAGGAAGCTCGGGCTGCGTGGGTCCGGAAGCTCGGCCGGCGTGGGTCCGGAAGCTCGGCCGGCGTGGGTCCGGAAGCTCGGGCTGCGTGGGTCCGGAAGCTCGGGCTGCGTGGGTCCCGAAGCTCGGCCGGCGTGGGTCCGGAAGCTCGGGCTGCGTGGGTCCGGAAGCTCGGGCTGCGTGGGTCCGGAAGCTCGGCCGGCGTGGGTCCGGAGGGTCAGGCTGCGTGAGTCCGGAAGCTCGGGCTGCGTGGGTCCGGAAGCTCGGCCGGCGTGGGTCCGGAGGGTCAGGCTGCGTGGGTCCGGAAGCTCGGGCTGCGTGGGTCCGGAGGGTCGGGCTGCGTGGGTCCGGACGCTCGGGCTGCGTGGGTCCGAAAGCTCGGACGGCGTGGGTCCGGAAGCTCGGGCTGCGTGGGTCCGGAAGCTCGGCCGGCGTGGGTCCGGAGGGTCAGGCTGCGTGGGTCCGGAAGCTCGGCCGGCGTGGGTCCGGAAGCTCGGGCTGCGTGGGTCCGGAAGCTCGGGCTGCGTGGGTCCGGAAGCTCGGGCTGCGTGGGTCCGGAAGCTCGGGCTGCGTGGGTCCGGAAGCTCGGCCGGCGTGGGTCCGGAAGCTCGGGCTGCGTGGGTCCGGACGCTCGGGCTGCGTGGGTCCGAAAGCTCGGACGGCGTGGGTCCGGAAGCTCGGGCTGCGTGGGTCCGGAAGCTCGGGCTGCGTGGGTCCGGAAGCTCGGGCTGCGTGGGTCAGGAAGCTCGGACGGCGTGGGTCCGGAAGCACGGGCTGCGTGGGTCCGGACGCTCGGGCTGCGTGGGTCCCGATGCTCGGGCTGCGTGGGTCCGGAAGCTCGGCCGGAGTGGGTCCGGAAGGTCGGCCGGTGTGAGTCCGGAAGCTCGCGCTGCGTGGGTCCGGAAGCTCGGGCTGCGTGGGTCCGGAAGCTCGGGCTGCGTGGGTCCAGAAGCTCGGGCTGCGTGGGTCCGGAAGCTCGGGCTGCGTGGGTCCGGAAGCTCGGGCTGCGTGGGTCCGGAAGCTCGGACTGCGTGGGTCCGGAAGCTCGGGCTGCGTGGGTCCGGACGCTCGGGCTGCGTGGGTCCGAAAGCTCGGACGGCGTGGGTCCGGAAGCTCGGGCTGCGTGGGTCCGGAAGCTCGGGCTGCGTGGGTCCGGAAGCTCGGGCTGCGTGGGTCAGGAAGCTCGGACGGCGTGGGTCCGGAAGCTCGGGCTGCGTGGGTCCGGACGCTCGGGCTGCGTGGGTCCCGATGCTCGGGCTGCGTGGGTCCGGAAGCTCGGCCGGAGTGGGTCCGGAAGGTCGGCCGGTGTGAGTCCGGAAGCTCGCGCTGCGTGGGTCCGGAAGCTCGGGCTGCGTGGGTCCGGAAGCTCGGGCTGCGTGGGTCCAGAAGCTCGGGCTGCGTGGGTCCGGAAGCTCGGGCTGCGTGGGTCCGGAAGCTCGGGCTGCGTGGGTCCGGAAGCTCGGACTGCGTGGGTCCGGAAGCTCGGACTGCGTGGGTCCAGAAGCTCGGGCTGCGTGGGTCCGGAAGCTCGGGCTGCGTGGGTTTGGAAGCTCGGGCTGCGTGGGTCCGGAAGCTCGGCCGGCGTGGGTCCGGAAGCTCGGGCTGCGTGGGTCCGGAAGCTCGGGCTGCGTGGGTCCGGAAGCTCGGGCTGCGTGGGTCCGGAAGCTCGGGCTGCGTGGGTCCAGAAGCTCGGGCTGCGTGGGTTTGGAAGCTCGGGCTGCGTGGGTCCGGAAGCTCGGGCTGCGTGGGTTTGGAAGCTCGGGCTGCGTGGGTTTGGAAGCTCGGGCTGCGTGGGTCCGGAAGCTCGGACGGCGTGGGTCTGGAAGCTCGGCCGGCGTGGGTCCGGAAGCTCGGCCGGTGTGGGTCCGGAAGCTCGGCCGGTGTGGGTCCGGAAGCTCGGCCGGTGTGGATCCGGAAGCTCGGCCGGCGTGGGTCCGGAAGCTCGGCCGGCGTGGGTCCGGAAGCTCGGGCTGCGTGGGTCCCGAAGGTCGGCCGGCGTGGGTCCGGAAGCTCGGGCTGCGTGGGTCCGGAAGCTCGGCCGGCGTGGGTCCGGAAGGTCGGCGGGTGTGGGTCCCGAAGGTCGGCCAGTTGGCAAAGTGGTTCCAAGAAAAAAAAGTTTGTAAAACACTGAATTGGAGAGTATCAGCTGCTCCTGAGGATTCATGGTAAAGGAGTTGCTGAAAACGTTCTGGCATTGTCATCCTGAAGAAGAAAGAAACTGGTTTAGCAATGACTCTGCGGGCTTCAGAAAAGCTTCACGCATTATGATGGGCAGCATTCTGTTGGGTCTCTTGGGCCGCGATTCTCTGGAAACATTTCTAAGTATGGTAGCGAGGGGGAATTGCCGCGAGCTGTCCGGCGCTGGGCCCGGCGAGGCTGGCAACGCTGTTCAATGTTAATTGGTCCACTTAACAAGGCCCCACGGGCTTCTCGCCACAAATGAAGGCTTGCCAGCTGATTCGCCGGGACCCCGCTCGCCAGCTAACGAGGTTGAGCTGCACTTGCTCACAACAATGGCGCCGAGGAAACCAGACCCAGGATTTGGGAATGCTGAGCTAGGGAGGCTTCCCATTGGGTGGTGACGGTGCCCACCAGCACTCCTGAGTTCCACCCCTCTGATGAGGCCGCATCACGGGGTCAGCACATGAGACAGGCGTCACGGCTGTGCATGTGCCGTCGACAAGTGCACCTGGGCCCTCCAGCCCCCAGGGGGTGCCCGTCCGGGGCATTGAAGGCCATGGGACAAGGTAAGCAGCTGGCTACCTGCACCTCAGATGTGCATCCTTGGGACACATCTAGACGTAGTGGTAGACGCACATTAAGGATCACTGAGTGCCCTGGGAGAGGGAGGGATGGGGTAGGTGGGGGGGGGGGGGGGGGGGGGGGGTGAGGGGGCAGGGGGTTGGGCGGTGGGTGTTGGGGGTGGAGGACTTCACCATCTGGAGAGTGGGGATCTGTATTGAACAATAAACAGCCTTGTGCACAACCAGTAGGAAGCCTCTGTCACTTTCTTCTGCAATGCATTACCGCTGCCGCCTGTATTGCAGCCTCCGGCTAGGCCTCAGGTTCTTTCCCGGCCTCGTCCTCCAGCCCCTGCTAGTCCAGCGCCTCCTCATCATCCTTGTCCTCCTCGTCCCCCTCCTCCTACTCCTCAGAGGTGGCCTCATGTTCCTCATCACCAACCTCCAGCTCATCGCCCCGCTGCTGTGCCAGGTTGTGGGGGATGCAGCAGACCACCACAAAGTGGGCTCCCCTCCGGGGGGGGTGTACTGCAGGGCACGACCGGAACGGTCGAGGCATCAGAACCACATCTTGAGGAATCCGATGCACCACTCAATCACAGCCCGGGTGGCCACATGGGCCTCATTGTATCGGGTCTCTGCTTCAACAAAGAACAAAGAACAAAGGAATGTACAGCACAGGAACAGGCCCTTCAGCCCTCCAAGCCCGTGCCGACCATGCTGCCCGACTAAACTACAATCTTCTACACTTCCTGGGTCCGTATCCCTCTATTCCCATCCCATTCATGTAACCGGCCTCCATACTGGTGTCATTAGCCAGGTCCTCAGCGTATACTCCTTATCCTCCAAGAACCAGCCGCCTATCCTGGGGTGCACCTCGAAGAGGCCAGCGTTGTCCGACTACCCCAGGAGACGCAGATGTCGTGCACACTCCCCAGGAAGCATGCATACACGTGCATGACCTTCATCTGGTGGTCGCACACGAACTGTATGCTGAGGGAGTGGAACCTTTCTGTTAACATAGGGCACTCCCAGATGGCCCATTGATCGCAGGACGACATGCATGGCATCCATGACCCCCTGGACCTGGGGCATCCCAGGGACGGCAGAGAAACCTGCAGCCCAGGCACCTTGCTGAGCCTGGTCCACGTCAAACACGATGTAATCTTCTGCCCGGGCATACAGGGCATTCGTGACCTGACGGATGCACCTGTGGGCATTGGCCTGTGAGATGTCACACAGGTCCCCTCTCGAGCCCTGGACTGATCTCGAGGCGTAAAAGGTCAGGACTGCAATAATCTTGACGGCCACCGGGGCGGGTGGCCTCCTCCTCCACGTGGTGCCAAGTCCGCGAGGATATGGCACAGGTGTCGCACTGTCTCCTTGTTGAGGCGGAGCCTCCTGCGGCACACGCTGTCTGTCATCTGATCAAAGCACCAGCAATGTCTGTGCACCCTGAGTCGTCTCAGAACTCCCTCTCTGGGTCCCTCCCTGGCCTGATGGGCGGCCGGGTCCTCAGGGTGAGGAGCGGGGTCCAGCACATGGGCCGCTGTCTCGAGCATCTGCAGACGCTGCTGCTGCTGCCGCCTTGTCCGGCGTCTGGCCGCATCGCATGGCACCAGCACCACTCGGGTGACCTCTGCAGCCAACACCCCTGCCAAAGAGTTCAATATCTGTAAGACATTGGGAGAGGGTGTTAGATTGAAAAACAGTGGTGGCTCCCAGCTTGGGACCCTCCATTCCTCCACAAATCCCCCCACCCCACTACCCAGTACGCCCTGCCCACGCACACCCGGCCACAGCGGGCCCTCCTGACCGGACACCAGACCCTGTACCCCAGTCACCCGCGCAGAACGTCAACCGGACCAGGCGCTGGCCCCCTCCCCATTGGCACTCACCCACCCTCCGGCCATGGACATGTCCCCGGAGCTGTGTCCCATCCTCTTGGAGCTCGGAGGTTGGCTGCTGCGTGTGTGGTGTTGCCTCCCGCAGTGTTCAAGCATCACGGTCTGATTGGAGATGTTCGGCAATGACTGCCACATGCTACATGGCCCGCCCACCCACGGGAATACACTTGGGTTGTGTGAAGTATTCACTTGACCACGACCGCCAATTCCCTCATAGCGATAGCATTCAGCTGCACAGCCAGAGGCCTCGGCAGTCGATGGGATTATGGGTGGTCGTTGCGGCAGATGAGGAGGGATAAGGGTTGCCCCCTGTTTGAGTACACATGATCCACGGGTTGGCATGGCGGTGCCGCAAGCGGTTGCCCCTCCCACCCCAGTTGGCACCCCAGCACACCCCCCACCCTCCCATAGCAGCCCATACCCGCAGAGTGTCCCTCCCCTCAGCCGAGGGTCCCCCATGCCCCACTGAGCACAGGGGCAGCAGCCCAGCCCCACCCCCGGGCACTTTGCTTGTGAGCATAGATGGCTACTCACCTTCTCGGCTCCTCATAGAAGCTCTTCCGGCAGGGTGATGTTTTTAAAAAGCAGTACGAATCGGCGCCAGCGTGACGACTTGCCGGGGAGGCCGCCGAATGACGGGAGCTTGTGTAAATGGGGTGGCTCTCGTTAATTGTATGGAAATGTTATTTAACTGGTGATAATTGGTTTCCCGCCAGACTCCAGTGAGTTCCCGATTTTGCCTACGGGATGGGCCGGTTGCATCGCAAACTGTTTGCCGCCTGGAGCGGATCTCGTTTTTGGCCTCTCCCGCTATTCACCGGCCTCGTATCGCTTGAGCGAGAACGCAACGAGGCTGGAAGATCGTGCCCTTGGAGTTTCTCTTCCCATGAAAGTAGTTAATGTCGTTGGATTGATGTAGTGATGCTGCTGTAATATTTTTGTTGAATTTTGTTCTTGGTGGAATGCCCAGTGGAGTGAGAAATGAACAGTGTGATTACTCGTGTTATCTGACACACTGATGCACTTGCAGCACACGGTTTATCCATGTGTATGATGAATATGTATCACATCAGCTACATGCAGTTTGAAGGCACTATGGCCGCCACCGTGACGTTCATTATGGGGTTGCATTTTTCATGCTGTCAGTTTCAGGATTGCAGAGAAAACCCAGTCCCAGCCAGCAGCAGACACATAATGGGAAAAAGATTCCTGTTCACAAGTTAGAGAAGATACTGGAGAAGGTGAGAGTCTCAATGGATTGCCTCCACACTGCATTCGGTTCACTCATCGACATGACACTCAATACATTTTAATCAGCAAATGCTGGTGTGAGAATTTAAAACTAATAAATGCCATGCAAATGCAGAGATTTAATGCCTGCCCTCTTATCTCCTCTCTCCTCACCATCCAAGATCCCTTCCGAGTTGAAGCAGCGATTTATGTGTCCTTCTTTCAATTTTGTCTGTTGGCTTTGCTGCTCACGATGTGGTCTCCTCCACATTCGGGAGACCAAATGCAGATTGGGGGCCCCTGGTGTTGGGGCGAGGCCGTTGAATGTCGCGAGAGGCCTTTCCTGAGATTTGCGAGGCTCAAAACGGCTCGCGAGATTTACTGGAGTATCACGAGACGTCACGATATGGATCTCGCTCTCACTGGGCGTGATCCAGAGCCGCATATTTAAATGAGCTCATTTAAATATGCATTTGTGGGATTCTCGTGGCCCAGGGACCTCACGGCCGTGCCTGCGGGCTCCTCGTCAGGGTACTGGTTTCTGCAAAAGTGGACGAGTCATAAGGGCACCTGGGGTGGGGGGGAGGGTCTCCCAGGCCATTAAAGACCCTTGGGTGATCGGGGACAGGGCAGGGTGGCAGCCTGGAACTCCCTCTGGCACTTGGGCACCCTGGCACTGCCAGCCTGGCACCCACTCTTTCTGAGCTCCACCCGGAAATGACCTCATCTCCCCAATCTGGAAAACAAATTCTCTCTGCAGGTTGCAAAAGCACATTAACTCCCCTGGGACTCCACATTGCTGGAGGAGGTGCTGACGACAGGGGGACTGGAGAAGGGGGTAGTGTCGTCGGTTTACGGGGCTATTTTGGAAGGGAAGGCAGCACTAGAAGGGATCAAAGTAAAGCGGGAGGACGAGGGTATGGAGGAGGGGTACTGGTGTGAGGTGCTCCGGAGAGTGAACGCCTCCACCTCGTGAATGAGGTTGGGGCTGATACAGCTGAAGGTGGTATACAGAGCACACCTCACAAGGGCGAGGATGAGCCGGCTCTTTGAAGAGTAGAAGATGAGTGTGAACATTGCGGGAGGAGGGCCCGCAAACCACGTTCATATGTTTTGGTCCTGTCCAAAGCTGGAGGATTACTGGAAGAAGGTTTTTAGGGTAATCTCTAAAGTGGTGCAGGTGAAACTGGACCCGGGCCCTCGGGAGGCCATATTCGGGGTGTCAGACCAGCCAGGATTGGAAATGGGTGCGGAGGCAGATATCGTAGCCTTCGCCTTATTGATCACCCGAAGGCGGATCCTGCTGGGATGGAGAGCAGCCTTGCGTCGCGGGGGGGACCTGTTGGAATTCTTGACTCTTGAGAAGGTTAAGTTTGAACTGAGGGGAAGGATGGAGGGGTTCTACAATTCATGGGCATTATTCATTCTGCACTTTCAAGAACTGAATAACATCGAATATTAGTTAAAGCTACTTTGTTAGATCCCTTGTGAGGAGTTTAACTGACCCTCTTTGACAGGAGGACAGCGTAAAAAATGACATTGGCCCAAATCTTCAGAACCCTTATTGCCGACCCTGATCAGACAAATAAATACCCGCTTGGCTTCCTCTGAATTTTCTGGGCAATTTCCGATGGAGGAGCCTTTTCAAACTTACTCAGCACAAGAAACGTCAGAGTCACCGGCAAAGGGAATGTGCGGAAAAACCACAACCCATAAGACCATAAGACATAGAAGCAGAATTAGGCCACTCGACCCATCGAGTCTGCGCCGCCATTCAATCATGGTTGATAATGTTCTCATCCCCATTCTCCTGCCTTCTCCCCGTAACCCCTGATCCCTTATTAATCAAAGACCTATCTATCTCGGTCTTAAAGACACTCAGTGATTTGGCTTCCACAGCTTTCTGCGGCAAAGAGTTCCACAGATTCACCGTCCTCTGGCTGAAGAAATTCATCTCTGTTTTAAAGGATCGTCCCTTTAGTCTGAGATTGTGTCCTCTGCTTCTAGTTTTTCCTACAAGCGGAAACATCCTCTCCACATCCACTCTATCCAGGCCTCACAGTATCCTGTAAGTTTCAATAAGATCCCCCCTCATCCTTCTAAACTCCAACGAGTACAGACCCAGATTCCTCAACCGTTCCTCATACAACAAGCTCTTCATTCCAGGGATCATTCTTGTGAACCTCCTCTGGACCCTTTCCAAGGCCAGCACATCCTTCTTTAGATATGGGGCCCAAAACTGTTCACAATACTCCAAATGGGGTCTGAAATACATCCCTGGTCTTGTATTCTAACCCTCTCGGCATGAATGCTAACATTGTATTTGCCTTCCTAACAAGGATCTGTTCTCCGACCTCTGCTCTCTGTGGTTTTTATAAATGACTTGGGTGAGGAAGTGGAAGGGTGGGTTAGTAAGTTTGCCGATGACACAAAGGTTGGTGGAGTTGTAGTGTTGAGGGTTGTTGCAGGTTACAACAGGACATTGACAGGATGCAGAGCTGGGCTGAGAAGTGGCAGATGGAGTTCAACCTTGATAAATGTGAAGTGATTCATTTTGGAAGGTCGAATTTGAATGCTGAATACAGGGTTTAAGGCATGATTCTTGGAAGTGTGGAGGAACAGAGGGATCTTGGGGTCCACATACATAGATCCCTCAAAGTTGCCACTCAGGTTGATAGGGTTGTTAAGGAGGCGTATGGTGTGTTGGCTTTCATTAACAGGGGGATTGCGTTTAAGAGCCGCGAGGTTTTGCTGCAGCTTTATAAAACTCTGGTTAGACCACACTTGGAATTTGTGTCCAGTTCTGGTTGCCTCATTATAGGAAGGATGTGGATGCTTTGGAGAGGGTACAGAGGAGATTTACCAGGATGCTGCCTGGACTGGAGGGCATGTCTTATGAAGAAAGGTTGAGGGAGCTTGGGCTTTTCTCACTGGAGTGAAGAAGGCAGAGAGGTGACTTGCTAGAGGTGTACAAGGTGATGAGAGGCATGGATAGAGTGGATAGCCAGAGACTTTTCCCCAGGGTAGAAATGGCTGTCACGAGGGGACATAATTTTAAGGTGATTGGAGGAAGGTATAGGGGAGTGTCAGAGGTAGGTTCTTTACACAGAGAGCAGTGGGTGTGTGGAATGCACTGCCAGCAGAGGTGGTGGAGTCTAAGAGTCATTAGGGACATTTAAGCGACTCATGGACAGGCACATGGATGGCAGTAAATTGAAGGGGTGTAGGTTAGGTTGATCTTAGATTAGGATAAATGGTCGGCACTACATCGTGGGCTGAAAGGCCTGTACTGTTCTATGTTCTATGTTCTATTAACTGCCAACTGAACCTGCACGTTAACCTTAAGAGGATCGTGAACAAGGACTCCCAAGTCCCTTTGTGCTTCTGATTTCCTAAGCCTCTTCCCATTTAGAAATTAGTCTATGCCTCCATTTCTCCTTCCAAAGTGCATAACCTCACACTTTTCCACATTGTATTCCACCTGCCACTTCTTTGCCCACTCTCCTAGCCTATCCAAGTCCTTCTGCAGCCCACCATTTCACACCACCAGCTGCCAAATTCTGGGAAGTAAAGAGTCTAAATTTCCAAAGTTTATTTGAAAGCTAAGTGGAGAACGTAAGTTTGTGGTGTGGGTAAGGGGTAGTGTGGGTAAGGGGGTAGTTTGGGTTAGGTAAGTGGGTAAGAGGGGAGGGTGAATAAGGGGGTAGTTTGAGTGAGGAGGTAAAAGGAACAAGGTAAGTGGGTAAGGGGATAGGATGGGTGAGGGGATAGAGTGGCAGCTGGGTAGGTGGTGAAGGCGGGTAGGTCAGGCAGAAGTCAAGGTGTCGGGGCAGTGGGGGAAAGGTAGCTAAGTGGTGACAGCTGGTCAGGTCATTTCGGGGGTAAGTCGGGGGTTCAGAGGAAATCGGGTCATGAGGTCAGGTGAGGTGGGAGTTGGAGGCATCGAGAAGTGTAGTCAGGGGGGCGATTCGGAGTTTGAGGTACAAAGGGTAGTCAGTTGTATACAAAGAACAAAGAACAATACAGCACAGGAACAGGCCCTTCGGCCCTCCAAGCCTGTACCAACCTTTGTCAAGACCCTCAGCACTTCCTTGTGCCGTATCCCTCCATACCCATCCTATCCATGTGTTGTCGAGATGCCTTTTGAACACCGTTAATGTATGTGCTTCCACAACCTCCCCTGGCAACGTGTTCCAGGCACCCACCACCCTCTGCGTTAAAAACCTGCCTCTCACATCTCCTTTAACTTTGACCCACTGACCTTAAACCTATGCCCCCTGGTGACTGACCCCTCCATCCAGGGAAAGAGTGCCTGCCCATCCACTCTATCCATGCCCCTCATAATCTTGTGGACCTCTATCAGGTCAGCCCTTAACCTCCGTCTTTCTAATGAAAACAGTCCGAGTCTAGTCAGCCTCTCCACAAAGCTAACACCGTCCAGACCAGGCAACATCCAGGTAAACCTCCTCCGCACCCTCTCCAACACCTCCACATCCTTCTGGTAGTGTGGCGATCAGAATTGTGCGCAATATTCCAAGTGCAACCTGGAACCAAGGTTCTATATAACTGTAGCATGACTTGTCAGTTTTTATACTCGATACCCTGTCCAATGAAGGCAAGTATTCCGTATGCTTTCTTGACTACCTTGTCCACTAGCGTTGCCACCTTCAAAGATCTGTGGACATGCACGCCCAGATCTCTCTGACTTTCTATATTCCTAAGAGTTTTACCATTTACGGTATATTTCCCCTCTTATGTTAGACCTACCAAGACGCATTACCTCACATTTGTCCGGATTAAACCCCATTTGCCATTTCCCTGCCCAAGTCTCCAACCTATCTATGTCCTGCTGGATCTTCTGACAATCCTCAACGCTATCTGCCACTCCACCAATCTTGGTGTCATCCACGAACTTGCTAATCTTATAGTTACCCAAGAGTTAAACTAGGATTTTTCTGTCTAACATTTCGTGGGTAATTATCCAGGTAGCTAAGTCTAAAGACCCTGACTCAGAGGTAGTGATTTTCTCAGAGGGTCCGGGAAGCAGGGGAATTGCCCTTCAGAAGTTCAACCATCCGAGGTGTAGTAATCCAGGAGACACGAAGAAGAAGGCTAAACAGGTTTATTTTAACTTAAAAGATAAGGCCGCTGCGAGGACGTACAACACTAATGTCCCAGCCTGGGACTTCGGAACTCCCAGTGTGGGCCTGGCTGCAGCATTTAAAGGGCTCACTAACGAGTCCCAGCTGGGCAGGCCTCCGACTGCTACCATGGGAACTCATACTCTACAAACCACATGGAGAGATGGATTAGAAATCCCCTGTGGTCCTTGTGAGGATTATCACATTCCCCCCCCCCCACCCCAAGTCTAGATTAATCCCCCCCACTCCCATGACGATGAGGCCTCCTCCACTTCTTAGCACACAGCCTTGGGTCAACTGTCAGGGGAGCCGGATCGGGGACATGAAGCAGAGAGGGGATCATCACTTCCTGGCAGAGCGTCGAAGGACCACTGATGACGGCTCTCTTTGTCATTGACCTCAGGCTGAGGGTCAATCATCTCAGTCTCCATTCCTGATCCCGAGTCTCCGTCCCAGAGGGGAATGACTCTCGGATTTACCATGAACCGAGTCCCCTGCCCAGAGGTGAGCGCAGAGGACGTCATCCGCCCGGTGTCATTTCTGCCCAATGCCCGTTCGGAAGCACCTGAAAGTCCGTTCCCCAACAATGGAGACGGTAGATCCTGTGCCCACTTCCATTTACAGGGAGTGACCATTGACCTGGAGATTGTTTTTAATTGAGGCAGCCTTGGGGACTGCGATACAATTCAACCATATAATTTCATATCCTTTGGGCTGGTGAATTTATTAGGCCTGGGCCTGCGGTGGCTTTGGTTTCCGGCCTGTGTGGCACACGTACCGTCGATTCTGACAACCTTGCCTTGGGCGTACCTTTCAGACATGGGTACAGCAGCCCTACAACTATTCCATGATGAAACTGCCGAATATTACTGGGATTTCCCAGCTGTCCATCCCTATTCTTGAGTGCTGTGACTGAGTGGCAAACAGGTGGTGGGTGGGGCACATGAATGCTGTCGGTGGGGTAACTGGTCTATCTGTACGGGGGCTGCCCTACACTGAGCACGCTACAGTCCATTGACCCTTGCAGTTCCTGAGCCTCTTTCTCTGCATTCTCCAGGGACAATGCCAGCTCCATGGCTCGTTTAAGGTTTAGGATGGGTTCTGCTAGTAGTTTTCTCTGTGTCACGATGTTGTTTATCCCGCATGCCAATCGGTCCCTTAGCATCTCAGGAGGGGATGGCCCATACTCAGTGTTCCTCCATTTCCTGAGCCTGGTCAGGAATCCCGTCATGGATTCTCCAGGGGTCCTTCCAGCCGTATTAATTTTGTAATGTTGGAGAATTATCGATGGTCTTGGGTCATAGCGATTTGCCACTAACCCTACCAGTTCATTAAAGGTTTTTGAGTCCAGGGCTTCCGGGTACATCCAGGTAGTGGTACCGAATGTGGGGCTCCACAAGTAGTCAGAAGGATGACCTTGTGTCGGTCACCACCTTCTATGCTGTTAGCACGAAAAAAATAGTGCATTCTTTCAGCATATTGTGGCTAGTCCTCTATGCCCACATCACATGGCTCAACCTTTCCGAATAAAGGTATTACGGGTTATCCTTGCACTTCGTTCCTTACTGGAGATTCAAGGATGGCTGTCCAGAATCTCGTACTTCATTCTCGTCGCCAATGTAGTAATCTAGGAGACTTGAAGAAGAAGGCAGGTTTATTCTAACTCAATGGGTAAAGCCATTATTGTGGCATACAACACTAATGTCCCAGCCCGGGATTATCAGAATGCCCAGTTTGGGTCTGGGAGCAACCGCGCCGGCTCAGAGAATCCCGGCCCATATGACAATCTTTCACAATGTAAAGCATAAGCGGATCAATGAGATATCCCATCTGCATCTCAATTAGAGGGTGTGATTCTACGGCACTGATACGCTCTCGCTAGGGTGAAATGAGGTGGTGCCCGACGGGGTGCCCGATGGCCCCCGGGCTTCTCCATAGGACGGGGGGTGCGAGCGGATTTAACACATGAGGCAACCCCGGCACCTGGCGCTGCCCGTTCTGGAGGCCCGCTCTGGTATCGACCAAGGTCTGCTCATGAGCGGCCATGGAGCTCAGGAAGTTGGCCATTCCTGTCTGGGTCTGTGCGACGTTAGCCAGATCTTGGGCAATGGCGTTGATGCTCTCAGCGATGGCCTGCTGAGACTGGGCCACGTTGTTGAGCACCGCTGCGGTCAGCAGCTGGCTCTGGCTCATGGCTGCCTATGAGAGAGCAGCCCTGTCCTGGGCCACGGAAGCCGCATGCACCGTCGCCCCCATTGCCTCCACCACGGATGCCACCCGTGCGGTGTCGGCCTGGATGGCACTCATGACCGGCATCATTCCCTGCTCCTGCACGCAGTTGCACTCCTCCACCTGAATCTGCAGGTGCTGGAAACCGGCCGTCATCCACTCCTCTGGTCCCAGGGTCCCTGACTGCATCGGGTCACTGGGTGGGTGTAGAAATTACAGGAACCCGGGACCCATCTGGGCGGCAGCTGGTTGATGGGGCCGGGCTGCCCTCCTATCGTCCGGTCCCTCGGCTGCTCCTACCTCCACCTGCTGTACCAGAGCGGCTGTGTGGTGCTCACCAGTGAGTGTCCCAGAATCCTCATCGCTAAAGAGCCCAACCGAGGTGATAATCTCTGCGATGGTGGAGGGTGCAGGAGATAGCAATGACGGAAAGTCAGTGTCCTCATCGGACCAGAAGTCCGGGGTTCCCTGGGTTGCTGTGTCATGTCTGTCTGTCTCCTCAGTGTTGGTCCCATGGGTTGTGGTGTCACGTCTGTCTGTCTCCTGTGTGCTGGTCCCCTGTGTTGTGGTGTCATGTCTGTCTGTATCCTCTGTGTTCGTCCCCTGGGTCGTGGTGTCATGGCTCGACTGGGCCGGAGGGCTGTTGTTGCGGCTGCCCTCCCCGTCGCTGCTTGAGTCCCCGGGGGTGGCCGCCCTGGCACTGGCTGGGGACGGGGTCCGCCTGATGGGCCGGGGCGATCGCGGGTGGTCCTGCAAGACACAATACAGCAAGTATGGTTAGACAGGTGGACGGAGGTGAGAGGGTGGGGTGAGGGGGTGGGGCCAGGCAGGGGGGGTCTCACTTAGTGCAACGCCACCGATCTCGGCATGGGCAACCACCCGGTCCTCGGGTCTGCCAGCTACGTCCAGTGCCCTCTGTTCATGCACAGGGAGGGGGTGTAATTCAGGTGCACCCCTCCGGTTTGCTCCCACTCTCGGCGGTTATGGGCGCTCTTATCCTGGGGGGAGGGCACACAAACATCAGTAGTGTTCGGCAGTCCGATGTGTACAGCCCAGCAGTTGGGTTTAAGTTGGCATAGGTGCACAGGGCATCCAGCCAATGCAGCTGGCATGGGTGGGTGCAGCCATCTGGGTCACAGCGGCGGTTGTACCATCCCCCTGGGGAGGGGGGATGGCGGTGTCACATGTGTGAGGGCTGGGGGTGTTGGCACCATGGGCACAGTGCTGGATACTTACCCTGGCTGCCCTGAGTAGGTCTTCTTGCGACTCTGCTCGCCTGTCCTGGGTGTCAGCCCGACGGCGCTGACGGCCTCGCCCACCTCCCTCCACATACGCTGGATGATGTTGGCTGCAGCCCTGCGGCCGGGTCCGGGGTACAGAAGCCCCTCTGCTCGACGCCGTCCAGGAGCGTTTCGAGGTCGCAGTCCCTGAACCTTGGCGCTGCGTGGCGGGCGGCCATCTTGAAGCGCCGGCTGTGTGTGGGGTTCGCGTCTATTTGAGTGCACCACGGTGCCGCGTCAATTATGCGGCACGCGTTTCTGACGCCGGTCTGGGGCCGCGTCCTCCCGCTTCCCTTGGCACCCGTGCTGGCCGCTTGTGAGCCGCAGAATCGCTGCGCTTTGGGGCCTGTTGGCGCCAGCGTGAAACGCTTCGGTGTTTATGCCGGCGTCAACACTTAGCCGCCGTTTCGGAGAATCGCGGGCATGGTGTTTGGTGGAACTGCTGTGACATGCTACCCAGTCCAGGTGCTCTGCAAAAAAAAAAATGTATTTTTTATCTCAATTCAAAATGAACAAGTTCACTGAAGCATTGGTTCCCTTTGACATTATTTAAGACAGATTGACAATGATCCTTTTGACCGGGATGGCATCATTAACTTTCACTCTGCAGAATTGTCAGAAGCGTAGCTATTCAGGTAACCATAGCTTCAAATTCCCATTGAGGATGAGTGGGCCTTGCTGTAATCTTTCTTCATGATTGTAACAACTCTTTTATTATAATTACTGGAGTCCAGAGAAGGATTTAAACTCAGTGGTTTATTTAGTAAATAAATGCTAGGCCGCAAAGCGGTGGGAAGTACATCCAGTTGCCATCCGGGGCCATCCGAAGATGCCGGTTCCCATCCTGGCCGGCTTTTATTGGTCCGTTTTAACAAGCCTCGCCGTTAGGCATCCACCCCTCAGCGGGGAGCTCCTGTTCCACGGGCCCTAGGGGGAGATAATCAGGTTGTCCCCGTGGGTCACGCGGGGGTCCTCACACAAAAGTGCCAACCAAAGTCAGAAACGTCCTCTTCAACTGTGCCTAGTGTGCATTCTCTTTCCGTGCCCTCCTCAACTTCCCTAACAGACATGTCTTTCCTCAGTTAAACACACTGTCCTTCTCCTGTGACTTAACTCAGTTTTCCAGCTCGATATCTCTGCCTTCAGTTGGGCCCAACATCTCTTAATCAGTCCTGGTCAAAGTATCTCCAGTAGTAAAAACTGAACACGCTGAGAATACTCAGCAGGTCCGGCAGCATCTGAGGAGACAGGAAATAGAATCGATGTAAGATTCTTTCTCAGAGCTGATATATCTCCAGTGACAGATTCATTGCAGCCTCGTCTCGCGTTCAAAATCCCTTTGTACCCTCGCTCCACCCAATCTCTGCAATATCCACCCAACCCCCGACCATTGATGGCTTCCCCTTCAGTTGGCGGTGGGCCGCAATGTGTAATTTATCCCCACCACCTCTCCTCCTACCTTTCTTCCGTTAAATGTACCAGTTAGTCCATCTATTTGACCACCCTTCATCACATTTCCTTCATTTAATTATCCTTTAGAGAGTCTCTCTGGTACATTTCTGTTATTGTAGTGATGGTGCTAGTGGGAGCAGTTTCCATAGTAATTACATGTAGCATAAAACTCCCTCGAATTTGGTGCTGTGGTGAGTTGGTTTTTATGTTGGGAGAAACCATCTCCAATTTTGCTGATAACTGCAAATTTGTCACAGTAAATGTTACAACAGATCCATCAAGTTATCACTTGCGAAAATGTAGTGGGTTATCATTGACTGTACAGTGTGAGCGGAATTCCCCATCCGTTCATGTCAGCGGGATTTTCCAGTCCCCACTGCAGGGAATGGGAGATTTGACTGAGGGCCAGGTTCTCTATCCTGGATAGCAGCGGTAGCAGTCATTGAGGACCATCGCTGAGGGCATCAGTACCACGATGCAGACAATGGGGAGCCTCTGGGACTGGCAGCGCCAGGTGACTCTGAGGGCTTTGGAGCTCACTCCAGCTGCCCCTCCATCCCATGGAGTGATGTTACACAGACCCTTGGATGGGGGCACAGGGTGGACAGGGAGGGGGTGGTGGGATTGGGGGGGGGCAGGGAATGGGGGGGAATGGGTGTGCATTCTCTTTCCGTGCCCTCCTCAACTTCCCTAACAGACATGTCTTTCCTCAGTTAACCACAATGTCCTTCTGTGACTTACCTCAGTTTTCCAGCTCGATAACTCTGCCTTCAGTTGGGCCCAACATCTCTTAATCAGTCCTGGTCAAAGAATGCACACATTTTTTAATTTATTTTTTAACCAGATCTTGGTTGGAAGTTAGAGGGATGGCAGGGAAGGGAGTGCAATGTTCCTCCTGCAGGATGTTTGAGGTGAGGGATGTCGTTAGTGTCCCTGCTGATTTTACCTGCAGGAAGTGCAGCCATCTCCAGCTCCTCCAAGACCGAGTTAGGGAACTGGAGCTGGAGTTGGATGAACTTCGGATCATTCGGGAGGCAGAGGGGGTCATAGATAGCAGCTTCAGGGAATTAGTTACACCAAAGATTGGAGATAGATGGGTAACTGTAAGAGGGACTGGGAAGAAGCAGTCAGTGCAGGGATCCTCTGCGGTCGTTCCCCTGAGTAACAAGTATACCGCTTTGGATACTTGTGGGGGGGGGGGGGGAATTACCAGGGGTAAGCCATGGGGTACGGCCTCTGGCACGGAGTCTGTCCCTGTTGCTCAGTAGGGAAGGGGGGCGAGGAGCAGAGCATTAGTAATTGGGGACTCGATAGTCAGGGGCACAGGTAGGAGATTTTGTGGGAGCGAGAGAGACTCACATTTGGTATGTTGCCTCCCAGGTGCAAGGGTACGTGATGTCTCGAATCGTGTTTTCCGAGTCCTTAAGGGGAGGGGGAGCAGCCCCACGTCGTGGTCCACATTGACACGAACGACATAGGTAGGAAAGGGGACAAGGATGTCAGGCAGGCTTTCAGGGAGCTAGGATGGAAGCTCAGAACGAGAACAAACAGAGTTGTTATCTCTGGGTTGTTGCCCGTGCCACGTGATAATGAGATGAGGAATAGGGAGAGAGAGCAATTAAACACGTGGCTACAGGGATGGTGCAGGCGGGAGGGATTCAGATTTCTGGATAACTGGGGCTCTTTCTGGGGAAGGTGGGACCTCTACAGACAGGATGGTCTACATCTGAACCTGAGGGGCACAAATATCCTGGGGGGGAGATTTGTTAGTGCTCTTTGGGGGGGTTTAAACTAATGCAGCAGGGGCATGGGAACCTGGATCGTAGTTTTAGGGTACGAGAGATTGAGAGTATAGAGGTCAGGAGCACAGATTTGACGTCGCAGGAGGGGGCCAGTGTTCAGGTAGGTGGTTTGAAGTGTGTCTACTTCAATGCCAGGAGTATATGAAATAAGGTAGGGGAACTGGCAGCATGGGTTGGTACCTGGGACTTCGATGTTGTGGCCATTTCGGAGACATGGATAGAGCAGGGACAGGAATGGTTGTTGCAGGTTCCGGGGTTTAGGAGTTTTAGTAAGCTCAGAGAAGGAGGCAAAAGAGGGGGAGGTGTGGCGCTGCTAGTCAAGAACAGTATTACGGTGGCGGAGAGGATGCTAGATGGGGACTCTTCTTCCGAGGTAGTATGGGCTGAGGTTAGAAACAGGAAAGGAGAGGTCACCCTGTTGGGGGTTTTCTATAGGCCTCCAAATAGTTCTAGGGATGTAGAGGAAAGGATGGCGAAGATGATTCTGGATAAGAGCGAAAGTAACAGGGTAGTTATTATGGGAGACTTTAACTTTCCAAATATTGACTGGAAGAGATGTAGTTCGAGTACATTAGATGGGTCGTTTTTTGTACAATGTGTGCAGGAGGGTTTCCTGACACAATATGTTGACAGGCCAACAAGAGGCGAGGCCACATTGGATTTGGTTTTGGGTAGTGAACCAGGCCAGGTGTTAGCTTTGGAGGTAGGTGAGCACTTTGGAGACAGTGACCACAATTCGGTGACGTTTACGTTAGTGATGGAAAGGGATAAGTATACCCCACAGGGCAAGAGTTATAGATGGGGGAAGGGCAATTATGATGCCATTAGACTTGACTTGGGGGGGGCATGCTGGAGAAGTAGGCTGCAAGTGTTGGGCACACTGGATATGTGGAGCTTGTTCAAGGAACAGCTACTGCGTGTTCTTGATAAGTACGTACCGGTCAGGTAGGGAGGAAGGCGTCGAGCGAGGGAACTGTGGTTTACCAAAGAAGTGGAATCTCTTGTTAAGAGGAAGAAGGAGGCCTATGTGAAGATGAGGTGTGAAGTTTCAGTTGGGGCGCTTGATAGTTACAAGGTAGCGAGGAAGGATCTAAAGAGAGAGCTAAGACGAGCAAGGAGGGGACATGAGCAGTATTTGGCAGGTAGGATCAAGGAAAACCCAAAAGCTTTCTATAGGTATGTCAGGAATAAAAGAATGACTAGGGTAAGAGTAGGGCCAGTCAAGGACAGGGATGGGAAGTTGTGTGTGGAGTCTAAAGAGATAGGCGAGATACTAAATTAATATTTTTCGTCAGTATTCACTCAGGAAAAAGAGAATGTTGTGGAGGAGAATGCTGAGACCCAGGCTATTAGAATAGATGGCATTGAGGCACGTAGGGAAGAGGTGTTGGCAATTCTGGACAGGCTGAAAATAGATAAGTCCCCGGGGCCTGATGGGATTTATCCTAGGATTCTCTGGGAAGCCAGAGAAGAGATTGCTGAGCCTTTGGCTTTGATTTTTATGCCATCATTGGCTACAGGAATAGTGCCAGAGGACTGGAGGATAGCAAATGTGGTCCCTTTGTTCAAAAAGGGGAGTAGAGACAACCCCGGCAACTATAGACCGGTGAGCCTCACGTCTGTTGTGGGTAAAGTCTTGGAGGGGATTATAAGAGACAAGATTTATAATCATCTCGATAGGAATAATATGATTAGGGGTAGTCAGCATGGCTTTGTGAAGGGTAGGTCATGCCTCACAAACCTTATTGAGTTATTTGAGAAGGTGACTGAACAGGTAGACGAGGGTAGAGCAGTTGATGTGGTGTATATGGATTTCAGTAAAGCGTTTGATAAGGTTCCCTACGGTAGGCTATTGCAGTAAATACGGAGGCTGGGGATTGAGGGTGATTTAGAGATGTGGATCAGAAATTGGCTAGCTGAAAGAAGACAGAGGGTGGTGGTTGATGGGAAATGTTCAGAATGGAGTTCAGTTACAAGTGGCGTACCACAAGGATCTGTTCTGGGGCCGTTGCTGTTTGTCATTTTTATCAATGACCTAGAGGAGGGCGCAGAAGGGTGGGTGAGTAAATTTGCAGACGACACTAAAGTCGGTGGTGTTGTCGACAGTGCGGAAGGATGTTGCAGGTTACAGAGGGACTTAGATAAGCTGCAGAGCTGGGCTGAGAGGTGGCAAATGGAGTTTAATGTAGAGAAGTGTGAGGTGATTCACTTTGGAAGGAATAACAGGAATGCGGAATATTTGGCTTTTGGTAAAGTTCTTGGAAGTATGGGTGAGCAGAGGGATCTCGGTGTCCATGTACATAGATCCCTGAAAGTTGCCACCCAGGTTGATAGGGTTGTGAAGAAGGCCTATGGAGTGTTGGCCTTTATTGGTGGAGGAATTGAGTTCCGGAGTCATGAGGTCATGTTGCAGATGTACAAAACTCTGGTACGGCCGCATTTGGAGTATTGCGTACGAGAAAGACTTATGAGGAAAGGCTGATGGACTTGAGGTTGTTTTCGTTAGAGAGAAGAAGGTTAAGAGGAGACTTAATAGAGGCATACAAAATGATCAGGGGGTTAGATAGGGTGGACAGTGAGAGCCTTCTCCCGCGGATGGATATGGCTGGCACGAGGGGACATAACTTTAAACTGAGGGGTAATAGATATAGGACATAGGTCAGAGGTAGGTTCTTTACGCAAAGAGTGGTGAGGCCGTGGAATGCCCTACCTGCAACAGTAGTGAACTCGCCAACATTGAGGGCATTTAAAAGTTTATTGGATAAGCATATGGATGATAATGGCATAGTGTAGGTTAGATGGCTTTTGTTTTTTGACTTCCCATGTCGGTGCAACTTCGTGGGCCGAAGGGCCTGTACTGCGCTGTATCGTTCTATGTTCTATGTTCTGTGGTCTTCAGCCCGGTCTTCAGGGTGTGCGGCGGCCCCCTGCACAGGTGGTGCCATTGCTGCCGTCTCTGGAGTCTGCCCGCCTCTGCTTCCACAAGCAACGTGAGGGCAGCTACCGCGGGATCAATTCCAGCAAGGAAGGAGTTGGCGGAGGAGAGAGACCGACAATCAGTTAGAGCTTCCTCCCCAGGACCATCGAATCCCCCAAGCCTCCCCAACCTTACATGTCCCGCCTTCTCACTGAGTGCCATCCAGCAAGCTAGTTGTGCTGGCAAACCTTGCCCTGAATGTTCACCCCCCCCAGCCACATCAGGAGCCCCTAGACCCCGGACCTCTGCTAAGAGAGCATTAGGGAGACCGTGTTCAGCTGCCCTCCGCTCACCCATGCACTTACCCTTTGGTCGCAAGGAGGTCCACAGTGATGAAGCTCTGCTCTTTAGTGTTTGATTGTTGCCAGCTGCCTCTTTGTTGCTGATTCTCCCACAGTTCAGGAACAGTGTTCAGACATCAAAGTTTGCTGGATATGCAATGCACTAATCATCCTCTGAGACACGGCACGGGTGCCCTCGAGGAGGCACTTGTGATTGAGTAGTGTGAAGTGCTGTCACAACTAACAAGGCTAATTCCTCATTTGAAATAGCCTTCAGCTGTGAAGCTAGAGGCTGCTCACAGTCAAAGGGAGTGAAATTGAATTTCAGGATAGAATCCGCTGCAGGGCTCTGTCCTGGAAGAGTCTGGTTGGACAGACAGGCTGCAGCTTTGGTTGCCCCTGTTATGTATGGGTCTCCACAATATTCAAAGATGGCTTGAAGGCCTCACAGAAATAAAACCCCTCACCCTCCCGTCCCAGGGGCGACCTCCGACCTGGAATGCTTCAGCCCCCTGACAAAGCCCAACCCTCCTGAAGAGTTGCCTTATTTTAATTGGGAAAATAAGTTTATATGAGCAGGCTGACGCCAGATAAGTGTTGCCAGGTTATCCCAGCAGAACCTTGATCAATGTAACCTTGATCCCAGACAGGCTGGAAGAACCAAAGCCTGAGTGTTTGGACATGTGCAAAGGACAAACCGCGACTTAACCAAAATGTAACATCCTCTCCCACATGAAGTCCCACCACCTCATCCGCAACAAGACCCACTGGCTATACAGATTTCAACGAATCCATATAAGTTGATCAGTTGAAAGATACGTTGAAGGGCAGCACGGTAGCACAGTGGTTAGCACAGTTGCTTCACAGCTCCAGAGTCCCAGTGTCAATTCCCTGCTTGGGTCACTGTCTGTGTGGAGTCTGCACGTTCTCCCTGTGTGTGCGTGGGTTTCCTCCGGGTGCTCCGGTTTCCTCCCACAGTCCAAAGATGAGCAGGTTAGGTGGATTGGCCATGCTAAATTGCCCTTCATGTCCAAAAAGGTTAGGTGGGGTTCCTGGGTTACGGGGATAGGGTGGAGACATGGGCTTAAGTAGGGTGCTCCTTCCAAGAGCTGGTGCAGACTCAATAGGCCGAATGGCCTCCTTCTGCACTGTAAATTCTGTGATTTCTCCATCGCCACGCACCATCCCAACTATGTAATCAGCTCCAATCTTCACTCTGTATAAATATTCTGCAATCATCAGGTTCTTATTCCACCTGCCTCAGCTTCACAGTCAGTCACAATTCCTTCAGACAAAATGCTTCCATCCTCGCTCCCAAAAGACTTCCTTCTAACTGCTCCAGGGTCCCAAGTTTGATTCCCGGCTTGGTTCACTGTCTGTGCGGAGTCTGCACGTTCTCTCCGTATCTGCGTGGGTTTCCTCCGGGTGCCCCGGTTTCCTCCCACAGTCCAAAGATGTGCAGGTTAGGTGGATTGGCCATGATAAATTGCCCTTAGTGACGAAAAAGGTTGGGTGAAGTTACTGGGTTACGGGGATAGGGTGGAAGTGTGGGCTTAAATGGGGTGCTCTTTCCAAGAGCCGGTGCAGACTCAATTGGCCAAATGGCCTCCTTCTGCACTGTAAATTCTATAAACTACCTATTCTCTGCATTCAAAAGGCTTCTTAAAATTCTTCTCCCTTTACCGTGGTTTAGTAGACTTCTCCTTCATTCGACTGTTTACTTTTTGTAAAATACGCTGGAACAAAAATTCAAGGTGACACATATATTTTTTCAAGATCTATATAATATATATTGCACCCGATAATATAGGACTGTTGACATTTGTTGCTGGCTGATACCGATCTGGTGAGAGATGTGAAAAAAGAATTCAGGGGCACAAAGAGGTTATAAAGTCATCATCAGCACTTGGAGGCTGGATGCAAAAGAGTTTCCCTTCTAATCATCAATTCACAGTTCTTAGTCAACTCTCTACCTGCTCATCAAATCACCGGCAGTAAAGCACAGACTGTGCAAGGATACCTCAAATAGTGAGATGAAAATCAAAATGGTGGATATTTACCGAGCTCCTGATGCATGTACAATATTTGCCAAAAAAATGTTTTTCTTTTGAAGTCCAGTGAACCAGTTAGAGGTTTAACCGGTCCGGGGCCTTGATGAGCCGCTGGGAGCGACGTAGTGGTGGCGGCGATGCCGATGCTGGTCTGGTCTTCGGTGACTCCGGGAGCGTGCCGAAAACCTCTTCATCCTCGGGCGTGGGCAGGGGGATGGATGGTTCTGGTGGGGTTAATGCTGGGAGCGCCGGGGGAGGGGAGAGTGGTGCCGGGCCGGAGGGGTGTGTGTGTGGGGAACCTGCTGGTGTAGGTCCCTGAGGGAGACAGTATCTTGGCGGCCGTCGGGGTACGCTATGTAGGCATACTGGGGGTTTGCATGGAGCAACTGCACCCTCTCCACCAACGGGTCCGCCTTGTGGAGTCGGACGTGCCTACGGAGAAGAACGGGTCCTGGAGCTGCGAGCCAAGTCGGGAGCAAAACCCCGGATGTGGACTTCCTGGGGTAGGCAAAGAGACGTTCATGGGGTGTGTTGTTAGTGGCGGTGCACAGTAGTGACCGAATGGAGTGTAGTGCATCAGGGAGGACCTCCTGCCAGCGGGAGGCAGGGAGATTCCTGTCATAATATACACCAGTATATTATGGTGCAGATACACACACACTGATGGACACACAGTGGGACCAATCAACACACACAACACCGCAGCCAATCACCAGTTAGAGCACACTCACTATAAAGAGTTCACATCAGAGTTCCCGCTCATTCGGGATACAGCCTCCTACAAGGACAGAGCTTACAGCTTACAGCACGGATCCTCACCATGTGCTGAGTGCATAGACTGGTTCGGACAGGCATAGGTCTTTAGTTTGATCTAACATCGTGTTAACCCACAGTGAAAGTATGTTCAACAGTTTCTAACTTAATAAAATAGTGTTGCACTATTTTAAGTGTTGGTGGCCTGTATGTGTTCCATGGATCCAGAGCACCCAACACATCATGATACCAGTAGTTGAGGGATATTAGAACTTCTTAGACCTACCTGCAAGTGATCTGCCCTCCACCAGCATACAGCCATCCTGCAAAATGGACAGCGTCCGCCCGCCGCCGCCACTCCGCATCACCGGTAACCTAGGGGCCAACTGGAAGATATTCAAACAACGCTTCCAGCTCTACCTGGAAGCCACAGACCGGGAAGATGCCTCGGATGCCAGGAAGATCGCTCTCTTCCTATCCACGGCCGGGGAACATGCCATCCACATTTTCAATTCTCTCACCTTTGCTGATGATGAAGATAAATCAAAATTGAAGACGGTCCTCCTCAAGTTTGACACTCACTGCAACATAGAGGTGAATGAAAGTTTCGAGCGCTATGTATTCCAACAGCGTTTGCAGGGTAAGGATGAACCTTTCCAGTCCTTTCTCACCCACCTCCGCATCCTTGCGCAGTCCTGTAATTACAGGCCCACCTCCGACTCCATGATACGCGACCAGATTGTTTTTGGTGTTCAGTCGGACCCCCGAGGCCAGCAGCTCCTCAAGGTACAGCAGCTCACCCTAGCGACCGCCATCGAGACCTGCGTGCTACACGGCCACGCTGTGATGAACGGTTACTGCCTTAGCATCATGTAAGGTGATGTCCCCTTTAAGACCGGGCTTGGAACCCTGGGGACTCCGCCCATCTGTGAGCCATATATAAAGGGCTGCCTCATGGGCTGTGCAGCAGTCAGCACATGTCTCAGCTCCAGCATAGTTCTTAGTCTAATAAAGCCTTCTTTACCGTTTACACTCTAAGCATCGTTATTGAGGGTACCTCAATTTATTAGACTAAACTAGATTCAGGATGGACGCAGGCCTAAAACCAGAGAAGCTCAATCTGGAAGCACGGACACCGGAGGTGAAGGAAATGTTTAAATACTGGCTGCGGTTCTTCGAGGCCTACCTGGACTCCGCAGAGACTCCCATCCTGGGGCCATGCAAGCTGCGTCTATTCCACGCCCGGGTGAGTCACAGAATCTCCGCCACGCTCGAAAAGGCGACGACTTATGAAGAGGCGGTCGAGTTACTCCACAAGCAGTTTATCAAACCCATCAACGAGGTACACGCCAGGCATCTGCTCTCTACCTGCCGGCAGCGCTCGGGGCAATCGCTAGACGAACTTGTCGAGAAACTCACCGCGCTTGCCAGGGACTGTGTCCATTTGAATGTGACAGGGGAAGTCCATATGAACCTGCACATCAGAGACGCTTTCGTGTCCGGCATCCGCTCGACCTACATCCGGCAGCGGCTGCTCGAAAACGGGGCAAAACATCTCCAGGACACGATAACGCTCGCCTCCTCGCTGGAGGTGGCCCGACATAACTTGGGTATGTAGCCCGCGGACTCTGCGAGCCCCCCCCCCCCGACATCCTCAGACTCAGCTGTATTACAGGCCTGCGCCACACGGCGACCCGCTCACCATGGGGGCACACCGTGCTACTTCTGCGGGCAGGGCCAGCACCCACACCCACATTGCCCAGCCCGCTCCGCGATCTGTAGCGACTGTGGGAAGGAAGGGCATTTTGCGAGGGTCTGCCTGGCCAGACCCAGGGGCCTGAAAAACAAAGAACAGCCGGTCTGAAAATCAGGCTCTCAGGCCCGCAGGCCTCGCAACGCTGCTGTGCACCGACCCGATACGCCCCCTTCTGACGCGTCATCAGCCTTGTGTGAATCATGGGAGCGGCCATCTTGTCGGCGGCCATCTTCTCAACCCGACACGTGCGACCGACGGCGGCGGCCATTTTACGAGTCCGATTCGCTGAGGACTCCGACTACCCGCGAGTGGGTGCGATCACCCTCGACCATACTCGGCCAAAACACCTGCAGAACTCTATGATGCAGGTCCAGGTCAACGGGCGCGACACTGCGTGCCTCTTCAACTCCGGGAGCACGGAGAGCTTTATCTACCCTGAAACGGTAAGGCGCTGCTCCCTATGCACCCATCCCGCATCCCAAACTATAGCCCTCGCATCCGGGTCCCACTCGGTACAAATCCAGGGGTACTGTATTGCGGATCTCTCGATCCACGGCGCCAAATACACCCGTTTCAAATTTTATATCCTCCCTCACCTCTGTGCCCCCCTGCTGCTCGGACTGGATTTCCAGTGCAGCCACCGAAGCCTGACACTGAAGTTCGGCGGACCCCCCCCTCACGGTATGCTGCCTTGCGACACTGAAAGTCGCACCCCCCTCGCTATTCGCGAACCTCACTCCCGATTGTAAGCCTGTCGCCACCAGGAGCCGGCGCTACAGTGCCCAAGATATGGCTTTTATCAAGCCAGAGGTCCAGCGTTTACTGGGAGAGGGGGTCATCGAGGTTAGCAACAGCCCCTGGAGAGCACAAGTGGTGGTAGTACGGTCCGGGGAAAAGAAACGGATGGTCGTGGATTATAGCCAGACCATAAACAGATTCACGCAGCTTCATGCGTACCCCCTTCCTCGCATCGCGGAAATGGTAAATCGGATCGCCCAATACTGAGTATTTTCCACGGTCGACCTCAAATCCGCCTACCACCAGCTCCCCATCCAACCAAAAGACCGCCCCTACATTGCCTTCAAAGCAGCCGGCCGGCTCTTCCACTTCCTCAGGGTCCCCTTCGGTGTCACAAATGGGGGGCGAAATTCTCCCCAACGGCGCGATGTCCGCCGACTGGCGCCAAAAACGGCGCCAATCAGACGGGCATCGCGCCAGCCCAAAGGTGCGGAATGCTCCGCATCTTTGGGGGCCAAGCCCCAACATTGTGGGGCTAGGCCGACGCCGGAGGGATTTCCGCCCCGCCAGCTGGCGGAAATGGCGTTTGTTGCCCCGCCAGCTGGCGCGGAAATGCGGCGCATGCGCGGGAGCATCATCGACCAGTACCACAATGTCTTCGAGGGCATGGGCACGTTCCCGTACACCTGCAAGATTTTATTAAAATCGAATGCCACGCCTGTGGTGCAGGACTACCTCAAGCAGCAGCTGCAGGACCTCTAGAACCAAGGAGTGATTTCCTAAGTCACGGAACCAACCGACTCGGTCAGTTCCATGCTTTGTGTAAAAAAGCGTTCCGGCGAATTGAGAATTTGCATTGATCCCAAGGATCTAAATCGCAATATCATGAGAGAGCACTATCCAATTCCCAAGCGCGAAGAGCTCACATGTGAGATGGCTCGCGCCAAGCTCTTCACCAAACTCGACGCGTCAAAAGGATTCTGGCAAATCCAGCTCGATAAATCCAGTAGGAAACTGCACATTTAATACCCCCTTTGGCAGATATTGTTACAACAGGATGCCGTTTGGGATCATCTCTGCATCAGAAGTGTTCCATAGGATTATGGAACAAATGATGGAAGGCATTGAAGGTGTTCGCGTCTATGTCGATGACATAATCATTTGGTCCACCACCCCGCAGGAGCATGTTAGTCGCCTCCAGCGCGTATTCAGACGCATACATGAGCATGGCCTCTGCCTCAACAGGGCCAAATGCTCTTTTGGTCAGACGGAACTCAAGTTCCTCGGGGACCACATCTCCCAATTGGGTGTGCAGCCGGATGCGGACAAGTTAACTGCCATCACAGCTATGAAAGCACCAGAGGACAAGAAGGCGGTCCTCTGATTTATGGGCATGGTCAATTTTTTCGGGAAGTTTATCCCTAACCTCGCCTCTCATACCACGGCTCTCAGGAACCTGGGGCGGGATTCTCCGACCCCCCGCCGGGTCGGAGAATCGCCGGGGGCTGGCGTGAAGCCCGCCCCTGCCGGTTGCCGAATTCTCCGGCACCGGATATTCGGTGGGGGTGGGGATCGCGCCGTGCCGGTTGGCGGGTCCCCTCCGGCGATTCTCCGGCCCGCGATGGGCCGAAGTCCCGCTGCTGGAATGCCTGTCCCGCCGGCGAGAATCAAACCACCTCTCTTACCGGCGGGACAAGGCGGCGCGGGCGGGCTCCGGGGTCCTGAGGGGGGCGCAGGGCGATCTGGCCCCAGGGGGTGCCCCCACAGTGGCCTGGCCCGTGATCAGGGCCCACCGATCCGCGGGCGGGCCTGTGCCGTGGGGGCACTCCTTTCCTTCCACCTTCGCCATGGTCTCCACTATGGCGGAGGCGGAAGAGACCCCCCTCCACTGCGCATGCGCGGGGATGCCGTGAGCTGCCGCTGATGCTCCCGCGCATGCGCCGCACGGCAAAGTCATTTCAGCGCCAGCTGGCGGGGCACCAAAGTCATTTCAGCGCCAGCTGGCGGGGCACCAAAGGCATTTCCCGCCAGCTGGCGGGGCGGAAATCAGTCCGGCACGGGCCTAGCCCCTCAAGGTGAGGGCTCGGCCCCCGAAGATGCGGAGAATTCCGCACCTTTGGGGCGGCGCGATGCCGGACTGATTTGCGCCGTTTTTGGCGCTGGTCAGTGGACATCGCGCCGATTGTGGAGAATCCCGCCCCTGGTCAGGAAGACGACGGACTTCCAATGGCTCCCTGCCCATGAGCGCGAATGGAGAGAACTCAAAACAAAACTGACCACGGCCCCGGTCTTAGCTTTCTTTGATCCAGCAAAGGAAACCAAAATTTCGACCGATGCCAGTCAATCCGGCATTGGGGCAGTGCTCCTTCAATGTGATGAGGCCGCATCATGGGCCCCCGTTGCATATGCATCACATGCGATGACCCCCACGGAGCCGCGCTAAGCGCAGATAGAAAAGGAGTGACTGGGCCTTCTGACCGGTGTGGTTAAGTTTCACGATTATGTCTACGGACTTCCTCAATTCACTGTCGAGACCGACTATCGCCCGCTGGTCAATATAATACAGACAGACTTGAACGATATGACGCCTCGCCTCCAGCATATTCTTCTCAAGCTCCGGCGATATGACTTCCAGCTGGTATACACCCTAGGCAAAGACCTCATCATTGCGGACACTCTCTCCAGGGCAGTCAAACACTCCGTGTGACCCAGCGGGATTTGTCTGCCAGGTTGACGACCATGTGGCATTCACAGCCTCCAATCTACCTGCCTCGGATGAACACCTCGTCCAAATTCGCCGCGAGACGGCGGCTGACCCCTTGCTACAGCGTTTCATGCGCCACCTAACGGACGGGTGGCTCAGGGGCCAATGTCCTCAGTTCTATAATGTCAGAGATGATCTGGCGGTAGTAGACGGGGTTCTTCTAAAACTGGACCGCATTGTCATCCCGCATGGCATGCGCCAGCTCGTCCTGGAACAACTACACGAGGGCCACCTTGGCGTGGAAAAGTGCCGCCGACGGGCCCGAGAGGCAGTGTACTGGCCCAGCAGTAATGAGGACATAGCCAACACAGTGCTCAACTGCCCCACTTGTCAGCGCTTCCAGCTGGCCCAACGCGAGACCCTGCAGCCCCATGAGTTGGTCACGTCACCATGGACCAAGGTGGGCATCGACCTGTTCCACGCGCTGGGTAGAGACTGTCCTGATCGTGGACTACTTTTTGAATTACCCGGAGGTGATACGGTTGCACGACATCACCTCATCTGCAGTCATTCGTGCCTGTAAAGAAACCTTTGCTCGACATGGTATCCCGCTCACGGTTATGTCGGACAATGGCCCCTGCTTCGCCAGCCAGGAATGGTTCAACTTTGCCAGGCGGTACAATTTTGCCCGTGTGACATCCAGTCCCCTGTACCCCCAATCCAATGACAAAGCAGAGAAGGGAGTACATATCGTCAAACGGCTCCTATGCAAGGCTGCCGATGCTGGGTCCGATTTCTACCCTGCCTTGCTGGCCTATCGCTCCGCCCCACTGCCCACTGGCCTGTCGCCAGCCCAATTACTCATGAATCGCACCCTGAGGATGACGGTGCCGTCCATCCATGTCCCAGACCTCGACCATGTTCCGGTCCTTCGCCGGATGCAGCTGTCTCGTGCACAGCACGAGGCGGCTCGTGACTCCCGTGCAGCTGATCTCCCTGCTCTGGCTCCAGATGACAACGTCCGCATCCACCTTCCGGATGCTGTCTGGTCTGCAACCGCTGTTGTCCTTCGGCAGGTGGTCTCCCGCTCGTTCCTGGTTCGTCTACCGGATGGCTCTATTCTGTGCCGCAATCGACGCGCCCTTCGTCTCGTTCCACGCTCGCTACGTGATCCTCCAGGGTCGCCTCCTGCTGACCCTGCCACAGACTATGCAGAGCTCCCTGTCACTCTGCATCCCCCTGACTCTGATGCAGTCCAGCCCGCTCCTGAACCGGCGGCTCTCGACCCACCCTTGAGGCGGTCAACCAGAATTCGTGACCCACCTCAGCGACTTGATTTATGAACTTTGCGGATTTAGAGACTCTCTGAATTGTTTTGTTGCTTTGTTTGATCGTTTCCCTGGATTGTATATAGTGTTGATCTCGTTATTCTTGTTGCATACTGCTTCTCTGCAGCTGGCACCTTCCCATGTAAATAGCTTAGTTCTCATGTACGTAGTCCTGTAAATATGTCTTCGCACCACACATGTAGTTACATTCTCACCATACATTATTTATTGCCACACACATACATTCTTTTATAAAAGGGGGGATGTCATAATATACACCAGTATATCATGGTGCAGATACACACACACTGATGGACACACAGCAAGACCAATCAACACACACAACACCGCAGCCAATCACCAGTTAGAGCACACTCACTATAAAGACAGGGGGCATCAGAGTTCCCGCTCATTCGGGATGCAGCCTCCTACAAAGACAGAGCTTACAGCTTACAGCACGGATCCTCACCATGTGCTGAGTGCATAGACTGGTTTGGACAGGCATAGGTCTTTAGTTTAATCTAACATCGTGTTAACCCACAGTGAAAGTATGTTCAACAGTTTCTAACTTAATAAAATAGTGTTGCACTATTTTAAGTGTTGGTGGCCTGTATGTGTTCCACGGATCCAGAGCACCCAACACATCAATTCCTGGACCGTAGGGCCAGTTGGACGGCCCTCCAGAACGTCCCGTTCTCCCTCTCTACCTGTCCGTTTCCCCGGGGGCTACAGCTGGTCGTCCTGCTGGAGGGGATACCCCTGCTGAGCAGGAACTGATGCAGCTCATCACTCATGAATGAGGATCCCCTGTCACTGTGGATGTAGGCAGGGAAACCGAACAGAGCGAAGATGGTGCTGAGGGCTTTGATGACGGTGGCAGACGTCATATCGGGGCATGGGATGGCGAAGAGGAATCTGGAACATTCGTCAACCACATTGAGAAAATACGTGTTGCGGTCGGTGGAGGGGAGGGGCCCTTTGAAGTCCACGCTGAGGCGTTTAAAGGGGCGGGAGGCCTTCACCAGGCGTGCACGGTCTGGCCGGTAGAAGTGCGGTTTACACTCCGCGCAGACCTGGCAGTCTCTGGTGGCAGCCCTGACTTCCTCGATGGAGTAGGGCAGATTGCGGGCCTTAATGAAGGGATAAAAGCAGGTGACCACTGGGTGACAGAGATCGTCATGCAGGGTCCGGAGTTGGTCCACTTGTGCGCTGGCACATGTACCTCGGGACAGGGCATCGGGGGGCTCGTTGAGCTTACCGGGGTGATACAAAATCTCTTAATTAAAGGTGGAGAGCTCGATCCTCCACCGCAAGACCTTATCATTTTTGATCTTACCCCACTGTGTGTTGTTAAACATGAAGGCCACCGATCGTTGGTCTGTGAGGAGAGTGAATCTCTTGCCGGCCAGGTAATGCCTCCAGTGCCACACAGCTTCAGCGATAGCTTGGGCCTGCTTTTCGATGGAGGAGTGCCGAATTTCGGAGGCATGGAGAGTGCGGGAAAAGAATGCCATGGGCCTGCCTGGTTGAGGGTGGCGGCCAGGGCGACATCTGATGCATCGCTCTCGACTTGGAAGGGGAGTGTCTCATCGACCGCGTGCATCGCAGCCTTGGCGATGTCGTCCTTGATACGGTTGAAGGCCTGGTGAGCCTTGGCCGTCAGGGGGAAAACGGTGGAGTGGATGAGTGGGCGGGCCTTGTCCGCATAGTTGGGGACCCACTGGGCATAGCACGAAAAGAACCCCAGGCATCGTTTGAGGGCCTTGGGGCAGTGGGGAAGGGGGAGATCCATGAGGGGGCGCATGCAATCAGGGTCGGGCCCTAGAACTCCGTTCTGAACCACATAGCCGAGGATGGCTAATCGGTTCGTGCTGAACACACACTTCTTATTGCAAGTTAGGTTGAGGAGTTTGGCGGTGTGGAGAAATTTGGAAAGGTTGCCGTCGTGGTCCTGCTGGTCGTCGCCACAGATGGTGACGTTATCCAGGTACGGGAAAGTGGCCTGCAGTCCGTACCGGTCAACCATTCGGTCCATCTCCCGTTGGAAGACCGAGACCCCATTAGTGACGCCGCAGGGAACCCTAAGGAAATGGTAAAGGCGGCCGTCCGCTTCAAACGCGGTGTACTGGCAGTCCACCTTGCGAATGGGGAGCTGGTGGTAGGCAGATTTCAGGTCCACTGTCGAGAAGACCCGGTATTGTGCAATCTGATTGACCATATCAGATATGCGTGGGAGCGGGTACGCATCGAGCTTCGTGTACCGATTGATGGTCTGACTGTAGTCAACGACCATCCTGTTTTTCTCCCCCGTTTTCACCACTACCACTTGGGCTCTCCAGGGGCTGTTGCTGGCCTCGATGATACCTTCCCGCAGCAGCGACTGGACCTCAGACCTGATGAAGGTCCTGTCCTGGGCGCTGTACCGTCTGCTCCTGGGTTTGCAATCCGGGGTGAGATTTGCAAACAGAGAAGGCAGGTCGACCTTAAGGGTCGTGAGGCCGCATACAGTAAGGGGTGGTAGGGGCCCACCAAATTTCAGGATTAGGGTCTGGAGGTTGCACTGGAAGTTCAGGCCGAGTAGCAAGGCAGCGCAGAGGTTGGGGAGGACATAGAGCCGGAAGCTGATGAACGTTACGCCCTGGATGGTGAGAGTGGCGATGCAGTACCCCCGGATCGCCACGGAGTGGGATCCGGAGGCCAGGGAGATTCTTTGGTTAATGGGGTGTACCGCGAGAGAGCAGCGCCTTACCGTATCGGGGTGGATGAAGCTCTCAGTGCTCCCGGAGTCCAGAAGGCAGGATAACTCATGCCCGTCGACCTTCACCTTTGTTGACGGGGTCGCGAGGTTGTGCGGTCGGGACTGGTCAATCGTGACGGAGGCGAGACGCAGCTGGTCGTCGGCGGTTGCAGGTGATGAGTGGCCCAATGAGGTGCCCGATGGGCAGGGGTCCTGAGGCGGGGAAGATGGCGGCGCCCACGGGCCACACGTGTCCTGAGGCAGGCAAGATGGTGGTGCCCATTGGTTGTGAGTGGAGCAAGATGGCGGTGCCCACGGGCCGCACATGTTGTGAGGGGAGCAAGATGGCGGCACCCACGGGCCACATGTGTACTGAGGCAGGCAAGATGGCGGCGCGCTCGGGCCACACGTGTCCTGGTGCAGGCAAGATGGCTCCACCCATTGGTTGTGAGGCAAGCAAGATGGTGGCACCCACAGACCGCACATGTTGTGAGGGGAGCAAGATGGCGGCGCCCACGGGCCGCACATGGTCTGAGGCGAGGAAGATGGCGGCGCCCACTGGCCGCATGCTGGGGGTGCAGGGACAATAGCGGCGATTGAGCGTGCCTGACACACTGCAGCGAAATGTCCTTTCTTACCACAGGCCTTGCAGTGCACGCTCCGCACCGGGCAGCACTGCCGGGGGTGTTTTGTCTGTCCGCAGAAGTAGCACTTGGGTCCCCAGGGTTGGTTGGCTGCTGCGCGGCGCAGGCATGGGGTTGGCTGGGGGTGGTCGCTGATGGGGTCCACGATGGGGTGGCCGCTGGCGGGGTCCACATTGCCCGGGGGGGGTGGGCCGTGCGGTCAGGGGCATACGCCCCTACGTTGCATGAGGTGTCTGTGAGTGAGAGCTCTAGTTTCTTGGTCGCTGCGAGGTCAAGCGTAGCCCCTTCTAAGTGGCGCTGGCGGATGTAGGCCGACCCTATGCCCGTAATGAACGCGTCTCTCATTAGCAGGTTAGAATGTTCAGCGCCCAAAACGGCCTGGCAATCACAGTCTCTCACCAGGGCGAGCAGGGCACGCCAGAAATCTTCCACAGACTCACCGGGAAGTTGGTGCCGCGTGGACAGGAGGTGCCTGGCGTAGATCTTGTTGGTTTCCTGAGCGTAGTTCTCCTTCAGTAGCGCCATGGCCTCTGCGTAGGTAGGCGTGTCCTTAATGAGGGAAAAGACATTAGAGCTCAGCCTTGTGTACAGAATCTGGAGCTTCTGTGCTTCTGGGATTGGGTCTGGCTCAGATCCGATGTATGTTTCAAAGCGAGCTAGCCAATGTGCAAAGTCCTTTTTGGCGTTGTCTGCTTGAGGATGCAGCTGCAGGCGATCCGGTTTGATGCGGAGATCCATCTTTGTAAAATCTCTGTGTAATAAATTGATGCACGATCAATTACGACGAGACAAGAGTAGAGGGTAATCGAGGCTTTATTCCCAACAACTTCCCTGACCTGATCAGACCCCTCACCCCACTGACCTGCCCCCTGCCCACACCCCCTCCCCTACCTGACTACCCACCTACCCACCCCAACGCGACCTCCCCCACCCTCCAAACCCAACTTGAAAGTTTCCATTAGACAGTACTTGTGGGGTGGAAGTATGCCTTCTCTTCCAGTGCCACATAAAACCAACATTCAAACAGCTCACTGTGTGTTTAATTAATTTTACAGAATTAATGGTTGACTTTACCTTTTTATTAACACCTCCACCTCCTCAATGTTCTTCATCCCTTCGAGTTGAATTTGACTAAAGAATCTCTGTGTCATCACTCTGAGCATTTTTGCTGCTTTGAAGCTGATGATCAAATTAAACATTTATCCCTGTCAGGTACTCACTTTGGTGCATTTACAATTATGTTTACTGCTCTTTGCAATTTATCTTGCTCTCACTGAAATAGCTCCATTACATGTTTTGTAAGCAGAGAAAATATTACCTAACCTGAGAATATGTTCATTTTCAAGCTTTCAACATGTAATAAACGTGGACCTACTGGGCTGGACATAAAAGTCACCTTGGACCCCATGTTAATAATTAAAGATATCCCAGCCCTCACCCAAGTGGTGAAGCTTGATACCCCAACTTCAAATGGGTGAACATATGGGCAAACAGCGATGAGCAAAGATTGTCTACCCCAGGCTCGTGACCAAAGGATAACTCTTTCTGAACAATACTCTCCAGTTGCCTGGATGAGTGCAGCTCGGGCAACACGCTGAAGCTCAACATCACCCAGAACAAAGCAGCCCATTTGATTGGCACACCAGCCACCACCTTAAACATTCACTCCTTCCACCACTGCACACACTGTCAGCAAGTCCTTACAGTGACGACGAAGGCCATTCTGCTCATTGAGCCTGCTCCGAAAGAGCACCCCACCAAGGCTCGCTCCCCCGCCCCATCCCCGTAACCCCACACATTGATCATGGCCTCTCCACCTAACCTGCACGTCTTTGGACTGTGGGGGGAAACCGGAGCACCCGGAGGAAACCCACGCAGACACGGGGAGAACGTGCAAACTCCACACAGACAGTCACCCAAGGCTGGAATCGAACACGGGTCCCTGGCGCTGTGAGGCAGCAGTGCTAACCATTGTGCCGCTCTGTACCACATACAGGATGCATTGTGGCAACTCATCAACACTCATTCGAAGCACCTTGCAAATCCCCGAGGTCTACCACCCAGAAGGACAAGGGGCAACAGATGCGTTGGAGCATCAACTTGCAAGTTCCTCTCCACGCCAAACACCATCCTATATCACTATATCACTGTTCCTTAAAGGTCGCTGGGTCAAAATCCTCTCACTCCCTTGATAACAGCACTGTGGGTCTACCCGTATCTATACCAGATGGGCTGCTAAGTTTCAAGAAAATGGCTCACCGCCACCTTCTCAAGGGTAATTAGGTATGGGCGATGCTCAGAGCCCATGGAATATTTTTTTTAATGTTGCCTGCTCGTCCTGTGGAACATAATTGACCTGCTATTTTCCAGTTTGTGTGTTCTTGCGGTATTTTGTCCTTTGCCTCCTGATAAGGATGGGTACTTTGAGATGTGATATGGTGAACCTTCTTCACATTAATTCCCAGTTCCGGGGCCCTATAAGATCATAAGGCATAGGAGCAGAATTAGGCCACTCGGCCCATCGAGTCTGCTCCACCATTCAATTATGGCTGATATTTTCTCCATTCCCATTCTCCTGCCTTCTCCCCGCAACCCCTGATCACCTTATTAATCAAGAAACTATCTATGTCGTGCCTGGAGTGGCAAACTGCAGATGACAAAGTAACAATGCCAGCACATCTGGAATTTGGACAGGAGAAGGCAGAGCCTGGGGCAGAGACTGAATCTGCAGGGTAGGGAGGGGCAAGGCGCAACTCATCCAGCTGTTAAACACCAGTATCAAACACCAACTCGGGGGGGGGGGGGGGGGGAACTGGGATTGCCTAGGAGTTGTGTGTGACCTGTCTCCGGGTGAGCTGTTCGGACGATCCTCAAGCGTCGATGGTGTCTGTCTTTGCTGCGTGTCCTTCCTTTCCTTGCACTGTTTTAAATCTCTTTCAAACTTTGCGCTGCTGCTGAAATTTTCAATCAATATCCATTTTCCAGGAACCTCATACACCACCGCGCGGATTCAAGAATTGGAACTGCCGTATTTTATTTGTGCAAAAGAAAAAGTATCGCCTTTACCTAAAAGCTGGCAGCCACTTTGAAACCTTCTCACTGACACCTGGAAGGTCACAGATCGCCAGTTGAGAACCCCAGCTTGTAGCGTGACGCCCTCTTCCCCGCCAACGTCGCAAGACTCCAGTTCATAACACTGTGCACATACATGTTGTTCAAGAAGCTTCACAGTGACTTCCTCTTTAGCAAATGCTAGTCATTCTTTGTACAGTTCCTATGCAAAATCAGAACAACAGGGTTTAAATTCCACCTCCTCTTTTGTCACATCACAGAAGCAGCAAGACTCACATGTAAAATGATAGAAGAGCTGAAGGAGCAACAGGCATCACAAATAAATATGCATTGAAATGATGCAGTTCTCAGGAGCTGGTTACTGTGTAAATTGCTTGAACTTTGCTGTTAGGATTTACAGTGCCCTCCGAACCAAGCAATGTGCATAACCGCCTTGTGGTGTGCTTTCAACAATCATTTTGGCTCTGTCTTCTAACCTTCCACTAATAGGGTGACACTATTTGTCTCTACCGAAGACATTGCTAAAGTCTCTCACAGTCTTAATGTAATTTTAATGATCCTTTGTCCTCTCTTCATTTTATTAATGCGTAATGAGAGAAAGTATAGATTATGGAGAGCATTGCTGAGGCTGTAATTCAAATCTCCTATTCAGCAGATGCCCATAAAGCACTCAGGCATCACTTTCGTAGTTTATGAAGCCCTCTGAGATTCTCAATTAGATTACAGGCTATTAACTCACTCCCTAACTCTAGATGTGATTTTCTTCTTTTTCTTCAGAAAAAGAATTCAGCATTTTTAATTATTTCCAGTATTGCTACAAATCATAGTTGAATTTTATTGAGACAGTGAAGAAAAATTAAAAGCTGTTTCCCTCCAAAAATTGTTGCAATTGGAGCCGGTGATTCCTACAGCATTCCAGAAGAGTAATTGGGCCGATTTCCTGCAAATACTGATCTTGTAGAATCAAGAAACGCAGCCATCACAGCAGTTTTGGCTATCAGAAAGAGCCCCCTTAGTCCTATGTCCTTTCCCATGAACGCTTTCCGTCATAACCTCCACGAGGACCACGGGGAAACCACTGTCGATATTCCCGTGGGACTCGCGGAGTATGAGCTTCCCAGGTAGGAGGCTACCCAGCTGAAGCTGGTTAGAGCCTACACATAAAAGCCGGCCCATGCAGAGACCCTGGTTGTTGGTTGTCCCAACAGGGAATGTATTGGGAGGGTGTTACTGCTGTGGGCAGAGTTTTGTGCATAGTTCAATAAACCTTTGTTCCACTATGGCTTTCTTCCTCAAGTTACTAAACTTTCCATCTGTGTCTGGGACATGTCTCTTTTTGGCCTTGAGCGGTCAACTCAAATTTCTGGGCTCCAAAAATAATTTTATAATTATAATAATCTTTATTGTCACAAGCAGGCTTACATTAACACTGCAATGAAGTTACTGTGAAAATCTCCTAGTCGCCACACTCCGGTGCCTGTTCGAGTACACTGAGGGAGAATTCAGAATGTCCGAATTACCTAATAGCACGTCTTTCGGGACTTGTGGGAGGAAACCGGAGCACCCGGTGGAAACACACGCAGACATGGGGAGAACGTGCAGACTCTGCACAGACAGTGACCCAAGCCGGGAATCGAACCTGGGACCCTGGCGCTGTGAAGCAACAGTGCTAACCACTGTGCCCACATCGGTGTTAGGCAGGAGTTAGGGGCAAAACTTGGCCTGAGTATTGGGATAAGCCCTCCCGTGGCCTCTGCTGCTGGCCCACTAGTTGGATTTGGTAAGGATGGAGCGATGCAGGTCTGTTTTTTTTTTGAACACAAGTTGGATAGTGGCATTTCCATACTGTTGAATCCGCGGTAGGCAGAGCGCATAGACAGAAATAGAAATTACAGAACACGGTTTATTTCGCTACACTTACAATACTCCTCCACTGCCCTAAGTGTCTCCTTCCCTGACCTGCAGCTTGGCCGAAGTTTTTATTGTGGTAGTCACCACTGATGTATTATACTGTATATATATGGGTTTTACGGTTAGGCCCCTGTACTACAGGTACGGGGCTAGACCCCTGCCTGCAGGCTCCGCCCAGTAGGCGGAGTATAAATATATGTGCTCTCCAAACAGCAGCCATTCCGTCAGCTGCTGTAGGAGGCCACCCATCTCTGTGTAATAAAGCCTCGATTGCATTCTACACTCATCTCGTCGTAATTGACAGTGCATCAATTTATTACACAGAGATTTTTCAGAGATGGGCCTCCACATCAAGCCAGATCGCCTGCAGCTGCATCCTCAAGCAGACAATGCCAAAAAAGACTTCCAATATTGGCTAGCCTGTTTTGAAGCTTACATCGGGTCTGCGCCAGACCCAATCCCAGAAGCACAGAAGCTCCAGATTCTGTACACGTGGCTGAGCTCCAACGTTTTTCCCCTCGTCCAGGACGCGCCGACCTACGCAGAAGCCATGGCACTACTGATAGAAAATTACGCTCAGCGGACCAATAAAATCTACGCCAGGCATCTCCTATCCACGCGGCACCAACTTCCCGGTGAGTCTGTGGAAGATTTCTGGCGTGCCCTGCTCGTCCTAGTGAGAGACTGTGACTGCCAGGCCATTTCGGCCACTGAACACTCGAACCTACTGATGAGAGACGCGTTCGTTACGGGCATAGGGTCTGACTACATCTGCCAGCGCCTCTTAGAAGGGGCCATGCTTGACCTCACGGCGACCAAAAAACTAGCGCTCTCGCTTACGGTCGCATCACGCAACGTTCAGGATTATGCCCCGACTGCACGGCCCCCCCCCCCCCGTGCATCGTGGACCCCGCCGACGGCCATCCATCATGGACCCCATCAGCGACAAAGGTGAAGGACGACGGGCACAAAATCTCCTGCCTTCTGGACTCCGGGAGCACTGAGAGCTTCATCCACCCCGATGTGGTAAGGCGCTGCTCCCTCGCAGTACACCCCACTAACCAGAGAATCTCCCAGGCCTCCGGATCCCACTCAGTGGCGATCCGGGGGTACTGCATCGCCACCCTCACCATCCAGGGCGTGGAGTTCAGCGGCTTCCGCCTCTGCATCCTCCCCAACCTCTGTGCTGCCTTGCTACTTGACCTGGACTTCCAGTGCAACCCCCAGAGCCTAACCCTGAAATTTGGCGGGCCGTTACCACCCCTTACTGGTTGCGGCCTCGCGACCCTTAAGGTCAACCCGCTTTCCCATTTTGCAAACCTAACCCCGGATTCCAAACCCGTTGCCACCAGGAGCAGACGGTACAGCGCTCAGGACAGGACCTTCATCAGGTCTGAGGTCCAGCGGCTGCTGCGGGAAGGTATCATCGAGGCCAGCAACAGCCTCTGGCGAGCCCAAGTGGTAGTGGTGAAAACCGGGGAGAAAAACAGGATGGTCGTTGACAGTCAGACCATCAACCGGTACACGCAGCTCGACGCGTTCCCCCTCCCACACATATCTGATATGGTCAATCAGATTGCATAATACCAGGTCTTCTCGACAGTGGACCTGAAATCTGCCTACCACCAGCTCCCCATCCATAAGGCGGACCGCCCATACACTGCGTTTGAAGCGGACGGCCCCCTTTACCACTTTCTTAGGGTTCCCTTCGGCGTCACCAACGGGGTCTGTCTTCCAACGGGAGATGGGTCGAATGGTTGACCGGTTCGGACTGCGGGCCACCTTCCGTACCTGGACAACATCACCATCTGCGGCCATGACCAGCAGAACCACGACGCTAATCTTTCCAAATTTATCCACACCACCACTCTCCTCAACCTCACGTATAACAAGGAGAAGTGCGTGTTCATTTTCATTTTAGTGCAGTTATCTCATATGCTTAGAATTTTTAAAAAACAAACCGCCGCTTCACTACCTTCCTCCCCAACCCTCCCACTCGCCATCTCTCCGATCCACTAGCTCGCTGTTTTCCTCCAGCTCACTCCCAGTTGCCATCCCATTCTGGCCTGTCCACCTTCTCCCACTTGACAACCCTATTCCAACCCTTCCTCTCTTGTTCACTCACTGCCTCCTCCTCTTGAACCCGCACTGGCTCCCACTCGCTGTCCGTCTTCCGAGCCCTCATTGTGAGCGAGGGAATAAGAAGGGTCGCAGGTGGGAGAGAGTGAGCGAGAGGCGAGCAGGACGAGCTGTGAGAAGCAGGGATCAGGGAGGGATGTGCGCAGCAGGAGGGTCAGGGGAGGGAAGTAGCAAGTGGGAGGGTTGGGAGGTGTCAAGGCAACCGGCGACGTAAGTGTTGGGGGAATCGGCGAGCGGGAGGGTGGGGGATATGGCAAGCAGGTGGGCCAGGGGATGTGGTGAGCAGGAGAGTCAGGGAGGGCAGTGTCATGATATTCAAACACACACATCATGATAGACACACCAACAGACAAATCAGAACACACAACACCACAACCAATCACAGACAAAGACAGGGACTGGATAAAAGGACAAACACGACACCTGGTGGACAGGATTAGCTGGAGACCAGGACAAGGACAGACCTGTTACACGACACACTCAGGGAGACACCACGTGCAGAGTATCCAGAACGAACTGTATATAAGAGTTAAAATAAAATAGAGTTGTACCAAATACAACTGTGTTGGCTCATCTGTGCATCAGAGCACCCAACACCACATGGTACAGGAGTGGATCGATACCTGCCGGCATACCTCAGTGTACGCAGACAACCAGCAGTACCCAGGCAAGATGTTAGAGCTCCCGGTTCCGCAGCCGCTCCAGTGCCACGGCGATCTACGCGAAAACTGGCGGCGATTCCGGCAAGTGTTCGAATTGTTCCTGGTGGCAGCTGAACTCCAAGACCTGGATGATAATGAAAAAATTGAATTTCTCCTCACCATCGCCGGTGCAAGAGCAAAAGAAATATTCACAAGGTTCAGGTTCTTCAGGAGGCAACGAAGGTACGATTACCAGGCAGTCCTGGACAAATTCGCCAAGTACTGTGAGGAAAACGCAATCCAATCGGCAAGTAAAGGTAAGAAAAGCGGCAGTACTCACCTCGTGGCCGGGATCCCGGAGGCCGAATTCCCAGAGGCCGAAATCCCGGGCCTGAGAGAGGGCTGGGTCGAGGTCGGCGGCCATCTTGCTAAAGGTATCACGCTAGCACAGTTGCGCGAGCAGTGCGCAGAACCGGAAGTTTTGTTTGCGCATGAGCGAGACGTTGCGCATGCGCAGTCAATAAAACGGCCATCGGTAAAGGAACAGCGATCTGGGCATGCGCAGTCGCTTCCTACGTGCTACATACCGAGCGTCAGGATGTCAGAGGCCCCAGACCGCACCAATTTAAAGGGGAAACGTCCCAAATCCAATTTAAAAGGGAAACGTCCCAAATCAAAAAAACAGAAATCTGTTAAAGCTGTAAAACAACCTTCCCTCACCTGGAATGACAGCACATTGCCGCAAATTGACCCAGGAGATGAATTTGACCTCCGAAGAACCCTGCAACAAGCAGTTACCTACGCACAAGCCGATGATTCCTACCTCGAATACTTCGATAACGATCTTTACATTGTTTCTGGACCTCACGAGCCCAATGACAGCTCCATGGTCCTAGACGACTACGACTCGGACGAACCTTTCGTGTTGCACATTGGCGACCCTCACATTGAAGCCGACGCAGATGCGGATTCATTTTTCGGATTTGAAGATCTTCAACCCAGCAGATATGACGTCCCAACTTATCAGTACCGGATGATGCTGCAGCCTGAAATTAGGAGATAGGGAGCGCTGCAAGCACACGGAGAGCGGCCTGCTGCCACACAGAGCATGGTCCACGTCCCGCTCAGCGTTCCTGACTCTATGAAAGAAGACATGCAAGACTCCAGAGCGCAGTCCTTGAATGAACAAGAAGTGACTCCAGAGTCACAAGCCTCCACAGCGAGCTCGTGGACAGACTCCACGAAAGAAAAAACGCTTGACTCCAATGCGCAGTCCTTGCAGGAACAAGACCATGAGGGTCTAGCAACCTCTCCTGACCAACCAGCGGCAGATGATGCAAGTCTGCCATGCTCACGTGAACAGCACGAAGGCTATGACAGCCTACCACGCTCCACTGCACAGCAGCATGACCGTGACGGTCTCTCATGCTACAATGAAGGGCACAGCGCTGATGACTGTTCAAGCCCAGCTGAAGACAAGCCAAAGGAATCTCCTCTTCCAAGCCCGAAGGAAAAAGGTTTATGCGCTGACCTTCAGGATCATTATAGCCGAACAGAGATTGATAATGCTGCACGGTCACAGAAGGATGCTGAGGATTTGCTAAAGAAATTACTGGTATGTTTAACTTGCAAGGAGCAGACTGAGAATTGGCAGTGTTTTAGTACGAAAAAAAATAATGGACAAGACATTGATCCTCAGTTAATGGAAATAACACAACCTGAATCATACCTACAGCAGGGACAAATGTCTCCCTTCAACACAACACCGCAAAGTCCCAACTTCGGAGACCAGCAGTTAGTCAGTAATGACTCTTCAAACCTTGAGGGGAACATTAACTGCATTGAATCTATACACACTCCACTGATCAATGAGCAGAACATTGGAGCAAGAATCCTGAGGACACCGACATCGAGTAGCCAGATAAAGAACTTAAAACCCGCAGCAGTTTCAAGTGAACCAAGTGTGCTTTCCACTAATGGTGAAGATGCCGATAAGGTCGACCCGATTATCCATTGTACCACACTAACCCCAGTGATTAAGCAGTTATGTCTGGGGAGTATAATGTGGGCAATTGAGAACAGTAAAAGAGAGACTGTGACCATGCCAGTCCCAGCAAAATCAGACCCAGAGACTATGAAGGCATGTACATTAGACAAAGATACATATGAGGTACCTGAGAAGAAAAGTGAAACGGAATGTTCTTTGGAAAATAGTACAATGTCAAAAGAAACATTGGATCCTATATTCGAGACCATACATATGGGAGAATTTGAGGGTAATAAACAAGGTTCTGCAATGTCTGGGGGAAGATTTAAAATTCCAAAGAAAAAAAGCCCAAATGAAGGACAACGGCAAGACAATGACAGTCCACCGACATGGTTTGCACCACCAGATGAAAACGCTGACAATTTATCCAACCCTAGTGAACAGCAAGCTGCTAATGAGGATCTATCCACGGGATGTGAGATGAGTGACGACAGCATCCCACTTCCCATGCAAAAGGTGCAAGGTGACAGACCTCGCCTAGTGCGTACAGAGGCACTCGACGATCACGATGGGACCACTGACAACTGCGGTGGCGCCGCACCGCTTCCACCCTCGATGGCTCGAGCCTCTCCACTGGTCGGTGCATTCCTGCATGTTCCGGCTCCAGAAGTGCAGCTTCAGGGAATCTCCAGTGAACCTGTTGGGACTCCAGATGGGGAGCAGCCAAGCGCCGACTCTGATTCGCGTATGCCAGACCTTGCTCCGGATGGGCAGTGTCGCGGCCTCGGTGATGGCACGCTCAGGGTGACGGCGGATGCCACGGCGACAGGGAATGGATCGCGTGGCAGTCACACTGGGTCGGCAGTGGCGACCAGCACCGGCGGTCCAAGACGGACTCACCAATTCGCGCCATCGCCAGACATTGATGCGAGCAACAATTCTCTCTCCAAGGCGACATGCTTCGACGTTTCTCTGCGGAGTTGCCCTTCCAACACAGCAGGTGGCCAGAACCAGCGTGCACGGTCTCGGCCGACTTCAACATCTGGCACATTCATCGCCTTGCATGACATTAGTGATGGTGCCTTTTCAATGGCAACGACCCATCGGCTACAAGATGCCGTCCACCACAGACATAAAAAGAAAAAAGACTCCACCTCGTTCCTGGTATGCACGGATGGATTGGTGCGTAGGCGCAATCGGCGAGCCTTGCGCTGCCTTCCACGCTCGCAACTGAACCGTACACACACGCCGGATCCTCCACTGGTTCCCAAGGATGACTTCGTGGAGCTGCCATGGATCATTCCCCTTCCATCGCCACCTGTGACCAGGCCACAGCAGCTAAAATCCTCCCCATGCAGAAGCTAAGGCTGTTTCTGGGACCTTGCCACCTGTCAAATCCAAGGCAACACTAACAAAGATGTTGAATGTTATATTTGCACGAATGGAAAACCAAGCACTGCACGAAGTAAAACAAATGGAAAAGGAGAGACTTCGGCAACAGCATCACCTCCAACAGTCCAATGTGAACCCAAATCTCCACAGCCGAACCGACTTGAGGACCAGCCTATTCTTGAGGTGTCACAGGTGCCTGAATCAGGCCACCTCAATGAAGTCGACAAACATGTTCGCGAGGATACAGAACCAGAAAATGGGACCGATATTTGTAATGCCGAAAGTGAACAAACAGAAGTTGACCAGGCTTGCACATCAGCCGGTGGTTCTTGACCCACCCTTGAGGCGGTCACCCATTAGACTGGACTTATAACACTGTTCATACGTTTAAAAAGTTAAACACTACTGTATTATAACCTGTTGTTTATCATTCCAGATATCGTTTGACCGGACCAATATTCAAAGTTTTTTTCGCATTCATGTTTTGTTATGGTACAACCTCGTTAGCGTGACGCACCCAACATCGCCCCATGTAAATAGTTACGTCATATGCACATGCTGTACACAACACACACACACACTCTTAGATGCACTCACGACACGATTATATTTATAACCACGTAGGTACATATCTTTGTAAAAAAGGGGGGATGTCATGATATTCAAACACACATCATGATAGACACACCAACAGATAAATCAGAACACACAACACCACAACCAATCACAGACAAAGACAGGGACTGGATAAAAGGACAAACACGACACCTGGTGGACAGTATTAGCTGGAGACCAGGACAAGGACAGACCTGTTACACGACACACTCAGGGAGACACCACGTGCAGAGTATCCAGAACGAACTGTATATAAGAGTTAAAATAAAATAGAGTTGTACCAAATACAACTGTGTTGGTTCATCTGTGCATCAGAGCACCCAACACCACAGGCAGTGGCGATCTGGAGGCAGGAAGCAGAGGCCAGGAGTTAAGTGGTTAGTAGGTGTTAGAGGATTTTCAACACTCACTGGAACTAAATCATCAGGATCTTCCGGCTGCGGTATGGGATGGATTCAATGGAAAATCCCATTTACAGCGGTGGGATCTTCCGGCCAACGATGGACCGTCTCCGCCGCAGGAAACACGGCGCCGGGCTGGCCAGAGAATCTCACTCTCGGCATCATGACTGAGAACGGTTTTGTGACTGAAATTGTCAGCCATTTCTCCCAGCATCTTGTGCTTATGCTGCAACAATCAAGCTCAGCCATCACATTAATGATCGGTTAAAAATAACAATAATTATAGACGTATGGTTACCCGTAATGTGTCATTTTAATGATTTACAATTAAAATGTGTGGACACTAGAGGTGAAATCTAAAAAAGTAACTTCTTGCAGGGGTGCACAAAAAATTACTAAATCTGAATAAGGGTAGGAGACAAAAAGAATTTGGGAACCAATGCTGCAGAAAATGCCATCAAAAAATAACAAACAAAAGTAATAGAAGAAATTTTGTTGCAAAATCTTTATTGTCATCAGGTTGCCATCTAGTGTTTGGTTAGCAGTATACAAGTACCATACATGTCGGACAGCATCTAATCAGCCACATGGATGCAACTTTGGAGGTGGGAGACAGTGTGGAATTTTGGAAAATCTTGGTGTGGAGTCAGCTCCTCGACACGCTCCTGCTTCTGAAGGGCCTTGCTAGAGTCAAGGTCTAAACAGTACTGTCTCCCCGCTGGTAGCAGTAAGTAACTAATCATCAGTAATTAATTGGCCACTTAATGGTAAATTGGCGATACTGCCAGTATTTTACCCGTGGTGAACAGTCTCCAAGCTGAGGCCAAAACGCGGCAGGTCCAGGAAGGTGGTCTCTGGGCAGCAGGCCTGGGGACCAGCGAGGCCTCCTTTAATTTCTCTCCATTCTCCTCATTGGAGCTGCGAGTGGCAGAGGGTATAACTGAGGTCGCAGAATGTTTAATGGAGAATTCCCCCACTCCACACCAATGGCCTGGCAGCCGTGGTTACATCTATTCATGCTGATTTTTGAAGTGTGCACCTTTCTTTCTACATCGGCAGCACCCACCTCTTCCACTCCTGACCACGCACAGCCTCGGATACTTTGATGCGCGGTCCACCCGCCGTCCCTAATTGGACAAGGTTCCCAGAGGTTAACCTATCACCTCTGGGAAGATCAGGCAGAAGGGTCAGAATTCATGAGGTTGAGACTCAGAAATGGTCCGAGCCAATATTTAAAAATGAAGGTGGTTTCTGTCCATCATGTCGTCTCTTCCATAAAAATCATTACATGTTTGAAAGTTTTCCATTGTTTATACATTATTTCATTCTACACTTTTTTTGACTTGCTTTTTAGTCGAAACTTACTTTCTTTTCGATCAAATATGTGTATCTTTAATTATCCCCTCTCTTTTCAGTTTTTAGATTAAACCTAATCATGTTATGGTCACTGTTTCCTGGATATTCACCCTTAAAATCTTGGGCGGGATTCTCCCTTACCCGGCGGGGCGGGGGGTCTCGGCGGGATGGAGTGGCGTGAACCACTCCGGCGTCGGGCCGCCCCAAAAGTGTGGATTTCTCCGCACCTTTAGGGGCCAAGCCCGCACCTTGAGGGGCTAGCCCTGCGCCGGAGTGGTTGGCGCGCCATGCCAGTCGGGGCCGAAAGGTCTTCGCCGGCCGGCGGAAGTTGGCGCATGCGTGGGAGCGTCAGCGGCTGCTGACGTCATCCCCGCGCATGCGCAGGGGGGGGCGGTCCCTTCCGCATCGGCCATGGTGAAAGCTGTGGCCGAAGCGGAGGGAAAAGAGCGCCCCCGCGGCACAGGCCCGCCCGCGGATCAGTGGGCCCCAATCACGGGCCAGGGCACCGTGGGGGCACCCCCCCCCGGGGCCAGATTGCCCCGCCCCCCCCCCCCCCAGGACCCCGGAGCCCGCTCCCGCTGCCTTGTCCCGCTGGTAAGAGAGGTGATTTAATCCATGCCGGCGGGACAGGCATTCCAGCAGCGGGCCGGAGAATCGAGGGGGGGGGGGGGGGGGGTGCCCGCCGACCGGCGCGGCGTGATTCCCGCCCCCGCCAAATATCCGGTGCCGGAGAATTCGGCAACCAGCGGGGGCGGGATTCATGCCAGCCCCCGGCAATTCTCCGGCCCGGCGGGGGGTCAGAGAAGCCCGCCCCATATCTCCTTATGGCAACTTGCACCATATTTTATCAATGTTATTCACAATAGATTATACTCACAGCTCAAATCCATTGTCTATTTCTTAATCTTTCTGTTGCAATCTTCCAACCTCCTTCTAGTCCGTTCTTGCTTTAAAAAAAAAAATCTTTCCAACATTACTTATCCTTTTTGTTTTTCGTTTTGTTTCCTGTGGCTTCCCCCTTACTGCCATAATAATTGACCTGGTTTAGGTAACTCCGTCTACCTTGAACAAGCCATTTCTGTCCGATATTTGGTTTCAATTTTCCAGGAATCCGAATCCTCCAAAACCCACCTTGCCGATGCATCCCAGACACATAAAGCTTCAGGATCTTCCATGAACAATGTGCCCGCATTGTTCGACAGTGCAGGCGTCAGCACATCTCAGACCCAGAAAATACGGCGGAAAGGTGCTGGGGTGAGTGAAAAATCTCTCCTAAAAAAATTAACTTCTGGATGCCTTTTGACCGCATTTAGAAGGGCTCGAGAAAGAATTGTCCCTATATACCCAACATTGAGAAAGGAGCTCCTATGTGCCACTTGGAAAATTGTCATTTCCGTGCATAATTTGTTACGTTTTTGGACATTCAAGGGGTGACACCCTTAATAACCCCTGGATTGTTTTTGCCAAGGAATTGGAGTGGTAACGAGCCATAGTCCACAAGGGACCATAGTCATTTATCCCTGTGAGAGAGAGAGAGACGTGTGCTTTCATAGCTTGAGGGGCACCACTCCACATCATGCATGGGGCAAGATAAGGGGACATCCCTCCATGAACTACCACAGCCGGCACAGGGAAAGAATCTGCAGAATTAGCATTATCCTGCACGACATTCTAACCAACTGAGCTGACCCCCCTCCACAGAAATTGGAATGGTGGATGTGCTTACATTCCTGATGCACGAGAACCTGCAAATAAGGGCTGGTTTAGCTCAGTGGATTAGATAGCTGGTTTGTGATGCAGAACAAGGCCAGCAGCGTGGGTTCAATTCCTGTACGAGCTTACCCGAATAGGCACCGGAATGTGGCGACCAGGGGCTTTTTACAATAACTTCATACTTGTGACAATAAAAGGTTATTGTTATTATTAAATAATATACCCTTTGTAGAATTATCTCTCATTCTCCATTTCTTGCTGCATCCCAATACTAACTTAATGTAAGCACAACATACTGACACAAAACATTTGTGATCGCTTTAGTGCGGGGATAAACCATAAAGCACCAAATACAGCATTGGTTTGCAGCTGGTGTCACCATTGCTAGTCACAATGGACGGCTGATGAATATCCAAGAGATGATGGTACTTGAAAGGTATGGGTAAAGTAGACGTGGAGCTGATGCTTCCTCTTGTGGGGAATTCTAAATCGAGAGGTCATGATCTTAGAATAAGAGGTAGCAAATTTAAAACAAGTTTGAGAAAAAACTGCTTCTCCTAAAGGGTTGTGAATCTGTGGAATTCACTACCCCAGAGTGTGGTGGATGCTGGGACAGTAAGTAAATTTAAGGAGTTAGGCAGATTTTTAATTGGTAATGGGTTGAAGGGTTATGGGGAACGGACAGGACGGTGGAGTTGAGGCCGGGATGGGATCAGCCATGATCACATTGAGGGTGTTTAGGCTCGGGAGGCTAAATTGCCGACTCCTGCTCCTAGGTCATGTGTTCCAGGGAGGAGATGCTCTGGCTGATCTCGCAATCCAGCTCTTGGCCTGTAGCATTGTAGGTAGCAGATGCGGAACATATCAGCAATGGTAGAATGGCGGAGCAGACTCGATGGGCTGAATGGCCTTATTCTGCTCCTGTATCTTAGGAACTTATGAACTTATGAATGATGGCTCTGCTAGTATAGGCTCCTTAGACTGTGTTCTCCAATGAGGGCGAGAAAAAATGACCTACTCCCTGATGGAAGACACATCACTTTGGGTGGTGGAGAATGTAGGTGGTCCTCCGATCTGTCTGGCTGTCTTCTACTGCACTTTCTCCTCCAACATGTGATACCTCCGATTGCACTACAGCTGCAGCGTGCTCTTTAACAGTTCATTAACCAATAACTATGTACAACAATGACTTCTACCCTGCTTCTCCTGGCCCTCTGCCAGTTCCATTAGTAGCTTAAATGCCAGGTTTTATTGGGTCTCAATGATATGATGCGCAAGTGAAATGAAATCTGAATAATTTTCCACATACCCCATAAATTCCTAGCTAAGGAGCCCTTACCAGCCAAATGAACAAGCTGTGTTGCATCCAGATAACAGGCTCAAGATCAAATTCCATTTTGTGTGTTGATATACTGTTACACTGTCTGCTCAGATACAAGCTAACTTATCCTGCACTGGGGGTTAGGCTAAACTTACCACTCATAATTCCAAGGTAATATGTGTTATTGTAAACTAGTCAGTTGACCTTGAGCTCATTTTTGAGAAGGTGGTCTCCTCAACTGGAAAGTATCACATTGTTATCCATATGGGCTGGGGCAGTGGGAGCTGAAGTACTCGCTGAAGCTAGTTGTTCTCCATCAAATGTCATATCAAAATGTTGGGACAATATTAAGTAATGCGGCAAGGTGACACAGTGATTAGCACTGCTGCCTCACATGCCAGGGAGGAGGGCTTGATTCCGACCTCGGGTGACTGTGTGGAGTTTGCACTTTCTCTCCATGTCTGTATGGGTTTCCTCCAAATGCTCCGGTTTCCTCGCACAGTCCAGAGATGTGCAGGTTGGGTAGATTGGCCATGCTAAATTGTCCCTTCATGTCCAAAGGTCAGGTAGGATAATGGGGATAGGGTGGGGGATTGGGTCTAGGTAGAGTGCTCTTTCAGCGGGTCAGTGCAGACTCGATGGTCCGAATGGCCTCCTTATGCACTGTAAGATATTTTATGATTCTATTCTATGATTAATGCTCAAATTGCTCCAACAAATGGAACCTACATCAGACAGCACTGATGTTGAGGACTCAGCTTCATACATTTGGCATGTCAAAAACTATTGCTGCTATCACACAGAGAAAAATAAACAAATCACATATTTATGGAGTACCTTTCACAACTCCAGGATACCCCAAAGTATTTATAGCCAATGAAGGATGTTTTTTTTGAAGTGTAGTCACTTCAAATGAGAACTTGAAACACCATTGAAACTCTATGATGCACTATCAATTACCACAAAGACGAGAGTAGTGGAATAATCGAGGCTTTATTGAGCAAAGATGTTGTGCCTCCTGTAGCTGGAACCAGAATGGCTGCAGCACCGGCGAGCACACACGTTTATACTCCGCCTACTGGGCGGAGCCAGCAGGCAGGGATTTACCCATGTACCTCTAGTATACGTGTCTTACCGTAATACATATAATACAGCTAGTGGTGACTACCACATTTACCCCCTGTTAAAAAAGAGTGCGGCGGGGGTGGTGGAAAAAAATATTTACAAGTTCAGTCTGTCGGGGGCCTTGATCCTCCTCTGTGATCGCCTCAGTCCTGGTGGTGATGTGGGCGCCGACTTGGTCACCTGTGACTCCGGGAGCGTGTTGTCCTCATCTTCGTCACCCCTCAGTGGAACCACTCGGAGGACTGATCCTCCTGGGGCGGGGGCTGCGGTGTGGTTCGCAGGGCGGAGGGGGAGTGGCGCAGGGGTGTATGAGGCAACCGGAGGGGGGGTGTCGGGTCGGGTGCCGTGTGTGGGGATCCAGCGGGTGCCAGGTCCTGGAGGGAGACTGTGTCCTGGCGCCTGTCGGGGTGCGCCACGTACAGCGGGTTCGCGTGTAGGAGGTGGACCCTTTCGACCAAAGGGTCCGACTTATGGGTCCGCACATGCTTGCAAAGGAGGACGGGTCCAAGAACTGTCAGCCATGTTGGGAGCGAGACCCCGGAGGTGGACTTCCTGGGGAAGGCAAAGAGACGTTCATGGGGGATTTCGTTAGTCGCGGCGCAGAGGAGCGATCGGATGGAGTGGAGCGTGTCGGGGAGGACCACCTGCCAGCAGGAGACCGGGAGATTTTTAGAACGAAGGGCCAGCAGGACGGCCTTCCAGACCGTCCCGTTCTCCTGCTCCACCTGCCCGTTTCCCCGGGGGTTGTAGCTGGTCATCCTGCTTGAGGCAATGCCCTTGCTGAGCAGGAACTGACGCTGCTCATCACTCATAAAAGAGGATCCCCGATCGCTGTGGATGTAGATGGGGAAACCGAACAGAGTGAAGGTACCGTGAAGGGCTTTAATGACCGTGGCAGAAGTCATATCGGGGCATGGGATAGCGAAAGGGAACCGGGAGTACACATCGACCACGTTCAGAAAGTACGTGTTGTGGTTGGTGGAGGGGAGGGGCCCTTTGAAGTCCATGCTGAGGCGCTCAAAGGGGCGGGAGGCCTTCACCAGGTGCGCTCGATCTGGCCGGTAGAAGTGCGGCTTGCACTCTGTGCAGACCTGGCAGTCTCTGGTGACAGTCCTGACCTCCTCAATGGAGTAGGGCAGGTTGCGGGCCTTGATGAAATGGAAGAACCGGGTGACCCCCGTGCGGCAGAGGCCATCGTGGAGAGCACAGAGTCGGTCCACTTGTGCGCTGGCACATGTACCACGGGGTAGGGAGTCAGGGGGCTCGTTGAGCTTCCTGGGTGATACAAAATCTTGTAATTATAGGTGGAGAGCTCGATCCTCCACCTCAAGATCTTATCGTTTTTGATCTTGCCACGCTGTGTATTATTGAACATGAAGGCAACCGACCGTTGGTTAGTGAGGATAGTGAATCTCCTGCCGGCCAGGTAATGTCTCCAATGCCGCATAGCTTCCACAATGGCTTGGGCCTTCTTTTCGACAGAGGACTGCCGAATTTCGGAAGCATGGAGGGTGCGGGAAAAGAAGACCACGGGCCTGCCCGCCTGGTTGAGGGTGGCAGCCAGAGCTACGTCCGATGCATCGCTCTCGACCTGGAAGGGGAGGGACTCACCGACCGTGCGCATCGTGGCCTTGGCGATGTCTGCCTTGATGCAGTGAAGGCCTGGCGGGCCTCAGCCGTCAGGGGAAAAACTGTGGACTGAATGAGTGGGCGGGCCTTGTCTGCATAGTTAGGGACCCACTGGGCGTAATAGGAGAAAAACCCCAGGCATCGTTTCAGGGCCTTGGGGCACTGGGGGAGGGGGAGTTCCATGAGGGGGCGCATGCGGTCGGGGTCGGGCCCTAGAACTCCATTTTCCACGACATAGCCAAGGATGGCTAAGCGGTTCGTGCGGAACACGCATTTCTCCTTATTGTACGTGAGATTAAGGAGTTTGGCAGTCTGGAGAAATTTTAGGAGGTTAGCATCGTGTTCCTGCTGATCGTGGCCGCAGATGGTGATGCCTAGATAAGGGAAGGTGGCCCGCAGTCTGTACCGGTCAACCATTCGGTCCATCTCACGTTGGAAGACCGAGTCCCCATTAGTGACGCTGAAGGGAACCCTAAGGAAGTGATAGAGGCGGCCATCTGCTTCGAACGCAGTGTATTGGCGATCCTCCGGGCGGATGGGGAGCTGGTGGTAGGCGGACTTCAGGTCCACTGTGGAAAAGACCTGATACTGTGCAATGTGGTTGACCATGTCAGATATGCGTGGGAGGGGGTACGCGTCGAGCTGTGTGTACCGATTGATGGTCTGACTGTAGTCAATGACCATCCTGTGCTTCTCCCCAGTCTTTAAAAAAGTTCGCGGCCTGGGAGAGGTAACCATGATGTGGAGATGCCGGCGTTGGACTGGGGTGAGCACAGTACGAAGTCTTACAACACCAGGTTAAAGTCCAACAGGTTTGTTTCGATGTCACTAGCTGTCGGAGCGCTGCTCCTTCCTCAGGTGAATGAAGAGGTCTGTTCCAGAAACACATATATAGACAAATTCAAAGATGCCAAACAATGCTAGGAATGCGACCATTAGCAGGTGATTAAATCTTTACAGATCCAGAGATGGGGTAACCCCAGGTTAAAGAGGTGTGAATTGTCTCAAGCCAGGACAGTTGGTAGGATTTCGCAGGCAAGATGGTGGGGGATGAATGTAATGCGACATGAATCCCAGGTCCCGGTTGAGGCCGCACTCATGTGTGCGGAACTTGGCTATAAGTTTCTGCTCGGCGATTCTGCGTTGTCACGGGTCCTGAAGGCCGCCTTGGAGAACGCTTACCCGGAGATCAGAGGCTGAATGCCCTTGACTGCTGAAGTGTTCCCCGACTGGAAGGGAACATTCCTGCCTGGTGATTGTTGCGCGATGTCCGTTCATTCGTTATCGCAGCGTCTGCATGGTCTCGCCAATGTACCACGCTTCGGGACATCCTTTCCTGCAGCGTATGAGGTAGACAACGTTGGCCGAGTCGCACGAGTATGTACTGCGTACCTGGTGGGTGGTGTTCTCACGTGTAATAGTGGTATCCATGTTGATGATCTGGCACGTCTTGCAGAGATTGCCATGACAGGGTTGTGTGGTGTCGTGGTCACTGTTCTGAAGACTGGGTAGTTTGCTGCAAACAATGGTTCGTTTGAGGTTGCGCGGTTGTTTGAAGGCAAGTAGTGGGGGTGTGGGGATGACCTTGGCAAGATGTTCATCGTCATCAATGACGTGTTGAAGGCTGTGAAGAAGATGACGTAGTTTCTCCGCTCCGGGGAAGTACTGGACGACGAAGGGTATTCTGTCGGTTGTGTCCCATGTTTGTCTTCTGAGGAGGTCGGTCCGGTTTTTCGCTGTGGCGCGTTGGAACTGTCGATCGATGAATCGAGTGCCATATCCCGTTCGTACGAGGGCATCTTTCAACGTCTGTAGATGTCTGTTACGCTCCTCCTCGTCTGTGTATACGGAGTGCTTGTCCATAAGGGATGGCTTCTTTAATGTGTTTAGGGTGGAAGCTGGAGAAGTGGAGCATCATGAGGTTATCCGTGGGTTTGTGGTAAAGCGAAGTGCTGAGGTGACCGTCCTTGATGGAGACGAGTGTGTCCAAGAATGCAACTGATTTTGGAGAGTAGTCCATGGTGAGTTTGATGGTTGGATGGAACTTATTAATGTCATCGTGTAGTCGTTTCAGTGATTCTTCGCCGTGGGTCCAAAGGAAAAAAATGTCATCGATATATCTGGTGTATAACGTCGGTTGAAGGTCCTGTGCGGTGAGTAGGTCCTGTTCAAACTTGTGCATGATGATGTTGGCGTATTGAAGTGCGAATTTGGTCCCCATGGCTGTTCCGTGCGTCTGGATGAAGAACTTGTTGTCGAAGGTGAAGACGTTGTGATCCAGAATGAAGCGGATGAGTTGCAGAATTGCGTCTGGAGATTGGCAGTTGTCGGTGTTGAGTACTGAGGCTGTTGCAGCAATGCCGTCGTCATGGGGGATGCTGGTGTAGAGTGCCGAGACGTCCATTGTGACGAGGCCATCCCCTATGGACAAGCGCTCCGTATACACAGGATCTGCTCAGACGAGGAGGAGCGTAACAGACATCTACAGACGTTGAAAGGTGCCCTCGTACGAACGGGATATGGCACTCGACTCATCGATCGACAGTTCCAACGCGCCACAGCGAAAAACCGGACCGACCTCCTCAGAAGATAAACATGGGACACAACCGACAGAATACCCTTCGTCGTCCATTACTTCCCCGGAGCGGAGAAACTACGTCATCTTCTTCACAGCCTTCAACACGTCATTGATGACGATGAACATCTTGCCAAGGTCATCCCCACACCCCCACTACTTGCCTTCAAACAACCGCGCAACCTCAAATGAACCATTGTTTGCAGCAAACTACCCAGTCTTCAGAACAGTGACCACGACACCACACAACCCTGTCATGGCAATCTCTGCAAGACGTGCCAGATCATCGACATGGATACCACTATTACACGTGAGAACACCACCCACCAGGTACGCAGTACATACTCGTGCGACTCGGCCAACGCTGTCTACCTCATACGCTGCAGGAAAGGATGTCCCGAAGCGTGGTACATTGGCGAGACCATGCAGACGCTGGGACAACGAATGAACGGACATCGCGCAACAATCACCAGGCAGGAATGTTCCCTTCCAGTCGGGGAACACTTCAGCAGTCAAGGGCATTCAGCCTCTGATCTCCGGGTAAGCGTTCTCCAAGGCGGCCTTCAGGACCCGCGACAACGAAGAATCGCCGAGCAGAAACTTATAGCCAAGTTCCGCACACATGAGTGCGGCCTCAACCGGGACCTGGGATTCATGTCGCATTACATTCATCCCCCACCATCTGGCCTGCGAAATCCTACCAACTGTCCTGGCTTGATACAATTCACACCTCTTTAACCTGGGGTTACCCCATCTCTGGATCTGTAAGGATTTAATCACCTGCTAATGCTCGCATTCCTAGCATTGTTTGGCATCTTTGAATTTGTCTATATATGTGTTTCTGGAACATACCTCTTCATTCACCTGAGGAAGGAGCAGCGCTCCGAAAGCTAGTGACATCGAAACAAACCTGTTGGACTTTAACCTGGTGTTGTAAGACTTCGTACTGGGAGAGGTAAGTACTGTTTAACAACCTCCTTACCTTGCAGGTCAGCTGGGAGTGGGAGAGAGAGAGAGCCGGGACATTGAAAACAGCGCGGGAGATTTAAAAAGCGCGGGAGCTGCGAGTCAGAGCGGAGAGTTTAAAGGTTTGCGGCCTGGGAGAGGTAAGTACTGTTTAACAACTTCCTTACCTTGCAGGTCAGCCGTTAGTTTCGGGAGTTCAGTTCCGGGAGCAGGCCTATTGGCTGACTGTAAATCAGGAAGGATACAAAAGGTGTGGCTGAAGTGCCTTTAGAAACAGAGTGCTGGAAGCAAACAGAGTGTATCTGAGTTTGGGTAAGGCTGAGTTCGGGTAAGAGGTGAGTGAGGGCTGTGTTTTTTTTTGGAGTTTGGTGTTTGGGGTTGAGTTTCCAAAAAAGAAAAAAAAAACAATTGATTAGGTAACTTAATTCTTAGTTAAGGAAATTTGGTGCTCATCTTAAGGAGGTGCAGAGAAGCAGACCTGTGAGGGAGTCTCGGGAGCAATACATCACAGCCAGCAGGTTAGTGATTGGCTTGTGACTGGTAAGTGATTTTACTATTCTCTCTTTGACTTTCTCTTAGCTGTGTAGTGTAGTTCAAATTTAACTTCAGGTTTAAGTCATGGCAGGAGAGCTCAGACCCGTGTCATGCTCCTCTTGTGAGATGTGGCAATTCAGGGACCCTTCTGGTGTCCCTGACTCCTTCATCTGCAAGAAGTGTGTCCAACTGCAGCTCCTGTTAGACCGCTTGACGGCTCTGGAGCTGCGGATGGATTCACTTTGGAGCATCCGCGATGCTGAGGAAGTTGTGGATAGCACATTCAGTGAGTTGGTCACACCGCAGATTAAAATTACTGAGGCAGATAGGGAATGGGTGACCAACAGACAGAGGAAGAGTAGGAAGGCAGTGCAGGGATCCCCTGCGGTCATCTCCCTCCAAAACAGATTTACCGTTTTGGAAACTGTTGGGGGAGATGGCTCACCAGGGGAAGGTGGCAGCAGCCAGGTTCATGGCACAGTGGCTGGCTCTGCTGCACAGAAGGGCGGGAAAAGAGTGGCAGAGCTATAGTGATAGGGGATTCAATTGTAAGGAGAATAGACAGGCGTTTCTGCGGACGCAAATGAGAATCCAGGTTGGTATGTTGCCTCCCTGGTGCAAGGGTCAAGGATGTCTCGGAGCGGCTGCAGGGCATTCTGGAGGGAGAGGGTGAACAGCCAGCTGTCGTGGTGCATATAGGCACCAACGATATAGGTAAAAAACGGGATGAGGTCCTACAAGCTGAATTTAGGGAGTTAGGAGTTAAACTAAAAATTAGGACCTCAAAGGTAGTAATCTCAGGATTGCTACCAGTGCCAGGTGATAGACAGAGTAGGAATGACAGGATAGCTAGGATGAATACGTGGCTTGAGAGATGGTGCAAGAGGGAGGGTTTCAAATTCCTGGGACATTGGGACCGGTTCTGGGGGAGGTGGGACCTGTACAAATCGGACGGTCTGCATCTGGGTGGGACCGGAACCAATGTTCTCGGGGGTGTGTTTGCTAGTGCAGTTGGGGAGGGTTTAAACTAATGTGGCAGGGGGATGGGAACCGATGTAGGAAGTCAGTGGGGACGGAAACAAAAGGCAGGAAGGGAGAGTGTGTAAAGCATGACCAGAGAAAGCAGGGCAGAGAGCAAGGAAAGTCTACATTAAACTGCATTTATTTCAATGCAAGGGGCCTGACGGGCAAAGCGGATGAACTCAGGGCATTGATGGGCACATGGGACTGGGATATTATAGCTATGACTGAAACATGGCTAAGGGAGGGGCAGGACTGGCAGCTCAATGTTCCGGGGTACAGATGCTATAGCAAGGATAGAACAGGAGGTAAGAGAGGAGGGGGAGTGGCGTTTTTGATTAGGGAGAACATCACGGCAGTACTTAGAGGGGATATATCCAAGGGTTCACCCACTGAGTCTATATGGGTGGAACTGAAAAATAAGAAGGGAGAGATCACCTTGATAGGACTGTACTACAGGCCCCCAAATAGTCAGCGGGAAATTGAGGAGCAAATATGTAAGGAGATTACGGATAGCTGCAAGAAAAGTAGGGTGGTAATAGTAGGGGACTTTAACTTTCCCAACATTGACTGGGACAGCCATAGCATTAGGGGCTTGGATGGAGGGAAATTTGTTGAGTGTATTCAGGAGGAATTTCTCATTCAGTATGTGGATGGACCGACTAGAGAGGGGGCAAAACTTGACCTCGTCTTGGGAAATAAGGAAGGCCAAGTGACAGAAGTGTTAGTGAGGGATCACTTTGGGACAAGTGACCATAACTCCATTAGTTTTAAGATAGCTATGGAGAATGATAGGTCTGGCCCAAGAGTTAAAATTCTTAATTGGGGCAAGGCCAATTTTGATGGTATCAGACAGGAACTTTCAGAGGTAGATTGGGGGAGACTGTTGGCAGGCAAAGGGACGGCTGGTAAATAGGAGGCTTTTAAAAATGTGTTAACCAGGGTTCAGGGTAAGCACATTCCCTTTAGAGTGAAGGGCAAGGCTGGTAGAAGTAGGGAACCCTGGATGACTCGAGATATTGAGACTCTGGTCAAAAAGAAGAAGGAGGCATATGACGTACATAAACAACTGGGATCAAGTGGATCCCTTGAGGAGTATAGAGATTGTCGAAATAGAGTTAAGAGGGAAATCAGGAGGGCAAAAAGGGGACATGAAATTGCTTTGGCAAATAATGGAAAGGAGAATCCAAAGAGCTTCTACAGATACATAAAGGGAAAAAGAGTAACTAGGGACAGAGTAGGGCCTCTTAAGGATCAACAAGGACATCTATGTGCAGAGCCACAAGAGTTGGGTGAGACCCTGAATGAATATTTTGCATCGGTATTCATGGTGGAGAAAGGCATGGATGTTAGGAAACTAAGGGAAATAAATAGTGATGTCTTGAGAAGTGTGCATATTACAGAGGAGGAGATGCTGGAAGTCTTAAAGCGCATCAAGGTAGGTAAATCCCCGGGACCTGATGAAATGTATCCCAGGATGTTGTGGGAGGCTAGGGAGGAAATTGCGGGTCCCCTAACAGAGATATTTGAATCATCGGCAGCCACAGGTGAGGTGCCTGAGGATTGGAGAGTAGCGAATGTTGTGCCCTTGTTTAAGAAGGGCAGCAGGGAAAAGCCTGGGAACTACAGACCGGTGAGCCTAACGTCGGTAGTGTGTAAGTTGCTAGAGGGTATTCTGAGAGACAGGATCTACAAGCATTTAGAGAGGCAAGGACTGATTCGGGGCAGTCAGCATGGCTTTGTGCGTGGAAAATCATGTCTCACAAATTTGATTGAGTTTTTTGTGGGGGTGACCAAGAGGGTAGATGAGGGCAGTGCAGTAGACGTTGTCTACATGGACTTTAGCAAAGCCTTTGACAAGGTACCGCATGGTAGGTTGTTGCAGAAGATTAAAGCTCATGGGATCCAGGGTGAGGTTGCCAATTGGATTCAAAATTGGCTGGACGACAGAAGACAGTGGGTGGTTGTAGAGGGTTGTTTTTCAAACTGGAAGCCTGTGACCAGTGGTGTGCCTCAGGGATCGGTGCTGGGTCCACTGTTATTTGTGATTTATATTAATGATTTGGATGAGAATTTAGGAGGCATGGTTAGTAAGTTTGCAGATGACACCAAGATTGGTGGCACAGTGGATAGTGAAGAAGGTTATCTAGGATTGCAACGGGATCTTGATCAATTAGGCCAGTGGGCCGACGAATGGCAGATGGAGTTTAATTTAGATAAATGTGAGGTGATGCATTTTGGCAGATCGAATCAGGCCAGGACCTACTCAGTTAATGGTATGGCGTTGGGGAGAGTTATAGAACAAAGAGATCTAGGAGTACAGGTTCATAGCTCCTTGAAGGTGGAGTCGCAGGTGGACAGGGTGGTGAAGAAGGCATTCGGCATGCTTGGTTTCATTGGTCAGAACATTGAATTCAGGAGTTGGGACGTCTTGTTGAAGTTGTACAAGACATTGGTACGGCCACACTTGGAATACTGTGTGCAGTTCTGGTCACCCTATTATAGAAAGGATATTATTAAACTAGAAAGAGTGCAGAAAAGATTTACTAGGATGTTACCGGGACTTGGTGGTTTGAGTTATAAGGAGAGGCTGGATAGACTGGGACTTTTTTCCCTGGAGCGTAGGAGGCTTAGGGGTGATCTTATAGAGGTCTATAAAATAATGAGGGGCATAGATAAGGTAGATAGTCAACATCTTTTCACAAAGGTAGGGGTGTCTAAAACTAGAGGGCATAGGTTTAAGGTGAGAGAGGAGAGATTCAGAAGGGCCCAGAGGGGCAATTTCTTCACTCAGAGGGTAGTGAGTGTCTGGAATGTGCTGCCAGAGGTAGTAGTAGAGGCGGGTACAATTGTGTCTTTTAAAAAGCATTTAGATAGTTACATGGGTAAGATGGGTATAGAGGGTTATGGGCCAAGTGCGGGCAACTGGGACTAGCTTAATGGTAAAAACTGGGCGGCATGGACTGGTTGGGCCGAAGGGCCTGTTTCCATGCTGTAAACTTCTATGATTCTATGATTTACTGCTACCACTTGGGCTCTCCAGGGGCTGTTGCTGGCTTCAATGATGCCTTCCTGTAGTACCCTCAATAACGACACGAGTGTGTGGAATGGTAAATGAAGGCTTTAATAAGCAGAGAACTAGCCAGCTACAGAAACGTGTGCTTACTGAGTGCCGCCTACAGGACGTCAGCTTATATACAGCTCCCTGGTGGGCGGAGCCAGAGATGGAGTCCCCCAGGGTTTCAAACCCGGTCTTAAAGGGGCATCACCTACATGGTGTTAAGGGTACAGTAACCATTCATCGCATTCACCCACAGTTTAAAAAAACGCAAAGTCCGTCGGGGGTGAAGTGGAATTACATGTCTTATTCTTTTCAGCGGCCTGATCGTCCTCATCCACCTTCTCAGCTCGGGCGGTGGTGCGGCGGACATGGACGTCTTTGGTGAGAGTACATCCGGGAGCACGGTGGTCGGAGCTTTCATCCGGGTCGGGATAGAGGGTCGGGGGGCAGGGGGGATAGCTGGTGGGAATTGCTGGGGCTGGGGGTAGCGGTTCCGGCGCCGGCGGGGAGTGTGGAGTGGGGGCGCTGGGGGGGGGGGGGTGGCGCGCTCAGTGTCTACCGACGGAGTGGGGGTCCAGGGGGGGACATCAGTGGGGGAACCAGCGGGTGCCAGGTCCCGGAGGGAAACCGCGAGGGGGGGGGGTCAGTGGGGGAACCAGCGGGTGCCAGATCCCAGAGGGAAACCGTGTCTTGCCTGCCGTCGGTGTGCACGACCTAGACGTATTGGGGGTTCGCATGTAGCAGTTGGACCCTCTCGACCAGGGGGTCCATTTTATAGCTCCTCGCGTGCCTCCAAAGAACAGGTCCCGGAGTCGTCAGCCAAGGTGGAAGCGAGACCCCAGAGGTGGACTTCCTGGGGAAGACAAATAGGCGGTTGTGAGGGGTCTCATTCGTGGCCGTGCAGAGGAGCGACCTGATGGAGTGGAAGGCATCGGGTAGGATCTCCTGCCAGCGGGTGGTTGGGAGACTTCTTGACCATAGGGTCAGAAGAACAGCCTTCCAAACTGTCGCGTTCTCCCTCTCCACCTGCCCGATTCCCCGCGGTTTATAAATGGTCGTTCTGCTCGAGGCGATGCCCTTGCTGAGCAGATACTGATGCAGTTCATCGCTCATGAACGATGTACCCCGGTCACTATGGATATAAGCGGGGAAACCAAACAGGGTGAAGATGCTGTGCAGTGCCTTTATCACGGTGGCCGAGGTCATGTCGGGGCAGGGAACGGCGAATGGGAAGCGGGAGAACTCGTCGATGACGGTTAGGAAGTAGATATCGCGGTTGGTGGACGGGAGGGGACCTTTGAAGTCCATGCTTAGTCGCTCAAAGGGCCCCGAGGCCTTTACAAGGTGAGCCTTGTCTGGCCGGTGGAAGTGCGGTTTGAACTCCACGCAGATCTGGCAGGCCCTGGTCATGGCCTTAACCTCCTTTGTGGAGTAAGGTAGGTTGCGGGACTTGATAAAGTGGGCGAGCCAGGTAACCCCCGGGTGACAGAGGTCATGGTGGATGGCCCGCAGGCAATCCTCCTGTGCGTTGGCGCACGTACCGCGGGACAGGGTATCTGGGGGCTCGATGAGCTCCCCTGGACGATACTTAATAGCGTACGTGTAGGTGGAGAGTTCGATCCTCCACCTCAAGATTTTATCATTTTTAATTTTGCCCCGTGGTGCGTTATCAAACATGAAGGCTACCGACCGTTGGTCGGTAACGAGGGTGAACCTCCTACCGGCTCGATAGTGCCTCCAGTGCCGCACAGCCTCCACAATGGCTTGTGCCTCCTTTTCGACTGCAGAGTGCCGAATCTCGGAGGTAGTGAGGGTCCGGGAGAAGAATGCTACTGGTCTACCTGCCTGGTTAAGGGTAGCAGCCAGGGCGATGTCTGACGCATCGCTCTCTACCTGGAAAGGGATAGTTTCGTCCACCGCGTGCATAGCGGCCTTGATGATGTTGGCCTTGATGCGACTGAAGGCCGACCGGGCCTCAGCCGTCAGGGGAAATAGCGTGGTCTTTATGAGTGGGCGGGCTTTGTCCGCCTATCTGGGGACCCACTGAGCGTAATAGGAGAAAAGTCCCAAGCACCGCTTGAGGGCCTTGAGGCTACGGGGGAGGAGGAGTTCCTTAAGGGGGCGCATGCGGTCGGGGTCGGGACCTAGGACCCCGTTTTCCACGACGTCGCCGAGGATGGCTAGTCTGGTTGTGTGGAAAACGCATTTTTCCTTGTTATAGGTCAGGTTGAGGGCCCGGGCGGTCTGGAGGAACCTTTCAAGGTTCGCGTCATGGTCCTGCTGATCATGGCTGCAGATGTTGACATTGTCCAAGTACGGGTAAGTACCCCGCAGGCCGTACTGGTCCACCATTTGGTCCCTCTGGAAGACGGAGACCCTGGGCGTCATTCTCCGCCGGCGGGAGTCTCCGTTCTGCCGGCGCCCGGGGGTTTCCCGACGGCGTGGGGCTGCCCCACAATGGGAAACCCCATTGACCGGCCGGCGTTACGGAGACTCCCGCCGGCCGGTCAGCGCAGAAATGTGGCGGGGCGGGTAGGAGAATTTCGCCCCCTATTTGTGACGCCGAAGGGGACCCTGAAGAAGTGGAAAAGCCGGCCGGCTGCTTCAAAAGCAGTATAGAGGCGGTCTTTCGGTCGGATGGGGAGCTGGTGGTAGGCGGATTTTAGGTTGACAGTGGAGAATACCCGGTATTGAGCGATCCGGTTGACCATCTCTGCTATGCGGGGAAGGGGGTATGCATCAAGCTGCGTGAAGCGGTTTATGGTCTGGCTGTAGTCCACGACCATCCGTTTCTTTTCCCCGGACCGGACTACTACCACTTGTGCTCTCCAAGAGCTGTTGCTAGCCTCGATGACCCCCTCTTCCAGTAAACGCTGGACCTCTGACTTGATAAAAGTCATATCTTGGGCACTGTACCGCCGGCTCCTGGTGGCGACGGGCTTACAGTCAGGAGTGAGGTTCGCGAATAGCGAGGGGGGTGTGACTTTCAGTGTCGCAAGGCAGCATACCGTGAGGGGGGGCAAGGGTCCGCCGAACTTCAGGGTCAGGCTTCGGTGGCTGCATTAGAAATCCAGACCGAGCAGCAGGGGGGCACAGAGGTGAGGGAGGATGTACAGCTTAAAACCGGCGTATTCGGCGCCCTGGATCGCGAGATTGGCAATACAATACCGCTTGATTTGGACCGAGTGGGACCCGGAGGTGAGGACTGTGGTTTGGGAAGCGGGATAGGTGCGTAAGGAGCAGCGCCTTACCGTTTCTGGGTGGACAAAGCTCTTCGTGCTCACGGAGGCGAAGAGGCAGGGAGTGTCGCGTCCTGATATCATGGCGGAGATTCTATGGCTCACCCGGGCGTGGAGTAGGCGCAGCTTGCAAGGCCCTAGGACGGGAGCTTCCGAGGATTCCAGGTAGGCCTCGAAGCAGAGGAGGCAGTACTTAAAAATTTCTTTGGCCTCCGGTGTCACTGCTTCCAGGTTCAGCTTTCCTGGCTTGAGATCGGCGTCCATCCGAACGTAGTCTGCTTATTAAATTGTAGTACCCTCAATAACCACACGAGAGTGTGGAATGGTAAATGAAGGCTTTAATAAGCCGAGAACTAGCCAGCTACAGAGACGTGTGCTTACTGAGTGCCGCCTACAGGGCGTCACCTTATATACGGCTCCCTTCTGGGCGGAGCCGGAGGCAGAGTCCCCCAGGGTTCCAAACTCAGTTTTAATGGGGCATCACCTACATGGTGTTAAGGGTACAGTAACCATTCATCACACTTCCCGCAGGAGCCATTGGACCTCCGACCTGATGAAGGTCCTGTCCTGGGCACTGTACCGTCTGCTCCTGGTGGCGACGGGTTTGCAATCCGGGGTGAAGTTCGCAAACAAGGAAGGTGGATCGACCTTAAGAGTCGTGAGGCCGCATACGGTGAGGGGGGGTAGGGGTCTGCGGAATTTTAAGGTTAAGCTTTGGAGGTGGCACTGGAAGTCCAGGCCGAGTAACAGGGCAGGGCAGAGGTGGCGGAGGATGTAGAGCCGGAAGTTGCTAAACTCTACGCCTTGGACGATGAGGGTCGCGATGCAGTACCCCCGGATTTCCACGGAATGGAATCCGGGGCCAGGGAGATTTTCTGGGTAATGGGGTGTACCGCGAGGGAGCAGCGCCTTACCGTCGTGGGGTGGGTGAAGCTCTCGGTGCTCCCGGAGTCCGAAAGTCAGGACGTCTTGTGTTATCATTGATTTTCACCGTTGTCGTTGCAGTCGCGAGGTTGCGGGGCCGGGACTGGTCCAGGATGATCGAGGCGATCTGCGGCAGATGCTGGGAGGCCCCGGGCTGGTCAGCGGTGGTGGGGGTAGCGGCAGGCGATGAACGGCCAGTCGAGCTTCCAGACGAGCAGGGGTCCTGAGGCGCCGTCCAAAATGTGGCCTGCGGGGAAGATGGCGGCGCCCACGGGCCGCACATGGCTTGCGAGGAGGAAAATGGCAGCGCCCCTGGGTCGCACATGGGGGGGTGTAGGAACGCTGGGCCTAGAAACAGCGGTGACTGACCGGGCCTGACACACAGAAACAAAGTGTCCCTTCTTTCCGCACCCGTTGCAGAGTGCGCTCCGCGCCGGACAGCGCTGCCGGGGGTGTTTGTTCTGCCCGCAAAAATAGCATTTGGGCACTCCAGGGTTGGCTGGCTGCCGCGCGGCGCAGGTTTGTGGTGAGCTGGAGTCGGTAGCTGGTGGGGCCCATGATGCTCATGAGGGTGCCATGCGGCCAGGGGCGTACGACTGGAAGTTACGGGAAGCCACTGCTGATGAATTTGCGAGCTGCCTAGTTCCCGCAAGATCAAGCGTACCCCCTTCCAATAGGCGCTGGCGGACGTACGCAGACCTCATGCCCGTAACGAAGGCATCTCGAATTAAAAGCTCTGTGTGCTGGACTGTCGAAACTGCCTGGCAGTCACAGTTCCTCCCCAGGGTGTGCAGGGCACGCCAGAAATCATCTAGGGACTCACTGGGGAGTTGCTGTCTTGTGGACAGGAGGTGCCTGGTGTATACTTGATTGACTGGTCGAACGTAATGTCCCTTCAGGGGCTCCATTGCTTTGGAGTTAGTGGGCGCATCCCGGATGAGATGAAAAATGTCAGGGCTCACCCGTGAATAAAGGACTTGGAGCTTCTGTGCGTCCAAGGGTTCCTCAGCGGATGTTCAGAGATAGCTTTCGAAGCAGGCTAGCCAGTGGTCAAAAGCAGACGTAGCATTGGCTGCTTGAGGGCTCAGCTGCAGGCGATCAGGCTTGATGCGAAGTTCCATCGTTTTAAAATCTTTGCTCAATAAATTGATGCACTTTCAATTACCACAAAGACGAGAGTAGTGGAATAATCGAGGCTTTATTGAGCAAAGATGTTGTATCTCCTGTAGCTGGAACCAGAATGGCTGCAGCACCGGCGAACACACACATTTATTCGCCGCCTACTGGGCGGAGCCAGCAGGCAGGGATTTACCCATGTACCTCTAGTATATGTGTCTTACCGTAATACATATCATACAGCTAGTGGTGACTACCACACTCTATGTAGTAATGCATGCAGCAGTCAATTTGCACATAAAAACTCCTATAAACAGCAATGAGTAAATGACCAGATAAGCTGTATTGGTGATGTAGATTGAGGGATAAATGTTGGCCAATGCACTGGGATAACTCACCTGCTCTTCTTCAATAAGTGTTGTGGAATCTTTTGCATCCACCCGAGAGGACAGAGTAAGCCTTTGTTTAACCTCTTATCCAAATGTTGGCACCTCCAAAAGCGCAACACTCCCTCACTGGACTGTCAGGCACTAAACTCAAATCTCTGGAGTAGAACTGCGGCCCGAAAGGTTCAGACATAGCTGACACCTGGAGAAATGCCCCAAGGTGCTTCACAGAATTGCTATCGGACAAGAATGGGTGTCATATCAAAGGAGATTAGAGGAGTACTCAAAAGCTTGATCAAAGTTGCGGGGCGGGATTCTCCGTAGTCTGACGCCAAAATCATGTTCGGCGATTGGGCGGAGAAATCGGGGCCAGCACGGGTTTGATGGTAGTCAGCCATGCTCCGACCCCTCCGAAATGGCGTCATTGTGACGCGCGCCGTGCGCAGTCGCAATGCCCTTGGCACCTCATCGGCCGACCCACCCGCGATGCTCCACCTTCTATGGGCCAAGTTCCCGACAGCGTCGGATACGTGTGGTCACACAAATCGGGAACCCGGCGTGGCGACTGTGGACTGTGTCCAGCGCCACCAAACCCGGCCGGGATCCGTGCTGCTGGCCGGGACTTCTGCGAGGGCCGGGAAGACTGGTGGGGGGTGGCCGGCAGGCCGGCTGTGGGATCACGGATGGCGGGTTGGGTCCGCACACGGCCGGCGGCATGTTGTACACCGCGACCGCTGCAGCTCGTCAGTCGTGTACATGCATCGCCTGGAACATGCCCATTTTCCGGCCCTTTCCGGCACGGGAGGCAGGAGTTTCAGTCAGCACCGGTGCTCGCCCCTCACCCGTACCGAAATCGGTGAGGGGTTCACCCGATTTGCCGGTCGTGAAACACCACAGGTCCCACGCCGGCATCGGCACTTAGCCGCAGAAACAGAGAATCCAGCCCGAGGGCTTTAAAGAAGTAGAAGAATGTGGAGAGGCTCCGGTAGGAAATTCCAGAGTGTGTGCTTTGGGGGGCTGAAGTCACAGAGTTGGAGTCTCCTGCCCCGCCTGCTGCCAGAACACCACAGGCAAACCGCATACAATGGAGAACTCCTTTGACTTCAAATGGGATTCTCCAGTTGCTGGGCAAACGCGGCTGGAGAATCCCGCCCATAGTCTCCAATGATAGGGAAAATGAAGGGAGAATGTACAAGATATCAGAGCCAGAGCAACAGAGAGTTGGAAGGGTTGTTAGGCTGGTGGAGATGACAACGATAGGGAAGGACATGTTCCAAAAGGAGCGCAAGGGTAGAATTTTAAAGTGGAGAATATTTTATTCTGCTTGAAAAGCAGCATAGGACATTTTATTAGATTTCAGTGCGATATATATATACAAACTGTTTCTATCCTGCTATTTAAACATGGTTTACTTCTTGTTGCTATGGTTACAACTGCTAGTTTGGCTCGGTTGGCCGTAATGTCCCCTTGTGGGTGGAAGGTAGCAGGTTCAAATCCCAATTCAAACTTGAGCACGAAACTCAGGCTGATTCTCCAGATGGAATATGATACGGTGACAAGTGTCCCAATCCCGAGACTGAAACCTTTGAGAGCCATGGGATCCTTTATTTAAATTCAGGTTTTTGTTGTATTGTCATTTATTCTTTGGAATTCCTTCCAATCTTCAACCATCCTTTTCTATTAAATACATTTTTGCAAAGCAATATGAGGAAAAACCTTTTCACGCAGGAAAGTGGTTCGGGTCCAGAATGCCCTGCCTGAGAGTGTGATGGAGGCAGGTTCAATCGAGGCATTGAAGAGGGAATGTGATGATGATTTGAAAAGTAACAATCTGCAGGGTTATGGGGAGAAGGCAGGAGAATGACACTCGGTGAAGCACTCGTTTGGAGAGACGGTGCAGACACAATGGGCCGAATGGCCCCCTTCTGCGTTGTAACAATTCTGAAGTGCAACCTTTCACAGAACATGTTAAATTGAGCCCAAACTGCTACCTCAGATCAGGTTCCCCGGCCACCATTCAGAGACGAGCAAGAAATTCTCTCTGTGTCCTGATACCATCCTTTATTGGACCAAAACTCCACGTGTGGAATTTGTACTTCATTTTCTGCTTGGGTATCACAGTGTGTGTGATTTGACTGTCACACTTATTCACACTCGAGAGGGTGCAGAGGAGATTCACCAGGATGTTGCCTGGGATGAAGCAGTTGATCTATGAAGAGAGGCTGGATAGGTTCAGGTTGTTTTCTTTAGAGCAGTGGTGGGGGGGGGGGTAACCTGATCAAGGTGTTTAATATTATGACGGGTATGGACAGGTGGATAGGAAGCAGCTGTTTTTCCCTTTGCAAAAGGGTCAACAAAGAGGGGGAATAATTTTAATGAGAGGGGCAAGAGGTCTAGAGGGGATTTGAAGAAATATTTCTTCACCCAGAGGGCAGTGGAAGTCTGGGATGCACTGCCTGGGAGGCTTGTAGAGGAGGGAAACCTCATGACCTTTAGAAATGACATGAACGAGCACTTGAAATGTCATCACAGTCAAGGCTATGGGCCAAGTGCTGGAAAGTGGGATTAGTGTAGATTTAGTGGAGTTCTGTCAGTACAGATTCGTTGGATCGAAAGGCCTCTTCTGTACTATATGACTGTATGACTCTATGACATAGTAACAGTGGGTGCATGTCACAAGTTATCCAGTGGCTGTGACTGGGGGTGTGATAAGATGGTTTTTTTAGGGGCAGCACGATGGCGCAATGGGTTAACCCTGTTGCCTCACGGCACCGAGGTCCCAGGTTCAATCCCGGCTCTGGGTCACTGTCCGTGTGGAGTTTGCACATTCTCCCCGTGTTTGTGTGGGGTTTGTCCCAAAAATGTGCAGGGTAGGTGAATTGGCCACTCTAAATTGCCCCTTAATTGGAAAAAATGAATTGGGTACTCTAAATTTATTTTTTTAAAAGATGGCTTTTCAGGAAAGTTTTTCTTCCTTTCTTTGAGCAGTGGATAGCAAAATTAACTTGCACTTGTACAATGCCTTTCATGACCAGCAGATGGCCCAAACTGTAAAGTAAGAAACATTGCAGCAAATTTGCACACAGCAAACTCCCACAAACAGTAATGTGACTTTAATAAGGATGCGGAGAGTCCACATCGAGAAAAGTAAGAACAAAGTATTATTTACACAAACAATATGTACACTACCCAGTAGATCCTACCAGGTTCCTCTTTGGTCGGTGCCTTACTGGCCAACCTTATATACAGAGGTTAGATGAGATACCCTGCCCCTAACGAGGGAGCTCGTACTCCGCAAGGAGTTGTGATGGGAGACTTCAACGTCACCAATATTGACTGGGACTCACTTAATGCCAGGGGCTTAGATGGGGCAGAGTTTGTAAGAAGCATCCAGGAGGGCTTCTTAAAACAATATGTAGACAGTTCAACTAGGGAAGGGGCTGTATTGGACCTGGTATTGGGGAATGAGCCCGACCAGGTGGTAGAAGTTTCAGTTGGGGAGCATTTCGGGAACAGTGACCACAATTCAGTAAGTTTTAAAGTGCTGGTGGACAAGGATAAGAGTGGTCCTCGGGTGAATGTGCTAATTTGGGGGACGGCTAATTATAATAATATTAGGCAGGAACTGAAGTACCTAGATTGGGGGCGGATGTTTGAGGGTAAATCAACATCTGACTTGTGGGAGGCTTTCAAATGTCAGTTGAAATGAATTCAGGACCGGCATGTTCCTGTGCGGAAGAAGGATAAATACGGCAAATTCCGGGAACCTTGGATAACGAGAGATGTTGTCGGCCTCGTCTAAACGAAAAAGGAGGCATTTGTCAGGGCTAGAAGGCTGGGGACAGACGAAGCCTGTGTGGAATATAAGGAAAGTAGGAAGGAACTTAACCAAGGAGTCAGGAGGGCTAGAAGGGGTCACGAAAAGTCATTGGCAAATAGGGTTAAGAAAAATCCCAAGGCTTTTTACACGTACATAAAAAGCAAGAGGGTAGCCAGGGACAGGGTTGGCCCACTGAAGGATAGGCAAGGGAATCTATGTGTGGAGCCAGAGGAAATGGGTGAGGTACTAAATGAATACTTTGCATCAGTATTCATCAAAGAGAAGGAATTGGCGGATGTTGAGTCTGGAGAAGGGTGTGTAGATAGCCTGGGTCACATTGAGATCCAAAAAGACGAGGTGTTGGCCGTCTTGAAAAATATTAAGGTTGATAAGTCCCCAGGGCCTGATGGGATCTACTCCAGAATACTGAAGGAGGCTCGAGAGGAAATTGCTGAGGCCTTGACAGAAATCTTTGGATCCTCACTGTCTTCAGGTGATGTCCCAGAGGACTGGAGAATAGCCAATGTTGTTCCTTTGTTTAAGAAGGGGAGCAAGGATAATCCAGGGAACTACAGGCCGGTGTTAGGGAAAATACTGGAGAGAATTCTTCGAGACAGGATCTACTCCCATTTGGAAGCAAATGGAAATTATCAGTGAGAGGCAGCATGGTTTTATGAAGGGGAGGCCGTGTCTCACTAAATTGATAGAGTTTTTCGAAGAGGTCACAAAGATGATTGATGCAGGTAGGGCAGTGGATGTTGTCTATATGGACTTCAGTAAGGCCTTTGACAAGGTCCCTCATGGTAGACTGTTACAAAAAGTGAATTCACACGGGATCAGGAGTGAGCTGGCAAGGTGGATACAGAACTGGCTAGGTCAGAGAAGGCAGAGAGTAGCAATGGAAGGGTGCCTTTCTAACTGGAGGGCTGTGACTAGTGATATTCCGCAGGGATCAGTGCTGGGACCTTTGCTGTTCGTAGTCTAGATGAGTGATTTGGAGAAAAATGTAACTGGTCTGATTAGACACAAATGTGAGGTAATGCATTTTGGAAGGTCTAATGCAGGTAGGGAATATACAGTGAATGGTAGAACCCTCAAGAGGATTGACAGTCAGAGAGATCTAGATGTACAGGTCCACAGGTCACTGAAAGGGGCAACACAGGTGGAGAAGGTAGTCAAGAAGGCATACGGCATGCTTGCCTTCATTGGCCGGGGCATTGAGTATAAGAATTGGCAAATCATGTTGCAGCTGCATAGAACCTTAGTTAGGCCACACTTGGAGTATAGTGTTCAATTCTGGTTGCCACACTACCAGAAGGATGTGGAGGCTTTAGAGAGGGTGCAGAAGAGATTTACCAGGACGTTGCCTGGTATGGAGGGCATTAGCTCTGGGGAGCGGTTGAATTAACTCGGTTTGTTCTCACTGGAACGATGGAGGTTGAGGGGCGACCTGATGGAGGTCTACAAAATTTTGAGTGGCATCGACAGAGTGGATACTCAGAGGCTTTTCCCCAAGGTAGAGGGGTCAATTACTAGGGGGCATAGATCTAAGATGCGAGGGGCAAGGTTTAGAGGAGATGTACGAGGCAAGTTTTTTACACAGAGGGTAGTGGATGCCTGGAACGCGCTGCCGGAGGAGGTGGTGGAAGTAGGGACGATAATGACATTTAAGTGGCATCTGGATAAATACATGAATAGGATGGGAATAGAGGGATATGGACCCAGAAAGTGTAGAAGATTTTAGTTTAGATGGGCAGCATGGTCGGCGCAGGCTTGGAGGGCCGAAGGGCCTGTTCCTGTGCTGTACTTTTCTTTGTTCTTTGTTCTTTGAGCACGGAGAAAACTAGCATTCCCACCCTGTAGGTCCTGTGCGGGATATTACAGTGACAATGACCAGGATAATCTATTCCTGTGATGTTGATTGAGGGATAGATATTGGCAAAGACACCATGGGTAAGACCCCTGTCCTTCTTCAAAACAGTGCCATGGGATCTTTTACATCCACTCGTAGATGGAACCACAGTTTAACGTCTCATCGAGAAAATGGCACTTTCAACAGTGCAGCACTCTCTTAGTACTGCACTGGACTGTCAGCCTAGATTGTTTTGCACAAGTCCTAGGCCGGAACTTGAACCCACGACCTTCTCAGAGGCAAGAATGCTACCAACTAACCCACAGCTGACATACTATAATTTTTTTTCAAAAAGTATACTTTATTCATAAAAGCTCTAAAAATAGACATACAAAAACATTTCAAATTGTCATCGCTGTAAAGTACGATAATATTTACATTTTCTCGATAGTTCCAGATTTACTTGACTTTCTTCAATTCAATAATGATGACATTACACACATTTCAATGTTTGCATTTCAATTCTTTCCAAAACATTTACATTGGTCATGTTACACCCTGCGTGCTTCAATAGTTTAATACATTGAGTATTCATCACACAGATTGAGGGAGTTTACACAGTTACCAGCCCCTCGGTATACATTTGCTGGAAGACCTTACACAGTGGCCTTTCCCCATTGCGTCGTGGTGGCGGCTGGACCAAGCCTGAGTGCGTCCCTCACCGTAACCAGGGCAGCACAGTAGCATAGTGGTTAGCACAATTGCTTCACAGCTCCAGGGTCCCAGGTTCGATTCCCGGCTTGGGTCACTGTCTGTGCGGAGTCTGCACGTTCTCCCCGTGTGTGCGTGGGTTTCCTCCGGGTGCTCCGGTTTCCTCCCACAGTCCAAAGATGTGCAGGTTAGGTGGATTGGCCATGCTAAATTGCCCTTAGTGTCCAAAATTGCCCTTAATGTTGTGTGGGGTCACTGGGTCATGGGGATAGGGTGGGGGGGTGGGTGCTCTTTCCATGAGCCGGTGCAGACTCGATGGGCCGAATGGCGTCCTTCTGCACTTTAAATTCTATGATTCTATGACCACATAGTCCTGGACCTTGGAATGTGCTAGTCTGCAACACTAATTCGAGTATCATTCTTTGCAATGGAACTATAATTATTTGAAGAAAAAGTGCTGAAGGCGCGAAATGTAGAATTGGTCACTGTTCTTGCGAGCATTCCGACTTTGTCCCCACATCACATTCTCTGCTGGTGGATTTGGGTTCGCAGTGTGAGCTCTAACCTTCACCTCCTGCAGGGGGATTGCAAAAGTGGCAACACAGGCTATCCTTGGCTCGCACACGGAGGGACCAATACTCTGGGAGAAGGAGATCGATGACTCCTGCCCTTTAGGCGTGAAGCTGATTGTTTTCCTTCTGTGTTTTGTGCTGCAGTTCCTAACCGAGAATCCTATGCCCCTGCCCGGCAAGCCATCCAAGGAGTCAGCATAAGCCAGGGACCACAGGCTTCACCCACTAAAATGAATAAAAGAAAAAGGGCTTCTGTTGAATTTATGAACCTTGCTTTGTCGGACTTTCCAGCAGTTGGTGAGGTTGTTGGTTGAGGGAAGTTTTTATCTTGTACCTGACAGTTGACTAATTGGATAGGTTGCCTTTGGTGACACCGCAGTGTTGGCAATAAAAGGAAAATTGTTCTCAGTGCTCGAAAATGGGAGGGCAATACTCATGCCACATTTTGCCTGAAAGCAATAATTTGATCCAGCGTGCTTTTAACTCATCAATTTCTGTACAATGTGCAATTTGATCCCATCATTGTGAAGCAGGCTCGAGTTCTGAGAAAAATACTGCTAACACCACTGATTTCATTGAAGGAGAAGAAGAGACACTCTGGGGTCGGACAATACACAGCGCCAACACTACCAATTTCAGATGATAATGCACGCTGCTGACGCTTCAGAGTTTAGACACGGTACAGTGCTAACACTACTGATTTCAGATCACACACAGCACTGAATCTCTGGAGATGGTACATAAGGAAGGAGCAAGATAAATCCTGTAAAGCTGGACCTCTTTGGGATTTCTCGTGTAATTGCTCAATATCATTCTTGACTATCCTAACATGGAATACAGTCATCTTCTTATTTCTTGGTCTTGCGGAACTGGCTCAAAGCCCCTATGCGATAATTTTCCTCCTCCTTTTCCTGCTACTTTCCACAATCGCCCTGTCCACAGAATTAAGCTGTCCCTCGATTCGAGGATGATGTACTCAGGGTCACGAGGTTCTGCCATTTGGGTTTTTAAGTAACTGAATAGGCTAATCCTCAACCTGCTGATCTTTGCACACATGGAGTATAACGCCGGGCCGCGGGGCATGATGCATGGTGCGCAAGATCTGTTTCCTTTCTGTTCCTTCTCTGGCACAGTTCTGCCATGATGTGGAGAAGCCGGCGTTGGACTGGGGTGGGCACAATAAGTCTGACAACACCATGTGAAAGTCCAACAGGTTAGTTTGGAATCACTAGCTTTCGGAGCGCAGCTCCTTCCTCAGGTGAGTGACTCATCATTCAGGCATTTGGAATCAAAGCATGAAGCAACCCTTATTGCCATTTTGAACGATTACTAACATGCTCCTCCCAGTCATTAATATCAATGCTGCTGCACTTCAAGTAAAGCTTGTCTTTGTAGTGTTTTCTCTGTTCGCCCTGGAATGCTGACTGTTTGAGAGCTGAGAAAACAGGACCTGGTGGGGGAGATGCTTTTCGGCCATCCTGACACAGTGTCCAGTTCACCAGAGTTGACTTCGCAGGAATTTTGCCTGAATGATTGTGGAGCTGACTTCAAGAAAGGACACTAGCATTTGATTGCCAGTCCTCCCATCGAATCCAGAGGATGCGGCAGAGGCATTGCCGGTGAAATTTCTCTCGAGCTCTTATGTGCCATTGATACACAGTTCAGGTCTGATTGAAGAACAGGAGTGTGTGAACAATTTCTCTGTACACCAGGATTTCTGTTGACTTGCAGAGCGCTCTGTTGTCAAACGCGCGCTGCTGTAATTTGTAGAAGGCTGAGCCAGGGGAGCTGATCCAGTGTTGGATCTCCTCGTTGAAGAAACCTGCTTTGGACACCAGGAAGTAGGTTTTGTAGTCTTGAATATATTAACATCAAGGCCAGGATTTTATAGCCCTGCGGTGGAGTGTCTCCTCCTAGCGGTGCGGGAGACATTTAGATCTCCATTCAGTTTGGCGGGACTGTAATATCCTGCCCAATTCTTTATTATATACATATACACAGTAGAGGGTGCTGTGATGGAGCTGACTCCAGCCTGGGCATATACATATCCCTGTCCATCTCTAGGCTGACCCTGGCTCTGGGTCATGTGCCGTGTTACTTCACTGTGTGGCTGGCACTGTGCTCAGGCCTACATTAAACCTGTATGTACCAGACCCTATTACTACACCTCCTTCCATGTCCCTATCCCATAGATATAAAGTTACTTCAGTTTACTTCAAGTCTTACATTAGAACCATAGAATTCCTACAATGCAGGAGGAGGTCATTCAGCCATTGAGTCCGCACTGACCCTCTGAAAGAGCACCCTATCTGGGCCTACTCACCACCCTAGCCGCAACGTCATAACCCCACCTAACCTACGCACCGGAATTGAACCCGTGTCCCTGGTGCTGTGAGGCAGCAGTGCTAACCACCGTGCCGTATTGTTATAAGTCTTATGAATATACCTTCTTGTAACAACTTTAATGATATTCTAACATTATTGCTATTCCAGCATCAACATAAATAGTGTTCTTGCTACCCCATCTCTCCCTTTCAAATCCTTGAAGGATCAGGTGGTCTGGAGGCTTTATCACCTTCCCACATCTCCTGATGCGACCATCAATTCACTCGAAGACACGTGGAGAAGTAAACCATGGTTTTAATCAGCTTAGAACTGAGCCTGCCTGTGACGGGTACAACAGTGAAGGCGGCCCCACAGGTCAGCAGCTCTTATACTTCCTGTAAAGGGGGTGGAGCCATGGGCGGAGCCCGTACATGCCCCAACATATCCCCTGTGGGTGAAGCCACACAATGGTCCATAGGTAGAGCCCACAGGGTTAATAACATAACACAGTGCACTGGTGAATTATCAGTAATTATACATTCACCACATTCACCCCCTGATTAGAAAATGAAGTCCAGCGGGGGTGACGGGCTCATAGATTCAGTCGGTCCGGTGCCCGGATCGTACGTTGCGACCGCCGAAGCACTGGTGTTGCAGCCGCTTCGGGTGGCTGTGGAAGTGGGTCCGGAGCAGGCACAGGCGTGGACTCCGGGAGCAGCTCTTTCGGAGCTTCATTCCTGTGGACCGGTGCGGCGGGTGGGAGGGAGCGTGGGAACCATATAGGGGTGAACATGGGAGGTTGGACGGGACATAGTGTGGGGGATGCAGTAGTGGGAGTGGTGTTGGAGCCTGCGGGCGCCAGGTCCCGGAGGGAGACAGTATCTTGCTAGCCATCGGGGTGTTTGACGTATGCATAGTGTGGGTTGGAGTGCAGGAGCTGGACCCTCTCTACCAGGGGGTCGGTCGTTTGGCTCCGAACATGTTTTCGGAGGACTGGACCCAGTATCATCAACCAGGCGGAAGCGAGGCCCCTGAGGTAGCTCCCCTAGGGAAATCAAACAAACGGTCATGAGGAGTCTGGTTTGTGGCCGTGCAAAGGAGGGACCTAATTGAGTGGAGCGCATCGGGGAGGACCTCCTGCCAGTGAGAAACTGGGAGATTCCTGGACCGCAGGGTCAGTAGGACGGTCTTCCAGACTGTCGCGTTCTCCCTCTCCACCTGCCCGTTTCCCCTGGGGTTATAACTGGTAGTCCTGCTCAAGGCGATGCCCTTACTGAGCAGGTACTGACGCAGTTTGTCGCTCATGAACGACGAGCCCCTGTCGCTGTGGACACAACTGGGGAAACCAAACAGGGTGAAGACACTATGCAGGGCTTTAATGACAGTGGGGGTTGTCATATCAGGGCAGGGGATGGCAAACGGGAAGCGGGAGAACTCATCTATAATGTTAAGGAAGTACGTGTTGCAGTTATTGGAGGGGAGGGGTCCTTTGAAATCGATATTAAGGCGTTCAAAGGGCCGGGATGCCTTTACCAGGTGGGCCTTATCCGGTCGATAGAAGTGCGGTTCACACTCCGCACAGATTTGGCAGTCTCTGGTTATAGCTCTGACCTCCTCGGTGGAGTAGGGCAGGTTGCGGGCCTTGATGTAGTGGGCGAGCCGGGTGACCCCCGGGTGGCAGAGGTCATCGTGGATAATAGCCCGTAGTCAGTCATCTTGCGCGCTGGCGCATGTGCTGCGGGACAGGGCATCTGGGGGCTCGTTGAGCTTCCCAGGACGATATACTATATCGTAGTTATAGGTGGAGAGTTTGATTCTCCACCTCAAGATCTTATCATTCTTGATCTTGCCCCACTGCGTATTGTCAAACATGAAGGCAACCGATCGTTGGTCGGTGACGAGGGTAAACCTCCTACCAGCGAGGTAGTGCCTCCAGTTCCGCACAGCTTCCACGATGGCTTGGGCTTCTTTTTCGACCGAGGAGTGTCGAATTTCGGAGGTGGTGAGGGTGCGTGAAAAAAACGCTACCGGTCTGCCTGCTTGGTTGAAGGTGGCGGCGAGAGCGACCTCTGAGGCGTCGCTCTCCACCTGGAAGGGGACGGACTCGTCCACCGCGCGCATCGCAGCTTTGGCGATGTCCGCCTTGATGCAGTTGAAGGCCTGGCGGGCCTCGGCTGCCACTGGAAAGAGGGTGGCCTTAAATAGTGGGCGGGCTTTGTCCGCATACTGGGGGACCCACTGGGCGTAATAGGAGAAAAGTCCAAGGCACCTTTTCAGGGCCTTGGGACAGTGAGGGAGATGGAGTTGTAGGAGGGGGCGCATACGGTCAGGGTCGGGCCTTAGGACCCCGTTTTCCACGATGTAGCCGAGGATGGCTAGCCTGGTTGTGCGGAAAACGCATTTCTCCTGGTTGTAGGTGAGGTTGAGTTTTTGGGCGGTTTGGAGAAATCGGTGAAGGTTGGCGTCGTGGTCCTGCTGATCATGGCCGCAGATGGTGACATTGTCCAAGTACGGAAACATGGCCCGCAGCCCGTACTGGTCCACCATTCGGTCCATCACTTGTTGGAACACCAAAACCCCGTTCGTGACGCCAAAGGGAGGAAATGGAAAAGGCGGCCGTCTGCCTCAAACGCCGTGTAGTGGCGGTCCTCCGGGCGGATTGGGAGCTGGTGGTATGCAGACTTCAGATCCACCGTAGAGAACACGCGGTAGTGCGCAATCTGATTTACCATGTCTGCAATCCGGGGAAGGGGGTATGCATCGAGTTGCATAAACCGGTTAATGGTCTGGCTGTAATCAACCACCATCCGGAACTTGACGACCACCACCTGAGCTCTCCAGGGACTATTGCTGGCCTCTATGACCCCCTCCCGCAAGAGACGCTGGACCTCGGACCTAATGAACGTCCTGTCCTGCATGCTAGACCGCCTGCTTCTGGTGGCTACTGGCTTGCAATCGGCAGTGAGGTTTGCGAAGGGGGGGGACGCGATTTTTAGGGTCGCGAGACTGCATATGGTGAGCGGGGGGAGGGGCCCTCCGAAGAGCCCTTAAGTGTTAGGCTCCTGAGGTTGCACTGGAAGTCGAGTCCCAAAAGGAGAGGCGCACAGAGGTCTGGGAGCACATATAGTTGAAAATTAGCGTACTCAGTGCCCTGTATCGCTAGGGTTGCAGTAATGCACCCTTGGATTTGCACCGAGTGCGACCCAGAGGCGAGGGATATGGTTTGTTGTGTCGGGAATATTGGGAGCGAGCAGCGGCTTACCATGTCCAGGTGAATGAAGCTCTCTGTGCTCCCGGAGTCGAAAAGGCAAGGTATCTCGTACCCGTTAACCCGAACGGCCATCATGGAGCTCCGGAGATGCTTAGGTCGCGACTGGTCCAGGGTGACCGCGCTGAGGTGTGGGTAGCCGGCGGCGTGATCGGAGGTGCTGGGGCAGCCCCGCGATGGCTGTCCATGTAGGTCGTACGCGTCGAGCGGCATTGCAGATGGCGTCCAAGATGGCAGCCCCCATGGATCGCACGTGGCCGGCCACGTGGGGGAGGATGGCCAAGATGGCGGCCCCCATGAGTCGCACATGTTATGCGGAGGCGGAGTCGGCAGACACGCTGCCACCTTGCGGGGTCTGCGGGCCTGTGAGTCTGTGGATCGGGTCTGTGAGTTCGAGTTCTTAGACCTGGCCAGGCAGACCTTGGCGAAGTGTCCTTTTTGTCCACAGCTGCTGCAGTTCGCGTTGCGGGCCGGGCAGTGCAGGGTTTTGGGACTGGCCGCAAAAGTAGCAGGGTAGACTCCCATGATGGGCGGGCGGCCGCGCGGCACAGGCCTGGGGTAGTCTCGGGTCAGGGGCCCACGAGGGGGTCGCGTGATCGGCCGGGAATGCAGTAAGGCTCTGAAACGTGACCTCCAGAGAGGTAGCCAGTTTTACCGTATCGTCCAGGTCCTGGGCCCCTTTTTCGAGCAGGCGTTGTCTCACATAGTTCGATCGGACCCCCGCCCCGTAAACGTCTCGGACGGCGAGCTCCATGTGCTGAGTGGCCGTAACGGCCTGGTAGTTACAGTTGCGCGCGAGGGCTTTGAGGTCGCGTAGGTAATCATCTAGCGACTCCCCGGGACACTGGCGGCGAGTGGTGAAGACGTGTCGCGCGTATACCTCGTTCACAGGCCGCACATAGAGGCGTTCGAGTAGTGCGAGGGCCTCTGTATAGGAAGCGGCTTAGTCGAGCTGGACAGAAATGCGATGGCTCACCCGTGCGTGGAGGAGGCTCAGCTTCTGTTCGTCAGTGACGGATGGTGTAGACGATGCAGCGAGATAGACCTTGAAGCATCGGAACCATTGTGAAAAAATTTATTTTGCCTCCGCGGCCTGTGGACCAAGTTCCAGTCTGTCAGGTTTGAGGGCTGATTCCATAGTAGTATTTTAAGCTGATTAAATTGATGCGACCATCAATTCACTCAAAGACACGTGGAGAAGTAAACCGTGGTTTTAATCAGCTTAGAACTGAGCCTGCCTGTGACCGATACAACACTGAAGGCGGCCCCGCAGGTCAGCAGCTCTTTTATTCTTCCTGTAAATGGGGTAGAGCCATGGGTAGAGCCATGGGCGGAGCCCGTACATGCCCCAACATATCCCCTGTGGGTGAAGCCACACAATGGCCCATAGGTAGAGCCCACAGGGTTAATAACAACACAGTGCACCGGTGAATTATCAGTAATTATACATTCACCACATCTCCTTTGCCATCCAACCTTGCCGAGGCCCCTGGGAAGCCCCCCTCAACCCCCTCCAACTGGCAAGGTCCCCCCGGGCCCAGCTCTGGCAGTGCCCCATCGAGGGCGAGATCCAGGTCACACTAGGTGGAGTGAGTCAGGCGACTCACAATCAGCCCGGCAGGGAGCCTGATTTGGAGCTCTCCCAGGATTCACCCGACACACCCCTCTCCGTGCCGGGCATAACACAATCGCTGAATGGCACCCAAAGAAGGTTTGTTGTGTTCAGCTGTTAAATTTCAACAGGACGTATAAAGGAATTTATAGATGAGAAAGGACATAAATAAATGAGACAACTTTATTCAATTGTATTTTACATGAAGTTGGCAACCATAAAGCCAAGATAAAAGATTATCTGTCCTTGGAAAAGTAAATTTCAAAGAAGAAAAAGGACAATAGGAAAAGATTAAAGAGGAAACAACATATTTAAAGAGAGGTTAGGAACTGTGTTGGGAGAGGCCGTGTAAGACCTCTTGGAATGTGCTCTGAGCTGGGAAAAGCTGGGGAAAGTGGGCAGTTTCCAGTATCCCAGAAAGGTGTCTGTTTTTCCAGAAAGCAGGGCTTTGTTTTACAGTTTTAAATTTCAACAGCTGAGTTAACATCCCTGTGACATCCCTGTGACAGTTTCAAAGTCCTAGGTGTGCACCAACAATCTGTCCTGATCCACCCCGTTGATGCTACGGCTAAGATAGCACAACAGCACCGATACTGCCTCAGGAAACTAAGGAAATTCAGCATGTCCACATTGACTCTTACCAATTTTTACAGATACACCGTAGAAAGCATCCTATCTGGCTGCATCACAGCCTGGTATGGCAACTGCTCAGCCCAATACCGTAAGAAACTACAGAGAGTTGTGAACACATCCCAGTCCATCACACAAACACTGCCTCCCACCCATTCTCTCTGTCTACACCTCCCGCTGCCTTGCGAAAGAGGGCAGCATAATCAAAGACCCCTCCCAAACGGCTTTTTCACTCTTCCAACTTCTCCCATCGGGCAGGAGATGCAAAAGTCTGAGAAGATGCACTAACAGGTTCAAAACCAGCTTCTTCCCCCCTGTTACCAGACTCCTGAATGACTCCCTTATGGACGGAACTGATCTCTTTGCACATCTTCTCTACTGAGTAGTACTGCGCTCCGTGTGCTCACCTGTTGCTGTGCCTATGTATTTACATTGTATATTTATGTATGTCCTATGTTTTTTCCATGCTTGGAATGATCTATCTGGACTGTACACAGAACAATGCTTTTCACTGTACCTCGGTACATGTGACAATAAAGCAAATCCAAATCCAATCCAATCCCTTTCCTATAGCAACAAATGGGGTGTGCCTTGTGATAAACGTGCTGGAATTTTTATAGATTAAATATTTGTAAGGATTACTGCCCAGAAAAGGTGTTTATTTGTAAATGTAACCAAGAAAGAATATTATGGAGAAATGTTCTGCAAGACTAATTTTAACTGTGTAAATGTAATATTGTGTGTTTAAGTTTTCTTTCCTTTTGTTAATAAATGTTTTGATTTAATATTTAAAATCTCTAAAAGTGTTACTAGAACGTGTGGCTCCTGACTTCAATACATGTATTTTTTGTGGTAAAATACAAATAGAAAATAGTTATGATCGCTTGTCAAGTTTCCCTTTTTAGGATTTGGTTCTCATGGCTCTTACCACCTGCCAGATCATAATATTAGGAAATCGGATTGTTACGAGATATCAGAAGTAGGAAAAATTGATTATTAATTAAACATTTTTAAAACTCTGGAGCCATGTGTTGATTCTTGGAGTCAGAAATCAGGATTAGCGACATGTTTCTTTCAAATGGTGCTTCTGATTGCATGAATGAAAAGGAGTTTCTCAGGTCTGGCTGACCTGGAATTAAAAGAAATATATTATCTCACCCTTGCAGGCTGTGAGCTCCGATTGCTGAAGCTGGACTTCCAAGGGATATTCAATGAGTCTTGCGTTGGAGTAAAACTTCTACCTTTTTCTTCCAGGCCTTTCTCTCTGTGGAGCCTTTTCTTTCTGCTGAATTTTCTCCACATCTGATGCTTCAGTTGGGAGTTTTTTCAGCTCAGAGTCTATTAAAGTTGCCCTTTTTCTTAGTTTTTCTGCATTTATGTGAGGTTCAGGGTTTTTTGTCCAGACCCTGTCATCATGAAGAATCCTGCTTCAGACACCAGGATGTAGACTTCATAGTTTTGAGTATATTAACAGCAAACTTTATTAACAACTTGGAACTGTGTAGATTTATACAGTAGAAGGTAGAAGTATGGAGATTACTCCATTGTAGGTCTTCACACATCTCTGTTCTTCTTTAGACTGACTCTGGCTCTGGGCCATGTCTTTTTACACCACTGTTGACAGTACGGTATTAGTCCCACATTAACCATGTATGTATCAGAGCCTACTACTACACTTATCAATGGTGGTGTTTTCAGGGAGGTGGCTGCCAAGTTGTGAGAAGTGCTCAACATATTCTGGAGTCTCTCCTCCAACATATATGGGAGATGAAATATTTGACCAACCAGATCTGGGTTGTTATATGAGTTTCGTTTTGGCAATCTTCAAGGACAGGCTGGGTCTCTTGGATGAAGAATTGAAGAGTCAGAGAGCTTTTCAGCACAGAAAGAGGCCCTTTGGCACATTGTGTCTGTGCTGAACATCAAGCACCTATCTATTCTAATCCCGTTTTCCAGCACTTGGTCTTTAGCTTGTATGTTTCAGCATTTCAAGTGCGAAATGCTTCTTAAATGTTGTGAGGAGATCAAGAGTGGCTTGAAAATCTGGTGTAGGGTGCGCAATGACACTGTAGTCATCCACAAACTGTAGATCATGTGTACCTGTGATGGGCACTTTAGTGTGGGCGCGGAAGGACCGGGGTAAAGAATTCTCCATCTAGTTGGTATTTAATACTGACATCAGGGAGTAGTTTGTCTCTGGTGAGGTGAATGGACGCTGTCTAAATAGAATGGAGTCTATCAAACAGCATTGGCGCCGATCCAGATTTTGAAGGCATCTGTTTCAGATCTCTCACTCCAGATAGTTGTTGTCATATCATTGTGAAGTAGCTGCGGGATTGTGATGGAAGTTCCTTGGACATCCAAACCTCTGGAGCACAATCCATAGAACCTTGCAATTTATTGAGTCAAATACTTTGATCAGGATGATGAATGCAATGAAGAGTTCCTGGTGTTGCTCTTCTTGGATATTTCTGGCAATAAAGACCGTGTCAAAATTTCTGAAAGGTTTAAAGTCGGTGTGTCTCTGGGACGATTTCATGAACAACAAGTAGGTGATTCAGGACATGAGGGAAATACCTCAATAGTTTCCACAGCATGATTTATCTTCCTTCTTGAAGATATTTACCATTGTCATATTCCGAAAGTCGCTGAGTTTTTTTTCTTCCTAAATCCACAGGATGAGTGCATGGAATCTTGATGTCAGTAAAGCCCACCAGGTTTGCAGACCATTGGGAGAACAAGATTTGTTGTTTTTCATCCATTTGATTGTTTGTTGCAGCTCTCCCATTGATGGGGACTCACGCATGCAGCTAAGTCAGAGATGAGGAGGAATTTCTTCTCTCAGAGAGTAGTGAATCTGTGGAATTATTTACCGCCTACGGCTGCGGAGGCTGCATCATTGAGCATGCTCAAGGCTGAGACAGACAATTTTTATTTTTTTTAATAAACGTTTTATTGAGGTATTTTCTTTGGCATTTTAACAGCAACAAAATCAACAATATAAATAACAAGAGAAATATATACATAGTGCAAATTCCGCCACCCTCTCCCGCAGGTCCTGCCATTATTTACCCCCCTACGCGACACTAACCTAACCCTCCCGCCTTTCTGCTGACGTTTAATTCTCTGCAAGGAAGTCGACGAATGGTTGCCACCTCCGGGCGACCCTTAACAGAGACCCTCTCGTGGCGAACTTAATTATTTCCAGACAGAGGAAGCCTGCCATTTCTGAAAGCCAGGTCTCTGATTTCGGGGGCTTTGAGTCCCTCCATGCCAGCAATATACGTCTCCGGGCTACTAGGGAAGCAAAGGCCAGAACATCTGCCTCTTTCTCCTCCTGGATTCCCGGGTCCTGCGATACCCCAAAAATCGCCACCTCTGGACTCATTGCCACTCTCGTATTTAATACCGTGGACATGGTGTCGGCAAACCCTTGCCAAAACCCCCTCAGTTTTGGACATGCGCAGAACATGTGGACATGGTTCGCTGCCCCTCCCCCCGCACACTTCTCAAACCTGTCCTCCACCCCAAAGAATCTGCTCATCCGGCCACTGTCATGTGAGCCCGGTGAACAACCGTAAACTGGATCAGGCTGAGCCTGGCACATGTTGGGTTGGCATTGACCCTTCCTAGCACGTCCGCCCAAAGGCCCTCCTCTATCTCTTCCCCCAGCTCCTCCTCCCACTTAAGCTTCAGCTCCTCGGTTTGCTTCTTCTCCGAACCCATAACCTCTTTATATATGTCAGAGACGCACCCCTCTCCTATCCATCCTCTAGATCCACCCTATCCTGAATCCCCCTTAACAGCAGGAGTGGGAAGGTTGGCACCTGCCTCCGAAAAAAGTCCCATACCTGTAGATATCGGAGATCATTCCCTCCAGCCAACGCAAACTTCTCCTCCAGTGCCCTCATACTCGCAAAACAACCTTCCAAGAACAAGTCCCCCATCCTCTCTATCCCCGCTCTCCGCCAAGTACAGGACCCCCCATCCATCCTCCCCAGGGCAAACCTATGATTATCGCAGATTGGGGACCACACCGATGCCCCCTCTGCCCCCACATGTCTCCTCCACTGCCCGCAGACTCTCAGGGCCGCCACCACCACCGGATTGGTGGAGTAACGCGCCGGCGGGAACGACAGGGGCGCCGTCACCAGTGCCCCTAAACTTGTGCCCTTACATGAGGCCGCCTCCATGCGCACCCACGCTGGCTCCCCCCCCCCCACCAGCCACCGCCTCACCATGGCTATGTTAGCCGCCCAATAGTAATTACTGAAATTCGGCAGTGCCAGTCCGCTATCTCCCCGGTTCCATTCCAGCATTGCCCTCTTCACCCGCGGGGGCTTGCCCCCCCCACACAAAGCCCACAATAATCTTATTAATCCGCTTAAAAAAGGAACGCAGGATGAAGATGGGGAGGCACTGGAAAACGACGAGAAACCTCGGGAGGAACGTCATTGTTACCAACTGCACCCTACCCGCCAGAGACAGCGGGAGCGTGTCCCATCTCCGGAGATCCTCCGTCATCTGGTCCACCAACCGGGCGAGGTACAATTTGTGTCGCCTATCCCAATCCCTCGCCACCTGAATACTCAAGTATCTAAAACTGTCCTCCACCACTCTGAATGGTAGTTCCCCCAATCGCCTCTCCTGATTCTTCGCCTGCACCACAAACAACTTGCTCTTCCCCATATTGAGCTTGTAACCCGAAAACCGGCCGAATTCCCCTAGGATTCCTATAATTTCCCCCACCCCCTCCATTGGGTCAGAGACATACAGCAGCAAGTCATCTGCATACAACGAGACGCTGTGCTCCCCACCCCCGAACCAACCCCTTCCATCCCCTCGAGGCCCTCGGAGCAATTACCAACGGCTCTATCGCCAGCGCATGCCTGTCTCGTCCCCCGGTGCAGTCTGAAATATTCCAACGTCGTCCTATTTGTCCGTACACTAGCTACACCCAGTACAGCAGCCTAACCCAGTCAACAAAGCCCCTCCCAAACCCAAACCACTCCAGCACCTCCCATAAGTAATCCTAGTCGAGCCGGTCGAACACTTTTTCCGTGTCCATCGCAACCACCACTTCAACTTCCCTACCTTCTGGGGGCATCATAATCACATTGAGCAGCCTTCTAACATTGGCCCCCAGCTGCCTGCCCTTAACAAACCCTGTCTGGTCTTCTCCTATAATGTCCGGTACACAGTCCTCAATCCTAGAGGCCAGAATCTTGGCCAGGAGCTTGGCATCCATGTTTGACAAGGATATCGGCCTATAAGAACCGCACAGCTGCGGGTCCTTGTCCCTTTTCAAAATGAGCGAGATCATGGCCTGTGACATTGTCTGGGGTAAAACTCCTCTTTCCTTGGCCTCGTTAAAGACTTTCAACAGCACCGGCCCCAATATCCCGGAGAACTTTTTGTAGAACTTGACTGGGTACCCGTGCGGTCCCGGAGCCTTCCCCAACTGCATGGCCTTCAAACCCTCCACTATCTCCTCCAGCCCGATCGGAGCCCCCAGCCCTTCTACCAGCTCCCCGTCCACCTTCGGGAAAGTCAGCCCATCCAAAAAGTGCCTGATCCCCTCCGTCCCCCCAGGGGGTTCCGACCTTACAGCCTACTAGAAAAGTCCCAAAAGGTCTTGCTCACCCCCTCCAAGTCCCCAACTAAGTTCCCATCCCCATCAACCACTTTCGCTATTTCCCTAGCTGCCTCCCTCTTTCTGAGCTGCTGTGCAAGCAACCTACTGGCCTTTTCCCCATGCTTGTAAACCGCTCCCTTCACCTTCCTGAGCTGCTCCACTGCCCTACCTGTAGTTAACAAACTAAATTCCGCCTGCAGCCTCCGGCGTTCCCTCAATAGCCCTGCCTGTGGAGCCTCCGCATAACTCCTATCCACTCGTAGGATCTCTCTTACCAGTCGGTCCGTTTCTGCCCTATCCGTCCTGTCCCTGTGAGCCCGGATCAAGATCAGCTCCCCTCTCACCACTGCCTTCAGTTTCCCAGACCACCGCTGCTGAGACCTCCCCCGTGTCATTTACCTGCAGGTAGTTCAGCATGCACTTCCTCAACCTCTCAATAGCCCGTGGCCACCACCCCCGCCAACAGGGCCCTGCCCACAATAAAGAAATCTATCCAGAAATACACCTTGTGAACGTGGGAGAAGAAAGAAAATTCCCTGACTCTCAGCTGACTAAATCTCCACGGATCCAAACGCACACCCCCCCCCCCCCCCCCGCACATCTACTCCACGAACCCTTTCAGCTCCTTTGCCATTGCTGGCACCCTGCCCATTCTCGAACATGACCGGTCCAGGCCTGGATCAATAACCATGTTGAAATCCCCACCCAAAATCAGCCTGTGCGAATTCAGGTCCGGAATCTTCCCCAGCACCCGCTTTATAAAATCCCCATCGTCCCAATTTGGCTCGTGTACGTTGACCAGCATTACTTTCATCCCCTGCAGCCTGCCACTAACCATGATATATCAACCTCCCACACCCGAGACTATCCTCCCCGTCTCAAACGCCACCCACTTATTGATCAAAATCGCAGCCCCCCTTGTTTTCGAGTCCAGCCCCGAGTGGAAAACTTGCCCAACCCAGCCTTTCCTCAACCTGACCTGATCCACCATCTTAAGATGTGCCTCCTGCAGCAGCACCACGTCCGCCTTCAGACTCCTAAGGTGTGCAAACACATGAGCCCTCTTCACTGGCCCATTGAGCCCCGGACATTTCAGGTGACCAGCCTAGTTGGGGGACAAAGTGCCCCCCCCCCCCCCACCCACCGGTCAGCCATCACCCTTCTTGGGCCCGCTTCTACCCCATGCGCCGCACCTCCTCCGGCCCGCCACGGGGCAGCCCCCACCCTGACCCCCTCAGTGACCTTCCATCGAAGTTCCTCCCACATCAGCATAACCCATTCCCCCCCCCCAGCAACACTACTTTAAATCCCAACCCAGCTAATAAACTAAGCATATACACCCCCCCCCCCCCCCACTGTGCTTCCGTGAGTTAGCTCACTCTAGCGAGCTTGGTGACCCCCCGCCTCTGGCGCCGCAAAGTCTCCCACCCATTGTTACCTCGCTCCCCTTCCCCCACTCCTGTAAACAAGTTTCTGCATCCAGCAGTCCCCAAACAAACACCCCGCAGCAAGCTAACACAAAGAACAAAGGCACCACCCACCGAAACCCAGACAGGCACGTCTCCATCCCACCAAAGTGCACAACAGTATAATTACCCAAACTACAACACAAGAGGAACAATCACCAACACCTACCCCAAAAACAGAAAAGAACCAAAAGCAAAACGAAAATTCGATTCTCCCCCCACCCCCACACTTCCCTCTCCCCTAAACTGAGCTCCAAAAAGAAGACTGATACAAAGCAATATGAAAAAATATAGCCAATTTTAACAACGGAAAGAAAAGAAAAAACACCCCCTCCCCCAACCGCAGCCCCACCGACAATCCGAGGGGGTGGGAAGAAAAAACAAATAAACAAAAAAAAAAACAGTAAAAAGAACAAAGAAAAAGGGCCCAATATCGGCCAACATATTGTCACTGAGTCCAAAAGTTCTCAAGCTCCCACCAGTCCTTTTCTTTTTGCAAAGTCCAGCACCTCATCGGGTGACTCAAAATAATGGTGTTGGTCTTCATGCGTAACCCACAGGCGCGCCGGGTACAGCAGGCCAAACTTCACCTGCTTCTTAAAGAAAATCGCCTTGACCTGCTTGAAGCCTGCCTTCTTCCTCACCACCTCCACACTCAGGTCCAGGTATACCCGCAGGATGCTATTCTCCCACTTGCAACTCCGCGTGCGCTTGGCCCACCGCAGAATACATTCCTTATCCAGGAACCTGTGGAATCTCACCACCATCGCCCTCGGAGGGTCCCCCGCCCGCAGCTTCCTGGCAAGCACCCGATATGCCCTGTCCACCTTCAGCGGTCGGGGGAATGCCCCCTCGCCAAGCAGCTTTTCAAACATACCCACCACGTATGCTCCTGCATCTGCTCCCTCAGCTCCCTCCGGAAGCCCAACGATTCTTAGATTCTGTTGGCGGGACCAGTTCTCAAGGTCTTCCACCTTTTCCAAGAGCCTTTTCTGCTCTCGCAGCATCCCTACCTCCAGCTCCACAGCTGTTTGGTGCTCCTCTTGTTCCAGCAGCGCCTTCTCCACCTTCTGAATTGCCCGGTCCTGGGCATCCAGTCTGCTTTCCAGGCGATCAATTGACTCCTTGATCGGGTCCAGACATTCCCGCTTCTGTCTGGCGAAACCATCCTGGATGGCCTGCATCACTGGGTCCGCTGCACGCTGCGCTGCCACCCCAGGGGTCCGTCCCTCGGCCATACTGACTCCCGTTACAGCTTCCACACCACTCACTACTGGCTTCTTGTTTCTGCCCTTTCACACACTTCTAATCCTTTTTTCCATAAACCAATGCGAGGAAACGGTGCCCAGCTGCCTCAACCAACAAATCTTCCGATTAAAACCGAAGAAAAGTCCGGGGGAAAGGTCCAAAAGTCCAACCAGAGCGGGAGCCACCAAATGTGCAAATTACTCCTCCATAGTCGCCACCGGAAGTCGAGATAGACAATTCTTTAATCAGTAAGGGAATCAAGGGTTATTATGGAGATAAGGGGGGAAAGTGGAGTTGTGGATTGTCACATCAGATCAGACATGATCTCATTGAATGATGGAGCAAACTCGATGGGGTGAATGGCCTACTTATGCTCCTACGGCTTACGGTCATTCTACCACAACGTGTTGGGGATAGCCTGGAGAATATCAGCTGCCACTGGGGATTCACGGTTGACAACGTTTTTGGAAATGTTCTGCCCAGTATTGATGGGTGGTCTTGTCATCCTTAAAAAGGAACCACCATCCAGTGAGCAATGGAGATTTTCTCCATTTAACCTTGGTCCAGTAGCTTCAAAAAGCTTCATGCCATGACGGTCAGCATACTGTTGGATCTTTCGGGCTTCCTCTTCTGACCACTTGCCTTTTATCTTCTGCATTTTTCTTTGGGTGGTAACCTGAGCTGTTAGAAAGCGGCTGTCTTGACTTGTGACCTTGGGTTGTTCTGCCAGGCAATTAAAGCTGCTTGTTTTCGTTCAAGGAAGTCACATTCTGCATCATTTTTGATCAACCAGTGCTGGTGACAACGATGCTTAAACTCAATGGCCTGGACACTGGAGTCTAGTACAGCTGGCGTTATTTAATCCCATTGTTCTGAAATTGATTTGGATGTGTGAAGATTTTCCAGACTGGTTCTTGGAATTCCTCTCTTCAGTCGGGCTGCTTTAGGATTGAGAAAAACATTGACCTTCTTCCTGTTAGATTTTTAGTCCTTGCGGTGTCTTGGGGCTAGGTGGATGTTCATCATCGATGGGACAAGTCGATGGTCTGACCAGCGGGCATGAGTCCCCGCATGGATTGAATGATAGGCATCATTGAATGATACAGACATCACTTCGACCTTTGATTTGTATAATTCAGTGGGTTCCGATGCTTTTATCCAGGGTGCCTTCATGTGATTTTATATTTGTTCTTCTGGGGGAAGAGGGGGTGTTTTTTTCAATGAGGCCATGGTGAGCAACTTTGTCAGCAGGAGGACACCATTTGAGGGCAGCACGGTAGCGCAGTGGGTTAGCACAGTTGCTTCACAGCTCCAGGATCCCAGGTTCGATTCCTGGCTTGGGTCACTGTCTGCACGGAGTCTGCACGTTCTCCCTGTGTGTGCGTGGGTTTCCTCCGGGTGCTCCAGTTTCGTCCCACAGTCCAAAGATGTGCAGGTTAGGTGGATTGGCCATGCTAAATTGCCCTTAGTATCCAAAATGGTTAGGTGGGGTTACTGGGTCACGGGGATAGGGTGGAGGCATGGGCTTAAGTGGGGTGCTCTTTCCAAGAGCCGGTGCAGACTCGATGGGCCGAATGGCCTCCTTCTGCACTGTAAATTCTATGATTTGTGGACACCAGAGGAGAAGCAGAGAAAGTCTGATACATTCCTCAAGTTGTAGTTAACATTGTGCTTGTGAATTGCCATTTTAGTTACCTCTTAATAAAAGTCAGAGTTCAAATTCAGAAAGGAAAACTTATTTGGGACTGGCTGGAAAATGTAGTTGAAATTCTTCTCTCTAGGGATGAACTATTCAAAAACTCATTTACTTGAAGGTTAACCGAGGTCTGATTTCTCTGGTTGGAAAGCATTCTTAAGCTATCATTACAAAAGATAGAATCAAACCTCTAGCTACAGAGTCAGCAGAGGTAGAGGAAATATAACAGATACTGGCAAAAGCATGATATATTCTCATCTAAAAGAGCATTTGTCAAATGGTTCAAATTATATTATAAGATCCTGAGAGGACCTTATCCTTCTGGGGAGTCTAGAATCAGGGAAACAATTTTTAAAATAGGTGTTTCCCATTTAAGACTAAAATGAGATGTTTTTTCCAGTGCTTATTGACATACTAGAAAGAAAATCTCCCATAAGTTTAATATTGGAGACCAGAGGATCAGTATGGACTGATACCAGTGTGCTCTCCTCCGAGCTCCAATGCCGCAGCTCTAAAACTATGCCCTGGTGCTAAGAATTCCAGGCAACCAGTTTATTTAAGATAAAGATGGCGGCCGTTAAGCTGAGCTGAACATGAGGAGCTGCAGCCCCGCTCGCTACAAACTGGGTCCCGTAGGCTTTTCCGAGTGATTGTCACTGGGACGTGTGTGACAAAATAGGACGGGAAACATGAAAGAGACACGTGTGACTCACTCCACCTGACTGAGAGCTGTTATACCCAAGAAGAGAGCAATGGGGACATGGGGAACCCCAGAGATTCCTGGTATCTGAGTGGTTAGCACTGTTGCATCACAGCGCCAGGGTCGCAGGTTCGATTCCCGGCTTGGGTCACTGTCTGTGCGGAATCTGCACATTCTCCCCGTGTCTGCGTGGGTTTCCTCCAGGTGCTCTGGTTTCCTCCTACAAGTCCCAAAATGTGGACATTCTGAATTCTCCCTCTGTGTACCCGAACAGGTGCCGGAATGTGGCGACTAGGGGCTTTTCACAGTAACTTCATTGAAGTGTTAATGTAAGCCTACTTGTGACAATAAAGATTATTATATTATTTTGTACTGGACTTTAATTGTGGGGCCAATTTAATGACTTTTACCCCTGTTGTACATGCATTTCCTTGTTGCAAAGATCAGAAAAACAAAAAGCGTGAACCTGTTTTGTCAGATGGCCATCTATTTTATATTATCCTGGGAGCGGAACTAATCTTGTCGGCCTAGTCCTGTCACAGAGATGTTATTGAGATGGAGGGGACTGCCCTGGTCTGCCACCTCATTTTCCTGCATGTCAGTCCATAAAACAGACTTTCAGCACCGGCAGTTTGAGGATGCAACAGAAAACCAAGGGCAAACATTTATACTCAGAAAGTGTTTTGTATGGCAAGTATTCGGACGAACAGGCTGACATTTGGCTATTTTAGGCTGCACCGGGGGACGAGGCAGGAATGCCCCCTCTCCCCACTGTTGTTCGCACTGGCCATAGAACCGCTGGCAATTGCGTTGAGAGCCTCAAAGGGCTAGGAGGGACTGGTTGGGGTGGGGGTGTGGAACACAGAGTCGCGCTATACGCGGACGATCTGCTCTTATATGTGTCGGACCCATTGGAAGGGATGGAAGAAATCATGGGGATTCTGGGGGATTTTGGCCGGTTTTCGGGCTACAAATTGAACATGGGGAAAAGCGAGATGTTCGCGATCCAGGCAAGGGGGCGGGAGAGGCGATTGGGGGAGCTGCCGTTGAGAGTGGTAGGGGGAAGCTTTCGGTACCTACGCATCCAGGTGGTGCGGGAATGGGAACGGCTGTGCAAGCTTAATCTGGGCCAACTAGTAGACCAAATGAAGGAGGATTTTCGGAGGTGGGACATGCTCCCGTCACTAGCTGGGAGGGTGCAGACAGTGAAAATGACAGTTCTCCCGAGATTCCTGTTTGTGTTTCAGTGTCTCCCCATCTTTATTCCTCGGTCCTTTTTTAAACGGGTCAACAAGGTGATCTCGGGCTTTGTATGGGTGGGTCAGACCCCGCGAGTTAAAAAGGGGATGTTGGAGCGCAGCCGGGGGGAGGGCGGGTTGGTACTGGGTGGCGAATATAGCCATGATTGGGATGTGGATGGTGGAGGGGGGGGGGGGGGGTCGGTGGGGGGGGGGGGGGGTGGAGGGGGGGGGGGGGTCGGTGTGGGAGCGAGTAGAGGCGGCATCTTGTAAGGGCACTAGTTTGGGGGAGTTGGTAACGGCACCTCTGCCGTTCCCGCTGGCACTGGGGGCAATGGAGGAGACATGTGGGAGCAGAGGGAGCATCATTCTGGTGGTCTCCAATCTTGAATAATCACCGATTTGCCCGAGGAGGTTAGATGGAGGGTTCTGGAGATGGCAGAGGGCAGGGATCGAGAGGATGGGAGTTATGTTTATAGAAGGGAGCTTTCCCAGCTTGAAGGAACTGGAGGTGAAGTTTGAACTGACGGAAGGGAATGACTTTAGGTACCTGCAAGCGCGGGACGTCCGATGCAGGCAGGTCTCAACCTTCCCACTCCTACCACCAAGGGGGATACAGGATAGGGTAGTTTCCAGAGTGTGCGTGGGAGAAGGGAGTGTCATAATATACACACAGGTATATGATGGTGCACAGACAGGCAGTGATTGTCACACAGGATGACCAGTGAACACACAGAACACAGCAGCCAATCACCAGACAGGACACGATCACTATAAAGCCAGAGGGCACTAGTTTTCCCGCTCTCTTGGGATCCAGCCTCCGAGACAGTCCGAGCCCATGAGCAGCAACTAGAACATACACCGTGTGGTAGTAAGATAGTCTGGTCAGGTTAGCCCAGGTCTCCAGTCAAGTCAGCATAGTGTCAACCTACAGTTAACGTATGTATGATAGTTAAGAGTTCAATAAAATCGAGTTGCATTTCTTCAAGTGTTGGAAGTCTGTCTCTTTCACTGCTGTTGTAAACGCAGTCCTCACAGACCCGGCATACCCAACACATTATGGTACCAGTGAGTTATGCTCGAGTTTGACGGACCTACCTTGAGATAGTCTGCCTTTGACCAGCGATCAGCCATCCGGTAACATGGACAGCGTCCGCCCTCCCCCGCAGCTCCGCATCGCCGGCAACCTCGGTGCTAACTGGAAGACTTTCAAGCAGAAGTTCCAGTTGTATCTTGATGCCACCGACCTGGAAACCGCATCGGATGCCAGGAAGATAGCTCTCTTCCTCTCTACAGCCGGGGACCACGCTATCCACATCTTCAACTCCCTCACCTTTGCTGAAGGTGAGGACAAGACAAGGTTTAAAACAGTCCTGCTGAAGTTTGACAGCCACTGTGACATCGAAGTCAATGAGAGCTTTGAACACTATGTGTTCCAGCAGAGGCTGCAGGGTAAGGGTGAACCTTTCCAGTCCTTTTTAACCTACCTCCGTATCCTCGTGCAGTCCTGCAACTACGGCTCCACTTCCGACTCCATGGTCCGCGACCAGATAGTTTTCGGGGTCCACTCCGATCCCTTTCGCCTGCAGCTCCTTAAAGTTAAGCAGCTCACCCTTACCATCGCCATCGAAACCTGCATCCTCCATGAGCACGCTAACAACCGGTACTCCCATATCAAGGCGGCAGGGATGGCGCGGCAAGGCCCCCACGATGCGGAGTGGATGCAGGCCGTAAAACAGCTCCAGGGCCTGAGTCTGGATGAGGGTGGCCATTTTGCGCGCTTTTCCCGGGCTCCTGCGCATGCAAGCCATGACCAAGGGGACGGCGAGGCCGACGACCGAACTGCGCAGGTGCGCACATCGTTCGACCACACCGCGCATGCGCGGTGGCGCACGGAGCGTCTTGACGCCGGCGCCATTACGTACAACAACTGGCTCCGCCCATTTAAAGTGGCAATGTCCCGCGAAATCTTGACACTGTCTCCAGTGTGGCAAGCTTGGCCACTACGCAGCCCTGTGCAGATCTGCTCAACTGCCCAATAGACAGCGATCCCAGTCGCAGTGCAGGAACGTCCGGTCAGTACAGCAACCCGTTGCAGACTCCGACTCCGACATGGTTCCAGATTCCGACACCGAGGGCCTCACATCCCCATTCCGGGTGGGCATCATCAACAAGCATACAATGCCTTCAGCGAAGAAGGTGAAACAACTCCCAGTACTGAGCATTGATCCGGACGATGAGTGGTGTGCCACCCTCACGGTCAACAAGGCTCGCATATGCTTCAGGCTGGATGCTGGCGCTTCAGCAAACCTCATTTCAAAGTCTGACCTTGACACCATCCGTGTCAAGCCAAGCATTCTTCAACCGGCCTGCCAGCTCATCGACTACAATGGCAATGCCATTGCTGCCAGTGGCTCATGCCAGCTTGCGGTATCCCATCGTTTTTCAGAAGCGACCCTGCGTTTTGAAGTTGTAGGAACCAAAAGAGCTTCTCTGCTCGGTGTTCGGGCCTGCAAAATCCTGAACCTTGTGCAACGGGTTCACACCATGTCATCCGCAGAGGCAACGACCTCACCAGATGTCAACTTCCAAGCCCAATTAGATGACATCATAGCACAATACCACAGTGTCTTCGAAGGAATAGGTACACTACCTTACCGATACAAGATACTGCTAAAGCCGAATGCCACACCTGTGGTTCTTGCATCGTGTCGGGTGCCGGCGCCCCTCAAGGACCACCTCAAGCAGCAGCTGCAAGACCTCCAGAACCAGGGCGACATTTCTCAGGTCACTGAACCCACGGACTTAGCTCCATGGTCTGTGTCAAAAAACTGTCAGGGGAACTTCGCATTTGCATCGGCACCAAAGATTTGAAAAGTAACTTTATGAGGGAACACTATACCTAAACGAGAAGAGCTCACCAGTGAAATGGCTCATGCCAAGCTTTTCACAAAGTGGATGCCTCCAAGGGGTTTTGGCAAATACAGCTGGACGCGTCCAGTCGAAAGTTGTGCACATTTAACACCCCGTTCGGTCACTACTGTTACAACCGGATGCCCTTTGGCATCATCTCCGCCTCGGAAGTGTTCCATCGCATAATGGAGCAAATGATGGAGGGCATCAAGGGGGTTTAAGTGTATGTCGATTATATCATTATTTGGTCCACAACTCCGCAGGAGCACATCGATCGCCTCAAGCGGGTGTTCCACAGGATCCACGAGCATGGCCTCCAACTCAATAGAGCCAAATGCCCTTTCGGTCAAGCAGAAATAAAGTTCCTTGGCGACCATATTTCGCAGTTAGGTGTGCGGCCAGATGCAGACAAGGTAGCGGCGATCAATGCCATGAAGACCCCGGAGGACAAGAAGGCGGTCCACCGCTTCCTAGGGATGGTCAATTTCCTTCGGAAGTTTATCCCAACCTTGCATCACACACCACAGCTCTCCGCAGTATTGTCAAAAAAACTACGGACTTCCAGTGGCTCCCCGCTCATGAGCAAGAGTGGCGTGAGCTCAGAGCGAAACTCACCAAGGCCCCGGTACTGGCATTTTTCGACTCCGCCAAGGAGACCAGGATCTCCACCGACGTGAGCCAGGCTGGCATTGGGGCAGTACTCCTCCAGCGGGACGAATCCTCCTCCTGGGCCCCAGTCGTACCTCTCGAGCCATGACGCCTACTGAGCAACGATATGCTCAGATTGAAAAAGAAGTGGAATCTCTTGTTAAGAGGAAGAAGGAGGCCTATGTGAAGATGAGGTGTGAAGTTTCAGTTGGGGCGATGGATAGTTACAAGGTAGCGAGGAAGGATCTAAAGAGAGAGCTAAGACGAGCAAGGAGAGGACATGAGAAGTATTTGGCAGGTAGGATCAAGGAAAACCCAAAAGCTTTCTATAGGTATGTCAGGAATAAGCGAATGACTAGGGTAAGAGTAGGACCAGTCAAGGACAGGGATGGGAAGTTGTGTGTGGAGTCTGAAGAGATAGGCGAGATACTAAATGAATATTTTTCGTCAGTATTCACTCAGGAAAAAGATAATGTTTTGGAGGAGAATGCTGAGACCCAGGCTATTAGAATAGATGGCATTGAGGTACGTAGGGAAGAGGTGTTGGCAATTCTGGACAGGCTGAAAATAGATAAGTCCCCGGGGCCTGATGGGATTTATCCTAGGATTCTCTGGGAGGCCAGGGAAGAGATTGCTGGACCATTGGCTTTGATTTTTATGTCATCATTGGCTACAGGACATTGGCTACATCAGAGGACTGGAGGATAGCAAATGTGGTCCCTTTGTTCAAAAAGGGGAGCAGAGACAACCCCGGCAACTATAGACCGGTGAGCCTCACGTCTGTAGTGGGTAAAGTCTTGGAGGGGATTATAAGAGACAAGATTTATAATCATCTAGATAGGAATAATATGATCAGGGATAGTCAGCATGGCTTTGTAAAGGGTAGGTCATGCCTCACAAACCTTATCGAGTTCTTTGAGAAGGTGACTGAACAGGTAGACGAGGGTAGAGCAGTTGATGTGGTGTATATGGATTTCAGTAAAGCGTTTGATAAGGTTCCCCACGGTAGGCTATTGCAGAAAATACGGAGGCTGGGGATTGAGGGTGATTTAGAGATGTGGATCAGAAATTGGCTAGCTGAAAGAAGACAGAGGGTGGTGGTTGATGGGAAATGTTCAGAATGGAGTTCAGTTACAAGTGGCGTACCACAAGGATCTGTTCTGGGGCCGTTGCTGTTTGTCATTTTTATCAATGACCTAGAGGAAGGCGCAGAAGGGTGGGTGAGTAAATTTGCAGACGACACTAAAGTCGGTGGTGTTGTCGACAGTGAGGAAGGATGTAGCAGGTTACAGAGGGACATAGATAAGCGGCAGAGCTGGGCTGAGAGGTGGCAAATGGAGTTTAATGTAGAGAAGTGTGAGGTGATTCACTTTGGAAGGAATAACAGGAATGCGGAATATTTGGCTAATGGTGAAGTTCTTGGCAGTGTGGATGAGCAGAGGGATCTAGGTGTCCATGTACATAGATCCCTGAAAGTTGCCACCCATGTTGATAGGGTTGTGAAGAAGGCCTATGGAGTGTTGGCCTTTATTGGTAGAGGGATTGAGTTCCGGAGTCGGGAGGTCATGTTGCAGCTGTACAGAACTCTGGTATGGCCGCATTTGGAGTATTGCGTACAGTTCTGGTCACCGCATTATAGGAAGGATGTGGAGGCTTTGGAGCGGGTGCAGAGGAGATTTACCAGGATGTTGCCTGGTATGGAGGGAAAATCTTATGAGGCAAGGCTGATGGACTTGAGGTTGTTTTCGTTGGAGAGAAGAAGGTTAAGAGGAGACTTAATAGAGGCATACAAAATGATCAGGGGGTTAGATAGGGTGGACAGTGAGAGCCTTCTCCCGCGGATGGAAATGGCTGGCACGAGGGGACATAGCTTTAAACTGAGGGGTAGTAGATATAGGACAGAGGTCAGAGGTAGGTTCTTTACGCAAAGAGTGGTGAGGCCGTGGAATGCCCTACCTGCAACAGTAGTGAACTCGCCAACATTGAGGGCATTTAAAAGTTTATTGGATAAGCATATGGATGATAATGGCATAGTGTAGGTTAGATGGCTTATGTTTCGGTGCAACATCGTGGGCCGAAGGGCCTGTACTGCGCTGTATCGTTCTATGTTCTATGTAATGCCTGGGCCTCCTCACAGGGATTGACAAATTCCATGATTACATGTATGGACTCCCCAAATTCACGGTCGAGACAGACCACAGGACATTGGCTCACATCATCCAAAAAGACCTCAATGATATGACGCCACGGCTACAACGTATCCTCCTCAAACGCCGCCGCTACGATTTCGACGTGGTCTACACCCCAGGCAAAGAGCTCATTGTGGCCGACGCACTCTCTAGATCCATCACCACGCCTTGTGAGCAGTCGGACTTTGTCTGTCAGATGCTCAGGTGAAGTTTTGTGCTTCCAACTTTCCGGCCACTGATGAAAGGGTCATGCAAATTCGTCAGGAGACGGCCAGGGATCTTTTCCTCCAGTGGGTGATGCGACATCTCACGGAGGGTTGGCAAAAGGGGCAGTGCCCCCAGTTTTATAATATAAAGGACGATCTAGCGGTAGTGGATGGCATATTAATGAAGCTGGACAGGATAGTAATCCCACAGAGCATGCGAGAGCTGGTCTTTGGCCAAATCCACGAGGGTCACCTGGGGGTTGAAAAGTGTCGCCGTCGAGTCCAAGAGGCAGTATTTTGGCCAGGCATCAGTCAGGATATCGCCAACACTGTCCTCAGTTGCCCAACATGCCAAAGGTTCCAGCCGGCTCTGCCCAAAGAGACTCTACAGCCGCGTGAACTGGTGTCCTCCCCATGGTCCAAAATTGGTATTGACCTCTTTCATGCAAAGGGCCGAGACTATGTCCTCCTCGTGGACTACTTTTCCAACTACCCCGAGGAGGTTAGACAGACTGACCTCACATCAGCAACGGTCATCAAGGATGCAACAGTCTCGGGACCAATGCAAGTCAACGTACGACGCCCACGCCACAGATCTCCCTGCTCTGGCTCCTGCTGACCGAGTTCGTGTTCAGCTATCTGACGGTGGTCTGCCACGGCTGTGGTGGTTAAGCAAGTGGCCCCGAGATCGTTCCTCGTTCGCATGCATGATGGCTCCTTTCTTCGGCGTAATAGGCGGGCACTGCGGCTACTTACACGCCCGCCACCTGAACATGATGTCCCGCCTCGCATGCTGGTTCCTCAGGACGCACCTTTCGAGACCACCGATCTGCCAGTTCTTTTACCAACCTCTACATTGGAGGCAGTTCCACCCGTTCCAGTGCAGGCTGACCCACCCTTGAGGCGGTCAACCAGAACGTGTCGCCTGCCACAGAGAATGAATTTATATTCTGAATGTTGCATTACCATGTGATCCGTTTACACATCTGTACATATTGTTTTGTTCTAATTTGTTATCTGCCCTCTATCTGCACTAGACACCTGTGAATATGTTAACGTACTTTGTATATAGTCAGGCTCCTGTACACCCACGCACTCACTATTTATTGACCCACACACATTTTTATTAAGAAAAAAAGGGGGGGGGAGATGTCATAATATACACACAGGTATATGATGGTGCACAGACAGGCAGTGATTGACACACAGGATGATCAGTGAACACACAGAACACAGCAGCCAATCACCAGACAGGACCCGATCACTATAAAGCCAGTGGGCACTAGTTTTCCCGCTCTCTTGGGATCCAGCCTCTGAGACATTCAGAGCCCATGAGCAGCAACTAGAACATCCACCATGTGGTAGTAAGATAGTCTGGTCAGGTTAGCCTCAGGTCTCCAGTCAAGTCAGCATAGTGTCAACCCACAGTTAAAGTATGTATGATAGTTAAGAGTTCAATAAAGTCAAGTTGCATTTCTTCAAGTGTTGGAAGGAAGCCTGTCTCTCTCACTGCTGCAGCAAACGCAGTCCTCGCAGACCCTGCATACCCAACACATCAGGGAGGGTTTCGGACATTTATAAGGATCTTATGGGGCCAGAGGAAACACAGACCGAGGAGCTTAAACACAAATGGGAAGAGGAGTTGGGAGGAGAGTTAGAGGACGGTCTCTGGGCGGATGCGTTGAGCAGTCAACGCGTCCACAACATGTGTGGGGCTCAGCCTGATAAAATGTAAGGTCGTTCACCGGGCTCACATGACAGTGGCCCGGATGAGCAGATTCTTTGGGGTGGAAGACAGGTGCGCAAGGTGTGCGGGAGGACCACTGAAGCTTAGGGGATTCTGGCAGGGTTTTGCAGATGTCATGTCCAAAGTGTTGAAAACAAGGGTGGCGCCGAGTCCAGAGGTGGCGATTTTCGGGGTGTCGGAAGATACGGGATTCCAGGACAAAGAGGCAGACGTTCTGGCCTTTGCCTCTCTGGTAGCCCGGAGACGGATATTATTAGCTTGGAGGGACTCAAAGCCCCTGAAGTCGGAGACCTGGCTAACTGACATGGCTAGCTTTCTCTATCTGGAGAAAATCAAGTTCGCCTTGAGAGGGTCAATGTTAGGGTTCGCCCGGAGGTGGCAGTCATTCGTCGACTTCTTTAGGGGAAATTAACCATCAGCAGAAGGGGGGGGTGCTATGGGGTTAGTTTAGTGTAGAGTAGGGGGTTAGAAAAGGTGGGACCTGTGAGAGAGGAAGATGGCTTTTACACTGTTTATAATTGTATGCACACTGTTTCTTCTGTTACTGTTATAAAACCATAAATACCTCAATAAAATGTTTATTAAAAAAAAGTGTTTTGTATATGGAACTAGCTGCCGCAAGGAGTAGTTGAGGTGGAAGGAGTAGTTGAGGTGTATTAGTTGCAGATGTATAAAATCTTCAAGATGCATTGCAGCGAATCGTCAAGGCTCCACCAAGAGAGCACTCCAAATTCTGCAATCTCTGCAACCTAGGATAAGCGACAGGCAGCAGCCACGCGGCATCACAACCACCTTGATTTGGAACTGTATCGCTATTCCTTCACTGTCATTGGACCAAACTCCTGGAACTTCCTAACAGCACTTTAGATGTACCTGCACCCCAGGAACTGCAGCAGTTCAAGAGGACGACTCAATTGGCAATGGCCAACGAATGTTACAGCGACGTTCACACTGGGACGAATAAAACCATAGGTGCATTTAGCGGGAAGATAGATAAACATATATGTGGGAGAAAGGAATAGAAGGACACGTTGATGGGGTGAGATGAAGGAGGTTTGGGAGGAGGCCCATGAGGGACATATCCACATCGGCATGAACATACTGGCCAGATGGCTGGTCTCTGCGCCGTAAATTCCATGTGAAGGTATCAGATTAGAAGCATACGGCCTGGTTCCTCTCTCAAGTCTGCAAGTGGGAAGATTATCCGTAACCATTGAGTTGTGGTTGAGGCCCTGGGATTGGTTTTCAAATTGGGTGAAAAGGCCAAATAGAAGAGACACCTTTGTGTATGAGTCACAAATTGGTTCATTTCTCAAGCCAACAAAAGTGTAAAAACCAAACTAAACCAATTGTATAAGTTAACAGGGCTGATGGAGATATATTAATGTGGAAACCCCGTCAGAAGTGGCCCTCAGAGAAAGTTTGAATAATCACCATGGCAACCGCAGCAACGGTCAGGGGGCCTGCGCGTCCAATCGTCCGCCTGAAAGAGCATTGGATCTTTTATCCGCCGTGATTTTTTTAAATTAATCACGCGGAGAGGTTTTCGTTTACGAAAGGGTTAGTCCAATTGTTTTTTCCCCCCAGAATGTCCACATCTCTTTGCAGCCGCCCGTCAGGCGGGGCTGCCCCGGTGCAGAGTGAGGACCCAGACATGCCAACCGGGCAGAAGCCGCGGAGCAGCGGCGTCGACAGGAGGGAGGGCTGGGGAGGCAACTGAGTCCGGGCGGCGGAGAAAAGGCGAGGCCGCTGAGTCTGGGCCGGGCGGCGGAAGGGAGGCGAGGCCGCTGAGTCTGGGCCGGGCGGCGGAAGGGAGGCGAGGCCACTGAGTCTGGGCCGGGCGGCGAGGCCGCTGAGTCTGGGCCGGGCGGCGGAAGGGAGGCGAGGCCGCTGAGTGCGGGCCGGGCGGTGGAGGGTGGGCGAGGCCGCTGACTCCGTGCTGAGTGCGGGCGGCGGGGCCGCTGACTCTGTGCTGAGTGCGGGCGGCGGGGCCGCTAAACGCGGGCGGTGGAGGGTGCTGAGCGCGGGCGGCGGGGCCGGGGGGAGGGGAGGCCGCTCCCCGCCGACAGCCACAGCAGCCTGGGCCGCGCCATGGAGAACGACATCCTGGACTCGCTGGAAGATCTGGGGTAGGTGCGGGCGGCGCTTTGTGTTTGTCTGGCGGGACTGGGCCCCGCGCTGCCTCTGGGTGTAAATTAACCGGGGAGGGAGAGAGGTGCTGTTCCCCCGCCACCCGCACATGCGGCACTGAAGTGACCCTTGGCTGGTTATAAATAACCTGCTGAGCTGGGCCTGACTCTTGAGGTGAAGCGCTCCCACCGCCTGCCTCGCTGCTGGCACATGTTTCCCTGTCAAAGGGCGAATACCTTCTCCCCGCCCCAATTTTATTTGACCCTTTTTATCATTCGCAACGCATTATCGGTAACTCTTCGTTTGCCAACGTTAAGACCCCCGAGGCAAGGTTGCAGAGGGTGGGCACTGTCATGCCACTGACCCAGTTATATTAAGGTTATGCTCTCCATGCGTCGAGTCGATATCAATAGTTTGTACCCCGACATTTTTCTGCAATAATGTTTGAAGCATGCATCCCCAAAAGTAGTTTACAGTGCCAGCCCACCCCATCTAGTATTGCATGCAAAAGCCCATAGGATAGTAAATATTGTTTAGAAAGAGCAGATAATTTCTATAAATAGATCATCTGGCACAGGCGGACAATTTGGCAGACATCTTTTGAAAAATTGTTTTTTGATAGAGCGGTAATGCTGAGCCTCACCAAATCATTGGTTAAAACATAATTAGACAAATATCAGTGCCCTCCCTTAAGGAGGACATATAGACCCCGGAGAGGGTCCAGAGAAGTGCAGAAATAAATTGGGGTGGCACAGTGGTTAGCGCTGAAGCCTCTCAGAGCCAGGGATCCAGGTTCAATTCTGGCCTCGGGTGACTGGAGTTTGCGCGTTTTCCCCGTGTCTGCATGGGTTTCCTCTGGGTGCTCCGGTTTCCTCCCACGGTCCAAAGATGTACAGGATAGGTGGATTGGTCATGATAAAATTGTCCATAGTGTCCGGGGATGTACAGGTTAAGTGAGATTAGAGGACTAAGGTGGGCCTCTTTCTTGCAGAGGTTTGGTGCAGACGCGATGGGCTGAATGGTCTCCTGCACTGTAGAGATTCAATGATTCTAATACGATAAGGTGAGAGGATTTAGATGCGAGGAAAGAGCGGATAAATTAGTTGACAGTAGAATGGAGTAGCTTAATGGGAATTATGGAAGTTTAAAACAGGGATTTTAATGAGGTTAATAGGAGAAAATCTTCAGTAATTCCAAGCAAACATTTATGGTCAAAAGGACAAAGGAAGGAATTAAGAGAGAAGAGACCCTTTTGTGCAGTAGGGGATTAGGACATGGAGTGTCTTAGCAGAAATGGGAGCTTTTATCAGTGGCATGGAGTCCACTTTGTAAGCAGGAAAATATATTGTCAGACTACGGCATTCTGGCTCAAATTAACCATTTGAAATTTATTTGCATACAGTTTAGCTATGCATATTGAGGGACTAACGGTATAATATTTTGACATGCTGTATAAACTGTCGAGCTCTGAATTTTTAGAAGTCCATTCCAATAACTTTTGAATCGTGCCTTTGATGGAACATGACTAGGATGCTTGACATAAAACTCCTTTTGCGACCTCCGTAAAGAACCAGGCTGTCAAAAAGGGAAATGGAGTGATCGGGAAAATCCATATCTCTTGCACAATGCTTCTGTGCTTCAAATGTGTAGATTTGAAGATCTGATGTCTTCTTTCTGTTGTTTTGCAAACTAGATTAGGTTAACTAACTTATGCCACTCAATTGGGCACCTTCTGAATAATCATCATCTTAGGCAGTCCCTTGGGATCAACGATGACTTGCTGAGATGACTGACAAGTCCATTGTGTGATCTGCAGACTGCCCCAGGTAGTTTTTAAAGGGATGGATGGATGAGTTGATGGAGGTCTATGTACTCTCTATGCCCTGGCTTCACCTCTGTTTCTGAAAAGATCTCTTGTGTTTGGTACCTTCCCGAATGTACTTGGCCACAAGCTAGGAACGCTGATTAGTTGTGGAGATATTTTTGACGTCTTGGAGGATGCTTTGAGGACATCCCTAAAGCAGTTCCCAGTGTCTTCCTAGTAGTCTGTTGTCACAGCTGAGTTCCTTGTAGAGATGTTGTTTTGGGTGTCTGGTGTCCGGCATATGGATGCCATGTCCTGCTTGGCAGAGCTGGTTTTGAGTGACTAGCACCTCAATGGTGGGCATGTTGCTATGGGGGAGAATGCACTGCTGTTGGACCACCTTTTTTGTCACGTATTTGGAGGATCTTGTGAATAATCTTTATTGTCACAAGTAGGCTTACATTAACACTGCAATGAAGTTACTGTGAAAAGCCCCGAGTTGCCACATTCCGGCACCTGTTCGAGTACACTGAGGGCGAATTCAGAATGTCCAAATTACCTAACAACACATCTTTTGGGACCTGTGAGAGCAAATTGGAGCACACGGAGGAAACTCACGCAGACACAGAGAGAACGTGCAGACTCCACACAGACAGTGACCCAAGCCGGAATCTAACCTGTGACCCTGGAGCTGTGAAGCAACATTGCTAACCACTGCTACCGTGCTGCTGGTGCCTTCTCTTCAGTGCTTTGAGGTGCTAGCAATAGGTTGTCCAAGTCTCTGAAGCATATAGGAGTGTGGGGAGGTGTGACTAGGGGCATCTTTGTTTCTGCAAGTTTCACGTCATTGATAGCTGGCCTCGAGAAGAAGCCATTCAGAATGTCCACCATACGTCTGCTAGTTCACTCCTTTAATATTTCAAAGATGTTCCTGACATGATTTGAATTCTAGTCACTACGCACAAATAATTAGCTATCTCCCCAGAAACATTGTTACTTCTCGAATCTTGCATGTGTCTTCTCATCAATTTAGACAATTCAGGAGAAAGTGTGCTGCTGAGATAAGTGAACATATCCCCTGCGGACAAGTTCTGGTCATGGGCTGAAATCTTGGGCTCGAGATGGGGCTTCCCTGAAGTGCTCTGGTACATTATTTCCGTTTTCTTAATGCTGGTTGCAAGGCTGGAGTTATCACATGCATTGGAGAAATGTCCTTGCAATGTTGCATGTCCAGTTCTAACCCTGCATCCAGTGCACAGGCATCAGCAAACAGTAAATCGCAAAGTATGTCCTTAGAAATCATAGTCTTTGCTTGGAGTCTTCCAGCCATGCGATTCTGATTTCAATGCTAGAATCGAGCATAGAAGAGAAAAACATGCTGAAGAGGGGACCAAGAGCAGTAAGTCGGTCTGCCAGGGAACCAAGTAGAGTAAGTCAGTCTGCCAAACAAAGTCTGGAGAGCGATGGTCCTTCCCACCCTACTGTACACATGTGAGATTTGGATTGTGTACTAGCACCATGCCAAGAAGCTCAAATCATTTTCACATGAGCTGCCTTTGGAAGCTTCTGAAGATCAGATGGCAAGACAAAATACCAGACACTGAAGTACCACAAACTGGCATGTCAATTTTCTGCAGCATATTGTCTTGGGAGAGGTTCTCCCAGGATCGCTGCAGCTGGCATAACCTCCTTTTAATAGCAAGCACATGTCAAAGGCAGAGAGAAAATGCAAGAAGAGAAAACCGAGCCAGCAAATTGTCCAAAGAAATTCTGTGGCATCCTGTCCTATTTGCATCAGAACCTTCTGGGTGCAGATTGACCTTAGAAGTTACCCACATAATGCACTGGAACCTTAACCAAACAGCCCAGATGATGAACATGGTAATCTACACCTCGAAGGGAGAACAGTATTTCAGATTACAGATTTTGTGGACTGTTACTCCCCTGACAAATGAAAGAACTGTTAGGAAAGCAACTACCAGTTTTTAAACAACATTAGTGTGCCATTTTAAAAAAAACAAGATTATCTCCTATTTAAGACATTCTGTCAAACTGCAGTAAATTAATAAATTCTCACCTCTGGAATTGACATTGAGAGCTGAAACATTTTCAGCTTATTATTCTTTTCATGAGTGTAACATGAAGCTTCAATTTAAAAGCCAGGATTTTTGATACGTTGTAGAATTTGGTGCTTCTTTTGTATATGTAAATGAAGATAAAGTCGAGGGAGCCGAATACTTTCTGGAATGTTTACAGCATCTCACTTACTTTGCAGATATAAGGGCCCGCTACTCGATGATGGTGCTCTCGAGTTGGCAGCAGGCGATGGGGCAGCTTCTCCAGAATATACAAAACTATGTGCCTGGCTTGTAATGGAATTGAAAGCTTTCTACAAACTGGTAGAAAATGTCAATGCAACAACTAGTAAGTATGTTTAATAATAAACCATTATCCAAGTTGATAAACTGATTTAAATTCTGCTTACACATAATTAAATGTGATTTCAAGCCCCACAGTAGCACTGTTTATTCTGGTACTTTGAGCTGTTGGTTTAATGGCTATCAATTCAGTTCAAATTGCCAAATATAAGTGATTAATCAGTATTTTGAGTTTTAAACCTCACATAGTTGCAGCGAATTTGTGTAATTGAAGATGGTGACGTAGTGGTAATGTCACTAGACTAATCGTCCAGAAACCCCGGAGACAGTATTTAAATCCCACCATGACAGCTGGTGAAAGTTGAATTCACTTAATAAATTTTGAATTATAAAGCTCATCTCCATAATAGTGATTGTGAAACTATAATAGATTGTTGTGAAAGTCCAGCTAGTTCACTAATATCCTTTACAGAAGGAAATCCGCCATCCTTAATTGGTCTGGTCTGCCTGTGACACCAGACCCACAGCAATGCAATTGACTCTTGGGGCTAGCAAGCCATTCAGTTCAAGGGCAATTCGTGATGGCAACAAATACTTTCCTTGTTAGTGATGCTTGAAAGAATAAAGGGAAAAAAATGCCAACAAAACAATGTACAATTGATTTTGCTGTAAAACTTGTTTGTTATGTCTGCATCTCCTGACTGGCAAGAAAGGAGGGAATACCTTAATGCAGTTAGAAATGGCTTTGTTGGATAAAATATTTTCCATTCAAATGCAAACGTGTCTCAATAATCTCAAATTATGTTTGGATGTAAGATTTTAGGTCCTGTGGATCTTTTTTTTTTCCTCCCCTAATTTCTTTTCAACCTTGCTTTTTATAGGCCCCACAGAAGCTGATGAGTTTCAGCTGGAGATGAGCGGCTTGCTGGCTGAGATGGATTGCCCCTATTCTGTTCTAACCACTGGAGATGTCACTAAACGCCTTCTCAACAAAAATAATTGCCTTTTGCTGCTCAGTAAGTTGCAGGGGAACTTGAATCATTTTCTGATTAATTATTGGACTTGAAAATTAATCACAGTTGTATTCTCGACAGTGTTCAGTGTTAAAGAGGTCTTCTCTCCCAAAGCCTGTGTGAGTGCAGGTACGTGGGTATGATAGCCTTGTAGTTATCCACAAGCAACCCAGAGTTTATAACATCAGGTGCCTCCCATCGTAAGTTGGGAAGTTGAATTGATTAAATCTTTGATTGGTGGCTGGTCCTAGACTAGCCATGTGACTACAAAACCCCGACATAGATTTTGGGCTGAAAGGCAACCTTTTATGTTACAATAACTCTGACCCAATGAAAGCTGTAGATTGTCATATGAACCCAGCTGATTCGTTGAGGGAAGGGAACCTATCTTTAACCACCATGTGACTCCAGTTCACACAGTTGACTTTTAATGAGACCTTTCCATTGTCGGCCACTACCATAATATTCAGAATATTGGGGAATAAGAGTCTGGAACTGTGTGTAAAAGTTTAAAGATGTTAAAATCCATTCCAAAATCTTGTGCACTGATTGCTTTGTAGAAGTTTCATTTGTGAAAATATTGATACAGATGCATGTGTCAAATAGGGTGTGAGCTGTATATTCTTGCCTTGGATTTAACAGTTAGTGTCTTACTGATGCCAAATGATCAGCCAACCAGGATAGAATGGCTGCCTTTATTTTCAGATAGTCACCATTCTTGTTCCATTTCAATTTTTAGGTACGGTTGCAATAGTTTGCTATTTTTGCCGTACAGGTAGAAGGATAATTGGCTGAAGACTGAATAAAGTGTCAATTCTGTTTTGCCTTGCCTCTTGGGTCAGATTGTCATGGTGCGAATCAAAGAAATTGGACAGAATTGTAGAAATTATTCCTTTACAGCATAGGAATTATAACTTTACAGCATATGGGGGCGGGGGTTGGTGATGATGGTGGCAGTCTGGTCCAAGTTATCCCTTCCAGCTAAGACTGACCTCTACTGCGGAGTCTGGCTAATTGTTGCTCAAGCATGTGGTTTTTCTGCTGCGGAGATCAATTTTCTGATGCTTAATGCAAATATTTTTCTTCTCAATATACCTGCGAATTCATGATAGCTCACATGGCATACTACATCTGCCTTCATTCCACATGAGGACCGTGGCTGAAAATTATTGTTGCTAGTATTCGCTTTTACTGTTGAATACAAATAAACCCATCATTAATAAACATTTGGGGACTTCCGGGTGCGGCGATGACCAGCTAAGTCGCACGTTTCGACAGCTCCCGGTGGAATGGACTTTTGGGCTCTTAATAGGAGCCCCAACGGCAATTTTAACGGCTAAAAACAGTGCGGTAAACCAGAAGGGAATTCCCCCTGGACACGGATGGAAAAAGGAGAGGAAAGTGGCCGGATTGCGGAGGATCCTCGAGCAGCGGCAAGGAAGGCAAGCACAAAGCAAGATGGCGTCGGAAGGTGGCCGTCTAGTATGGGGCCCTGACCAACAAGAGTTCCTGCGGCGCTGTGTGGAAGAACTTAAAAAGGAGATGAAGAAGGAGCTGCTGGCCCCGATATTACAGGCGATTGAAGGACTAAAGGAGGAGCAAAAGACCCAGGAGCAGGAGCTTCGGGTCGTGAAGGCAAAGGCCGCTGAAAATGAAGACGAAATACAGGGCCTGGTGGTGAAGACAGAGATGCACGAGGCACAACACAAAAGGTGTGTGGAAAGGCTGGAGGTGCTGGAGAATAATGCGAGGAGGAAGAATTTAAGGATTCTTGGTCTTCCCGAAGGGGCGGACGTCGGGGCATATGTGAGCACGATGCTTCACTCGCTAATGGGATCGGAGGCCCCGACGGGCCCGTTGGAGGTGGAGGGAGCTTATCAAGTTATGACGCGAAGACCGAGGGCTGGAGAAATACCTCGAGCCATAGTGGTGAGATTTCTCCGATATAATGACAGAGATGGTCCTCAGATGGGCGAAGAAAACTCGGAGCAGTAGGTGGGAGAACGCGGTGATCCGCGTTTATCAAGATTGGAGTGCGGAGGTGGCGAGAAGGAGGGCAAGTTTTAATCGGGCCAAGGCGGTGCTTCGCAAAAGGAAGGTCCAATTTGGAATGTTGCGACCGGCAAGACTGTCACACACCAAGGGAAGCACCACTACTTTGAGACGGCAGAAGAGGCGTGGACATTTATTGTGGAGGAGAAGCTGGAATAGGCAGGCCAGAAATAGAACGTTTGGGACAAAGTGGTGGGGTGATTACGTGGGGTGAAGGGGGGGGAAAAGGGGGAAGGGATGATCTCTCAAGTTGTTAATCTTGCGACCCTGTAACTTTTCTCTCTTTCCCATGTCGTGGGGGAGGGAGGATGAGGAATTGTGGGCGGCGGCCATTAGGGGTGGGGCCAAGTGGGAAACGCGGGCTTTGTTCCCGCGCTATGGTAATCATGGCGGGAACAGGGAAGCAGGAAGGAGGGGGCCTCGCACAGTGGGGGCCGAGATCACTGGGGGAAGCCAAGGTCAGCCAGAGTTTGCTGACTTCTGGGAGCAACATGGGGGGTGCAATTACGCTAGAAAAGGATCTAGCGGGGGGTGGTTTAACTGGGTTGCTGCTGCTGGGGAGAAGGGGGAGCTGGTACGGGGTGGGGTGGTCGAGGCGGGAGGGCACCGTCGGGGGGAGATTCGGCTACGTGGGAACCGGGTGAGGAGCTGGATTAAAAAAGGGGATGGCTAGTCGACAAGGGGGGGGGGTAAAGAGCCCCCCAACCCGGCTGATCACGTGGAATGTGAGAGGGCTGAACGGGCCGATTAAAAGGGCACGGGTACTCGCACACCTAAAGAAATTAAAGGCAGATGTGGTTATGTTGCAGGAGACGCATTTGAAACTGATAGACCAGGTCAGACTACGCAAAGGATGGGTGGGGCAGGTGTTTCATTCTGGGTTAGACGCAAAGAACAGGGGGGTGGCTATATTATTGAGGAAACAGGTACTGTTTGAGACAAAGACCATGGTGGCGGATAGTGGGGGTAGATATGTGATGGTGAGTGGCCGATTGCAAGGAGAGGCGGTGTTTCTAGTGAACGTATATGCCCCGAACTGGGATGATGCCAATTTTATGAGGCGTATGTTGGGATGTATCCCGCACCTCGAGGCGGGAAAGTTGGTAATGGGGGGAGACTTCAATACGGTGCTGGACCCAGGGCTGGGCAGATCGAGGTCCAGGACCCGGAGGCGGCCGGTTGCAGCTAGGGTGCTCAAGGACTTTATGGAGCAGATGGGAGGAGTAGACCCCTGGAGATATAGCAGGCCTAGGAGTAAGGAGTTCACGTTTTTCTCCTATGTCCATAAAGTATATTCACGGATTTACTTTTTTGTTTTGGGAAGGGCGCTGATCCCGAAGGTGACAGGGACGGAGTACACGGCTATAGCTATCTCGGACCACGCTCCACATTGGGTGGACCTGGAGATAGGGGAGGAAAAAGAACAGCACCCGCCCTGGAGAATGGACATGGGATTATTGGCAGATGAGGGGGTATGTTTAAGGGTGAGGGGGTGTATTGAAAGGTACTTGGAGCTTAATGACAATGGGGAGGTTCAGGTGGGAGTGGTCTGGGAGGCGTTGAAGGCAGTGGTTAGAGGGGAGCTGATATCTATCAGGGCACATAAAGGAAAGCAGGAGGGTAGGGAAAGGGAGCGGTTGCTGAAAGAACTTTTGAGGGTGGACAGACAATATGCGGAGGCACCGGAGGAGGGTCTGTACAGGGAAAGGCAAAGGCTACATGTAGAATTTGACTTGTTGACTACGGGTAATGCAGAGGTACAGTGGAGGAAGGCACAAGGCGTACAGTATGAATATGGGGAGAAGGCGAGCCGGTTGCTGGCCCACCAACTGAGGAAGAGGGGAGCAGCGAGGGAGATAGGGGGGTGAGAGATGAGGAGGGAGAGATGGAGCGGGGAGTGGAGAGAGTGAATGGGGTGTTCAAGGCATTCTACGAAAGATTATATAAAGCTCAGTCCCCTGAAGGGAAGGAGAGAATGATGTGCTTTCTGGATCAGCTGGAATTCCCTAAGGTGGAGGAGCAGGAGAGGGCGGGACTGGGAGCACAGATTGAGATGGAGGAGGTAGTGAAAGGGATTGGGAGCATGCAGGCGGGGAAGGCCCCGGGACCAGACGGATTCCCGGTGGAATTTTATAGGAAGTATATGGACTTGCTAGCCCCGCTTCTGACGAGAACCTTTAATGAGGCTAGGGAAAGGGGGCAGTTGCCCCCGACTATGTCAGAGGCAACGATATCGCTCCTCCTAAAGAAGGAAAAAGACCCGCTGCAATGCGGGTCCTATAGGCCCATTTCTCTTTTAAATGTGGATGCTAAGATTCTGGCCAAGGTAATGGCAACGAGGATAGAGGACTGTGTCCCGGGGGTGGTTCATGAGGACCAAATTGGGTTTGTGAAGGGGAGACAGCTGAACACGAACATACGGAGGTTGCTAGGGGTAATGACGATGCCCCCGCCAGAGGGGGAAGCGGAGATAGTGGTGGCGATGGATGCTGAGAAAGCATTTGATAGAGTGGAGTGGGATTATCTGTGGGAGGTGCTCAGGAGATTTGGCTTTGGAGATGGGTATATCGGATGGGTACAGTTGCTGTATAGGGCACCGATGGCGAGTGTGGTTACGAATGGACGGGGGTCTGATTATTTCCGGCTTTACAGAGGGACGAGGCAGGGGTGTCCCCTGTCTCCGTTATTGTTTGCACTGGCAATTGAGCCCCTGGCCATAGCACTGAGGGGTTCCAGGAAGTGGAGGGGAGTGTTTAGGGGCGGAGAAAAACACCGGGTACCTTTTGTATGCGGATGATTTGTTGTTGTATGTGGTGGACCCGGTGGAGGGGATGCCAGAGATAATGCGGATACTTGGGGAGTTTGGGGATTTTTCGGGGTATAAATTGAACATGGGGAAAAGTGAGTTGTTTATGGTGCATCCAGGGGAGCAGAGCAGGGAAATAGAGGATTTACCGCTGAGGAAGGTAACAAGAGACTTCCGGTACTTGGGGATTCAAATAGCCAAGAATTGGGGAACCTTACACCGGCTTAATTTAACACGATTGGTGGAACAGATGGAGGAGGACTTCAAGAGATGGGACATGGTGTCCCTGTCACTGGCAGGTAGGGTGCAGGCGGTTAAAATGGTGGTTCTCCCGAGATTCCTCTTTGTGTTTCAGTGCCTCCCGGTGTTGGTCATGAAGGCTTTTTTTTAAGAGAATCGAGAAAAGCATTATGAGTTTTGTGTGGGCCGGGAAGACCCCGAGAGTGAGAAGGGGGTTCTTGCAGCGTAGTAGGGATAGGGGGGGGCTGGCACTACCGAGCCTAAATGATTATTACTGGGCCGCCAATATTTCAATGGTGTGTAAGTGGATTGGAGAAGGGGAGGGAGCGGTGTGGATGAGATTGGAGAGGGCGTCCTGCAAGGGGACCAGCTTACAAGCAATGGTGACGGCACCGTTGCCGTTCTCACCGAAGAAATACACTACAAGCCCGGTGGTGGTGGCAACATTAAAAATTTGGGGGCAGTGGAGACGGCATGGGGGAAGGACGGGAGCCTCGGTGCGGTCCCCGATAAGAAATAACCATAGGTTTGTTCCGGGGAGAATGGATGGGGGATTTGGAGCATGGCAAAGAGCTGGGGTAGTACAATTGAGAGATCTGTTTGTTGATGGGACGTTTGCGAGTCTGGGAGCGCTGACGGAAAAATATGGGTTGCCCCAAGGGAATGCATTTCGGTTTATGCAACTGAGGGCTTTTGCGAGGCAACAGGTGAGGGAATTCCCGCAGCTCCTGACGCAGGAGGTGCAGGATAGAGTGATCTCGGGGACATGGGTGGGGGATGGTAGGGTGTCGGACATGTACAGGGAAATGAGGGACGAGGGTGAGATCATGGTAGATGAGCTGAAAGGGAAATGGGAAGAAGAGCTGGGGGAGGAGATTGAGGAGGGGCTGTGGGCTGATGCCCTACGTAAGGTAAACTCGTCGTCCTCGTGTCTTGTGTGCCAGGCTAAGCCTGATACAATTCAAGGTTCTACACAGGGCGCATATGACTGGAGCACGACTCAGTAAATTTTTCGGGGTAGAGGATAGGTGTGGGAGATGCTCGAGAAGCCCAGCGAATCGCACCCACATGTTCTGGTCATGTCCGGCATTACAGGGGTTCTGGGTGGGGGTGGCGAAGGTGCTTTTGAAGGTGGTGGGGGTCCGGGTCGAGCCAAGCTGGGGGTTGGCTATATTTGGGGTTCAGAAGAGCCGGGAGTGCAGGAGGCGAGAGAGGCTGATGTTTTGGCCTTTGCGTCCCTAGTAGCCCGGCGCAGGATATTGCTTATGTGGAAGGAAGCCAAACCCCCGGGCGTGGAGACCTGGATAAACGACATGGCAGGGTTTATAAAGTTAGAACGGATCAAGTTCGTATTAAGGGGTTCGGCTCAAGGGTTCACCAGGTGGCAACCATTCGTCAACTACCTCACAGAACGATAGAGGGAATGAAAAAGAAAGAAAGACAACAGCAGCAACCCAGGGGGGAGGATCCGGGTGGGCTCTTAGGGATGTCATTGTATATGTATAGACATTTGTTATAGGTAATGTATATTGGACTGTTGGATTGGGACTGTTGGATTGTATCTTTGGAGAGTAACTATTTTTGACAAGGTAGTTGCCATTTAGTTTTGTTTTTGTTTCTGTTTATATATTATTTATTTACTTGTTTAAAACTGGCCACTGTTATTTATATTGCTTTATTGTTGTTTAAAAGAAAGAAAAACTATGTACTGTTATGTTTGGCCAAAAAATCTTGAATAAAATATCTTTTTAAAAAATAAATAAATAAACATTTGGGGATTTAAAAAAAAACAAGCGAGCGACTGCAGACCCACCCCCTTGAAACCCAAATACACACAACATTTCCTCTCCTCTCGAGACGGCACAGTAATGCACGGCACTACGCTTTCAAGGTGCTGAGTACCCTACAGTTGGGTGGGCAGCTGGTTTGTGATGCAGAGTGAGGCCAACAGCGCACGTTCAAACCCCATACTACCTGAGGTTATTCAAGAAGGCCCTTCCTTCTCAACCTTGCCCCTCGCCTGAGTAGTGGTGATCCTCGGGTTAGATCACCAGTCAGCTCTCAGGGGAAAGCAGCCTACAGACATCTGGGACTGTGGCAACTTTACCTCTTACTATATCCGCCTATAATTTAAGGCTATGCTCACTATTTACTATCCCACCAATTTTTGTATCATCCGTGGATCAACCCTCCTACATTCAAGTCCCAATCATTTATATAAACCACAAACAGCAGGGGCCCCAACATTGATCCCTGTGGGACCCCACTGGACACAGGCTCCCAGTCGGAAAAGCACCTCTCGACCATCACCCTCCGCTTCCTGCAACTCAACCAGTTCTGGATCCAATTTGCCAAATTTCCATGGATCCCATGGGCTGTTACCTTCTCTGTCAGTCTCCCACGTGGGACACTATCAAAAGCCATGCCATAGTCTCAGTTGTAGAGACCCAGTAGTACAAGGGGCCCAGTAGCACAAGTGCTTCACAGGAGCATTATCAAACAAAATTTGACTGTCCACCATCTGAGGAGAAATTAGGGCTTGATCAAAGAGGTTGGTTTCAAGGAATGTCTTAAAGGAGGAAAGGGTTTTTGGGAGGGAACTTCAGAGCTACTGCCTTAAAAATTAAGGCATGGCTGCTAATGAGAGTGTGGTTATAACTGAGGATAGACCAGCAACCATTACAGAGGAAGCACGAATATAAAGAGTTGTAGACATGAAATCAATTACAGAAATAATGGAGAGGTGAGGCCATGGAGGAATTTGAAAAATTGGAGTGAGAATTTGAAAATTGAGGCATTGCTTAACTGCTAGCCAACGTGCGATAGGAAACATGGCTGATGGATGAACAGGGCTCTTGAGGTGAGTTGGGACAGCAAGTATACAACACTAGAGGCCAGCCAGGAATGCATTGGAATAAAGATTATTAGACTGGTTGGGACTAAATTTAAAAGTTGGAAGGGATTCTACAGCAACTGAGCTGTGACAGGCATGGGATTGGATGTTAACAGAGGTGGAAATAGCCAGCCTTGGGGCAAGTATGTGACCTAAAGCCCCCCTTGGGGTCAAATATGATTCTAAAGTTTGCAAACAGCCTGGTTCAGCCTCAAGACAGTTGCCAGGGAGAGGTATCAACTTGGTGTTTATGGAACAGGGTTTGTGGTAGGAACCAATTAGTTGGAGCAAATTTCTGCTCATCTCATACTAGATGCCGAACAAGCAGTGTAACAAGCAGGAGATGGGGGGGGAGGTGGAGGTTAGGTAGAGCTGAATGTTGGCACTGTGAAAACTGACACTGTTTCTAGATGTTGCTGCGAGTCAGCATGTAGGTTCTAACTGAGGTGGAGGTATGGGGAGAAATGACAATTGAGACTGATCCTGTCCAAGCATATGTTTTCCAACAAGAGTTGATGGATATTTCTCTAGTTGAAGAGTGCTGTGGCAACTTTCAGTTTACTTACTGCTTTCCTGGCTGAGATCAGCTACCAGAACACAAACTGGGGATCACTTATGTGCTCCTTGCTGAAGTTGTTTGCACCCTCTAATAACGTTGGCAGTGCTGTAACTCTAACCAGAAACTGAAGACAGGGGAATATTGTGCCAAATGGGACATAAACCCAACAGTACAGTTGATCAGAATGAACAACTATGGAGGACAAAATTGTTTAATTTGATTCTTGTGTTCTTTTCTGTCTAAACATGTATTACTTTTGTGTTGATTCATGGTATGTGAGGTTAGTTGGAAATTTTAAAGCAGAGTGGGAAAGAGTTTGATTGTTAAGTCAGGATTGAAGTGAAACGGAACCAAGATGGGTTATTGGAGTAGAGATTCAGATCAGCTACGATTTGTGGTGAAACAGACTTGAGGGGCTGATCGACTTACCCCTGTTCCTCTGACCATTGCTGGCTAAACAATGCTAACCCCTACTTGCCCTTGGATGGTGGCTTGTGGCCACCTTGAACTATGCTCGTCCAGAACATAACCAGTACCCTACCGTATCTCTAGCATTATCATTATACATTTGAGAGGGTAAAAACACACAATTGTGACTGTTCATGTTGTAAAGATATCAGTTGAAATGATCGTGATTTGTTTGCTTGAGGTTGTGACTAAACAGGAATGGAAGTGTGGATTTTGTGTTTAACACTCTCCTGGAGACAACATTTTGCTCTTTATCTGTTTCTAGTCTGTGGATGGGAAATCTAGCTCTAAGACAGCTGCCACTTACACACTCGAGCTCATGAAAGAGCTGCGCTGACCTGGAGATTTGTGACCTCGATGCAGCATATCACTGTTTTACCTTCATTGTCACCACTCCAGAGTGAGGCTGGTTGATAAGTAAAATTAATTTAATCTAGGACAAGTAACTCAATTACAGCTCTGCGTCTCATACAATTGAGTCTCTAGACTGTCAGGAGATTCCATTTTATATTGGGAGTGTGCTGTGTAGACACACTGCTCAGTTCAAATATAAAAAGGGAACCTCCAGAGTCTGTGTTTTCTAAGGCACTTAATGGCGACTGGTTGCAAGTCTCTTTGTTGACGATTCGAAGTAATGAAATTGAGAATCTTGTGCGAAAGCATGTTGGAATCAGATTTTCGCAAAGCCATGTTGATGCCAATGTTTCTAAAGCAGCCAGATGACAGCTCTTGAATAATAGAAAATGGTTGGATATGTGGTCTGAAAATTCTGTTATTTTTGAAATGGAAAAAGTATTCAGATTCTTTAAAATTGCTCCTGAAGTGGCTTAAAGCTGATCACTAATGATTAAGTTTACTATCTATTGTGGGACTGCACTGACATATGTCAATCAGTAAAGTCCAGGGTTTGGTCCCTAGACACATTAACCGATCCTGGCATTGCTGAGTTCCAGATATGGAGAAAAAGCCTGTTAGCCAGATGTGTACCTGTTGGTTGGGGTTGATGAGGATGATCCCCTTGTTTTCCATGTCAAACAGCCTTTTGACAGTTGCCTTTATAGGCTTATGTATGAAAGGAGGCCAGTTTATACCCATAGAAATGTACCTGGGCAGCATCAGTGCTTCAGGCAAGGAAATTAATCGGCTGGAGTGATGGGCAAAGAATTTGGTTGTTTATATATTTCGTGTTTACATTCTGCTGATTTATGTTCCTGTAGCTTACCTGATTTCCGAGCTTGAATCTTCACGGATGCTTGGTGTGAACAACCCACCAAAGAAGCAACCAGACAAAAGCAGCCAGTCCTTCGTGGAGCTGAAATCCATATGCATTACCCTGGGTATGTCCAAGCCCCCAGATAACATCACCATGTTCCAGTTCTTCAGTGGGATTGAGAAAAAGGTACACACATGAACAAAATTGTCCTAATGTGCAGCATTTAAAACTTGAATCACTCTGCCGAACTTGTCCGGTATGAATAATTATTTTTAAAATCCATTGGAGTTTCCGCTTCAGGAAATACATCAATTTCTAAAAGAAACAGAAGAGTACAGATCAGTTGTGTGAAAGTTTCTTTTTATTGTGCCTTTTGACTTGGAAACTGAACAACTGTTTGAAGTTTTAACTACTGCTGTAAAGTCTAGCAAGAAAATTTCTAGCCTCCATTTCTAAGGGAGAAATTTTAATACTCTTATTTTATAGTGAATCAGGGTTGAGGAACATCATAATTTCACTTTTTAAAAAGTTTTGTTTATTTCAGAAGAGGGCAGTGCAAAGAGGCATTTACTGGGCAATTCAGATGATTTTAAAAGCCATAGTGGTCAAGCGACCTATTAAAATCCAACATCAAATAGATTACTAACTGGCACTGTTTCACCCTCTTGTACCTTATTCTCAGGTGTCCACCACACAATTGGGTGTTTAACTTCTCCAGCCTAATATTCATTTGTGTGTGGAAGACTTTTCAATCAACAAATGAGAATCAAATTGTTTTACAACGTGAATTTTTAGACCCAAAAAGCATTGATTAAACTTTGCTTTGGGCTAGAATGGCTTAAGTACTGAGCACTCTTGTGAACGTGACCAGCAGTAAGGATTTGTTGTATTTTTGGCAGTTATTTGCTTGAAGTTTTTAACTAGTTAACCAATGGTAAATCCTTGAATTTTTAAAGTGGATACTGTGTACAAAGTACCAACATGGAAAAGTCAGCCTGTGTCTTCCCAACGCTCAATCTGATAAATTCAAAGGAATACAAGTTTGGTTAATGCAAATTTTATTCAAATTTAATCCTCAGTCCAACCAACTTCAGCTGTTTTATCAATGGCCTTCCCTCTGTTATAGAATCAAGAATGGGGAAGCACACTGATTATTTGACTCTCAGCTCTATTCACAAGTATTCTGATCATGAAGCAACCAATGCCAATTTGCAGCAGGACCTGGACAGCACTGTAATTAACTAATAATAATCTTTATTGTCATAAGTAGGCTTACATTAACACTGCAATGAAGTTATTGTGAAAAGCCCCTAGTCGCCACACTCTGGCACCTGTTCAGGTACACAGGGAGAATTCAGAATGTCCAACTCCCCTAACAGCACGTCTTCGGGACTTGTGGGAGGAAACCGGAGCACCCGGAGGAAACCCACGCAGACACTGGGAGAATGTCTGTGCAGAGTCTGCACAGTGACTCAAGCCGGGAATCGAACCTGGGACCCTGGCACAGTGAAGTAACAGTGCTAACCACTAATGAGTGCTAACCGTGTTAATGAGTGGCTTACCACCTAATCTCAATGCCATTCCACAGTTTACACAGCTGAAGTCAGCAGTACGATGGACTAATGACCATGGGCATAAGAGGGGTGAGCTCTTGGCACCAGCACCATCTAGGTCGGAAAAATTTGCTTGGTTTGTGTTTTGACCCGCCATTTCACTCAGCATCCAACCTCTCTACAGGGATACCATGGTGCAATATATCCTTTGTAAAGGTGTGCTGCAGCAACTCGCCAAATTTCTTTCAGCAACGCTTCCCAGCTTTGTGATGCAAAGAGATCAAGAGCAGCTGTGGTATGGGAAACACTGCCATCAAGTCCTGTGCCATCCTAGCTTTGGCATGTATTGATCTTTCTTCATTGCTGGCTCAATATCTTGGAATTCTCTACTTATCACCATTACAGGAGAACCATAAACTGTATCAGGCTCATCCTTGCACAAGAGGAGGTCCCGTTTTCCCTTCGCAGTGCCTCACTCCATACTCCCCAATTGATCTCCATTCCCAACTCCGCTTCCCATTTCTCCTTGATCTTCACCACCCGCTCGCCTCCCTGCTCTCCCCGCCTCATATATATATATATATATATCTATATATATATATCTATATATCCCCAATTCTTCCCTCCCCTTCCACATCTGGAAGCAGCAGTCGCTCCAGCAAGGTGTATCCCGGCAATCTAGGGAACCATTTCCAGATCTTTCGTGCAAAGTCCCTAACCTGTAGATACCTGAACTCACTACCCCTCGGCAGCTCTACCCTCTCCCTTAGTTCCTCCAGACTGGCGAACCCTTCCTCCAAATACAAATCCCTCCCCTTGACCAGCTCCACTTCCCTCCACCTCCTGTATACACTATCCATCCCCCCCCCCCCCCCCGGCTCAAACCCATGATTCTCGCATAGCGGCGTTAACACCGACATCCCTTCCACCCTAAAATGCCTCTTCAGCTGATTCCATATCTTCACCGTGGACTGCACCACTGGGCTCCCTGAATACCTACTCGGAGCCATTGTGCACAGGGTGCATATGACTCAGGCGAGAATGAGTGGGTTCTTTCAGGGGGTAGCAGATGAGCGTGTGGATGGGGGCCAGCGAATCATGAGCACATGTTTTGGGGTTGTGAAAAATTTGGGAAGATTCTGGGCGGGAGTGTTTGCGGTCTTAGCCAGGATAGTGGAGGAGGAGGTGAACCCGGACCCTTTGGTGGCGATATTTGGGGTTTCAGAGAAGCCGGAACTCATGGAGAGGAGGAACGCCGATGTTATGGCCTTCGCCTCTCTGATTGCACAGCGACAAATTTTGCTGGAGTGGCAGTCTGCATCACCACCGTGGGTAGCAGCATGGTTGGGTGACTTGTATGACTTCCTGCAGTTAGAGAAGATACAGTATGAGTTAAGGGGCTCAGCAGGGGAGTTTGTGAAAAGGTGTGGGATGCTTGTGACCGTGTTTGAGGAGGTGTTCGTCAGGGGGCGGGGGGGGGGGGGGGGAGAAAAATCTGTACAAACTGTATAGTTGATTGTTGGGAAGAATGTTTCCCGGGGTGTTTATTTGCTGCAACCTACTTTGATACAAGTTTGAATAAAATGCGTTTAAAAAAAAAAAAAAAGAACCACAAACAGCGTGGCTGTAACTCGCCATCCCGCCACCTTGGGTCACCTGGATTTGGTAATAAATGCAGCCTTGCCAGTATTCTCCATGTCCCAAGAAATAAGAGAAAAGAAAAATCATGAATGAAAGCAAAGCCCTCTTGTGGCGAGGTAGCTAGTTAAAAAACCCTGATCCCAGCACTCGAAGATCATTGGAGTTGATTAGTAGGTTTTCAGCAGTAGCTGGAGAAACTTGGAACCAGATTTCTATAAAGGATAGTTCCTGGAAGAGATTAAAAGACAAAACAATAAACTGCAAAAATTCTGTTGCGATGCAGCCCGGCCTCTTGAGCCAACCATCATTAAGAAATACCTTGATTGTCACCCTATTATAGGAAAGATATTGTTAAACTAGAAAGAGTGCAGAAGAGATTTATGAGGATGCTACCAGGGCTTGATGTTCTGAGCTATAGGGAGAGGCTGGATAGGGACTTCTTTCCCTGGAGCGTAGGAGGCTTAGGGATGATCTTATAGAGGCCATCTTTTCCCAAAGGTAGAGGAGTCTAGAACTAGAGGGCATCGGTTTAAGGTGAGAGGGGAGAGATGCAAAAGAGACCAGAGGAGAAATTTCTTCACACCGAGGGTGGTGAGCATCTGGAACGAGCTGCCAGAGGCAGTGGTAGAAGGTGGTACCATTTTTCCCTTTAAAAAAGTTAGACAGTTACATGGACAGGGTGGATATAGAGGGATGTGGGCAAGTGGGACTAGCTTAGTGATAGAAACTGGGTGGCATGGACAGGCTGGGCCAAAAGGCCCGTTTCCATGCTGTAACCATCTATGACAATGACGGCAGCATGGTAGCATAGTGGTTAGCACAGTTGCTTCACAGCTCCAAGGTCCCAGGTTCGATTCGTGGCTTGGGTCACTGTGCTGTAAACATCTCTGACTCTTATGATTTTTATTCTCTTATTTGAGGAGATTGGCCTTACAAAGAAGCTTGAAGGCTATTTGCATTTATATAAGCCTTTTAGAAATGTTACTTTGAAAAATCACAAATTACAATTATCTTAAACTATATTTACGGTACACACTGGTTCCACAGACAGTAGTGTGGGGATTGGTTAGCTAAGCTGTTTCTGATGGTGAGAGTTTGAAGGAGAAACATTAGGCAGGTAACTGGAAAAATGTACCTGCTCTCCCTCTAATAGATTCATGGATTTTTATTGACATCCATCTGCATGGACAGAGACAGCACCTATTTTATGGCTCTAATCGAGTCATGAACATGGCACTGGAAATTCAAGGACCTCAGGGGAGACGGCGTGCTTCCGTGTGTAGAGGGAAGTCGAGGAGATCTACCTTCATGGTTTCTCGTGGGTAAAATGTTTCAGTCTGACGAGTAACGGTCATCTGAAGTTTCAAATAGGATTGTGTAAAATACGTTGACCTACCTTTCTCCAGTACAGCCACCTTAACACATCCTTTGATTTATTGTCACATCTACTGAAGTACAGTGAAAAGTGTTTTTCTGCGGCCAAGGGAACATGCACAGTACGTACGCAGTAGACAAAAAGAATAATCGACAGAGTACATCGACAAATAGTACATCGACATTCAAAAACCTGGAGCTGTAGCCCCTTGTTTCAAATGCCGAGAACAGGATGCCTCTGGAATTATGGCCAGGAGTTCTTGTTTGTACCTTCAAAAGTGAATTCAACTTTGCCCAGAAAAATAAGTTGCACAAATCATTTTGGAAGATTTGAAGATGTAGACACGTAGCAGCGTGTCCTGCACTGCTACTGCAAAAGTGAAGCAGCTACTACACATTGAACAACAAGGTCTCATCAGTATTAATCATTTGAAAACGACTGTTTTTTTGATTCTCTGCATTTCTGTAGCCAAAAGGAAAAGGGAAACTGGATTCTTGTGCCTACGCTGTAGTTAACTTCAACGATCATCGGTCTCCTTGCCTAACCCATTCACAATCCCTTTTGTGAGTAAATTAAATTGTACTCTTATAAAATCTACAATACCCAACAAGAGAGCACCTAACCACCGCCCTATGGCATTACCTTAATTCCACATCATCAACATCAACTATGGACCAGAAATTCAGTTGGGCCACCAATATGAATGTAAGAGGCTGAGAATTGTATAGCAAGTGGCTCACACCCCGACCCCTCTGCCTCTCTCTGTGGGAGTACAATTGGAGTATTCTCCACTCGCTTGGATGGTTACAGTGACAAGAAGCTTGACCACATCCAGGACAAAGCACCCACTTGGCACCACTTAAACTTGCAGTGTCTCGCCCCACCTCTGGCGGACCATGGATGAATTGTGTCCTGTTTGGGATGTACTGCAGCAGCACTCCATGGCTTCTTTATCAACAAACTCAACCTCTGCCACCAAGATGGGAAAACATGTATAGGAACATCGCCTCCGAGTCTCCACATCCTCACTGACAATACAGTGCCTTTCCTTCAGTGTTGCTGAATCACAAAGTTCTGGAGCTCCTGGGCACACTCTCACCCAATTGTCTGGAGTTGCTGCAGAATCCATTCCTGCCTTTTTTAGGGCATCTAGGCCAGTGTTGGGTATTGTGTGTTCCATGGTCCACATGCAGCCCATCAGAGTACTGAGTGTGACCCACGAGGTATTTCTTGACCACGTGTAGGGTTTCCAGATCCTGGTGGTTTTCATCCACATGGTTTTTTCCCCTACTGGCATAACGACAGTGATACACATGCAAAGCAAAGGGCACGTGAAGTGAGATGCATGCTGATTGCACCCAGCATTGACTGAGAGCAGTGCGCGCGCTCTCCGTCCAATCAAAGTGTAAATCTTCATTTTTAACATTTGAATATCATAGAATTTACAATGCAGAAGGAGGCCATTCGGCCCATTGAGTCTGCGCCGGCTCTTGGAAAGAGCACCCTACCCAAGGTCAACATCTCCACCCTATCCCCATAGCCCAGTAACCCCACCCAACACTAAGGGCAATTTTGGACACTAAGGGCAATTTATCATGGCCAATCCACCTAACCTGCACATCTTTGGACTGTGGGAGGAAACCGGAGCACCCGGAGGAAACCCACGCACACACGGGGAGGACATGCAGACTCCGCACAGACAGTGACCCAAGCCAGAATTGGACCTGGGACCCTGGAGCTGTGAAGCAATTGTGCTATCCACAATGCTACCGTGCTACCCTAATATATGAATGATAAGAAAAAAATTCTGAAACTCTAATTCTTGGCATGTATTAATTGTATTTAATCTTATTCACGGGACCTTGATGAGTGAACAAGCCCGATTTTCAATCTTGCAGCTCACTGGGATCAAGGCGGGCCACTCGTGTGGCCCACTCAGTAATCTAGGTTTCCCATCACTGATCTAGGCTGAAAACCAGCCTGGGGTATCATAAATGTATGTAGGCATTAGCGTTAATGCTAGAGAGAGTCTAACGCAAGTGTGTCTGACAGTAATGTTTTACATAATTTGGGAGCCGGTTTCGCTCAGTTGGTTGGACTGATGCAGAGCAAAGCCCACCGTGTTTTCAATTTCCATACCGGCTGAGGTTATTCATGAAGACCCCGCCTTCTCAGCCTTGCCCCTCACCTGAGGTGTGGTGATCCTCTGGTTAACTCGCCACCAGTCAGCTTTCTCCCTCAAAGGGGAAACCAGCCTATGGCCATCTGGAACTATGGCGACTTTTCTAACCAGATTTAGGCATTGCGCAATAAAAGTGTTCAGAGATGCAAAACTCTTCATATGATGTTGAACAGGGTTGGTCGACAGTGTGGCGAGTTAAGTACGGTAAGAATAAATTTAATTTGCAGGAAGTGATGAAGACGCATGCAGCATTCATTTGCTGTACACCATGTAAGAACATGGTGTACGAATATATCCATTCTCCATGTAGCCTTCAATCACGTGATCATAAAACATTACATGGTATTCTTCGAAGAAAAATAGGCAGTTCACCAGGTGTCCAGACCAATAGCAGCAGTGGAACAAATCATTTGAAACATAGTTAAAAATAATTCCAAGATTAATTAAATAAAAATAGCAGCCAGCAAATAGAATGGCCCCTCCCCAGAATGTATTAAACCCCAGTTAAAAGCAATTCAGTTTTAAGGGTTTTCCTCTGAACGGTTATGCTGTTTGTCTTCGGAATAAACCTAAAATGCTGTCATGAACAGATCATGGTTCCTGACAGTTCGCTGTTTACACTTTGACCAAAGTTTACTTTTAATCAATTGGACCTGGTGGTATTTCCTGTAAGTCAAGTATAAAAAATCTTTTGGAGAAGCCAAAGTATGAGAAGTTTTAGAGCAATGCTTGGCCATTCAGTCCTTTGAACTTCAGAATTTTCACCTTATTTTCCTATTATTTGAACCCTTCACCGCAGTGAACAGAATGCCCAATCGGCGTTGTCTTGCCCTAATGCTTTTCAGTACGGAATCAGTGTCTGAAGATAATTTCATACTATTGACTTTTCAGAAATTGTAGCTCTGGTGGATGATTTCACAGTTTTAAGATTGCTTTTTTGTCTTGAAAAACACACCTTTTCAGTTAGATTACACTAAATGTGTTTCACCTTTTAAACCATTTGATTTTGATTCAAATATATTTTCCTTCCTTAGCTGAAAGAATCTATGTCGAAGGTGCCCCAAAATTATGTGGGGAAACCTCTGGTGAAAAAAGCACTAGGGCCACTTCACTGGGTGAGTAGTGAAACCATTAACTATTGGTGAAGCACGCAAAAGAATGAATTGTGACCATTTTCAATATGGATTAAATGATTGATCCTTTTATTCTTCAGTAGTATTAAATAGGTATTATTTAGCCACTTGAGGTGATGAGCAATGCTATTATTTCGACTTCCAAGTCAACTACTAGATCATTTTCTGATACTGAATTCTGTTTTTGGCCATCTTATTTGAAAATATTTTCAAATCACCCCAAATCGTATTGTTGCAACCTAATTATTAACTGGTTAAGAAAGCTACGTGGGATACTTGCCTTTGCAAATTGGGACATTGAAAATAATAACATTGAAGTCATGCTAAACCATTAGGTCTCAGCAGAAGTATCGTGTACAGCTCTGGGCACCACACTTTAGGAAAGATGTCAAGATTTGGCAGAGGTACAGAGGAGGTTTACCAAGATGGTTCAGGGCTAGGAACTTCAGTCATAGAATCATAGATCACAGTGCAGAAGGAGACCATTCGGCCCATCGAGTGCACCGGCCCTTGGAAAGAGCACCCTGCCAAAGCCCACACCTCCACACTATCCCTGTAACCCCACCTAACCTTTTTTGACACGAAGGGCAATTTAGCATAGCCAATCTGCCTAACCTGCATATCTTTGGACTGTGGGAGGAAATACACGCAGTCACGGGGCGAAACTGCAAACTCCGCACAGACAGTCGCCCAAAGTTGGAGATGAGTCCGGGTCCCTGGCGCTGTGAGGCAGCAGTGCCAACCACTTGTGCTACCGTGCCATCATGTTAAGAGATTGGATAAGCTGGAATATATCTCCTTGGAAAACTTAAGTGGTATTTCTTGTAGGTCAGAGTATAAAAGTGTTTTGGAGAAACCCAAGTATGAAAAGTTATTAGGATCACTGGGATCATGCCATATGTCCTGAAAATTAATTAAATAAAAACTCCTGTTTTATTTTCTGCGGGTCAGCAGTCTATGAGCACTGAATTGGAGAAGAAACTAAAATTTGGATTAAAAGGAGTTGTTAGATGTATTTGCTGTTTTATTTTAGTAGAGCAAGAAGGAAGAGACTGTTTCTTATGCAAGTGGGTCAGTAACCAGAAGTCCTAGATTTAAAATGAAAAAATGAACTGAGTGGTTCACACAACTGGGGTATTAAGATCTGGAACACATTCCCTGAAAGGTCCTCTGGACTCTTTAGGGTAGTTAAACGTGTACTTGAAGATGACTAATTTGTAAGTTTATGGATAAGAAACCGGAGTGTGGGACTTAATTGGATGGCTCTTTCAAAGAGCAGGCATGAGGACAATGGGCCAAATGACCCCTTCCTGTGAGGTTCTGTGATTCAATGACTGTTTTCCCAAATTGAATATTGATCGACTCTTAAAATTGGTCTGTGCACAAACAAAATACTTCTGTTGAACAGAAATAATATAACCAAATCCAGCCCTGAAAAAGCAACATAAAAATGAACACAGCAACTAGATATTTCAACTGAGAGCCATCGTGCACAACGGATTTGCACGTTATTCTTTCTTGAAACTTGGATTCTGATCCTCGCCATACTGCCTTCTCTGGCTGCAGGAATCCAATGTGTTCTGGGTTTGGGAAAACAGGCCAATCGCTATTGGACCAGGACCTATAAATATTCTATAATTGGTTATATGAACTGTTTCTACAACTTGTCACTGCAGTCGCTGTCCCTGCTTCATAATACTTGATGTCTGAAATCATAGAATTTACAGTGCAGAAGGAGGCCATTCGGCCCATCAAGTCTGCACTGGCCCTTGGAAAGACCACTCTACTTAAGCCCACACCAGTAACCCCACCTAACCTTTTTGGACACTAAGGGCAATTTAGCCATGGCCAATGAGGGTAGAACCCTCAAGAGTATTGAAAGTCAGAGAGATCTAGGTGTACAGGTCCACAGGTCACTGAAAGGGGCAACACAGGTGGAGAAGGTAGTCAAGAAGGCATATGGCATGCTTGCCTTCATTGGCCGGGGCATTGAGTATAAGAATTGGCAAGTCATGTTGCAGCTGTATAGAACCTTAGTCAGGCCACACTTGGAGTATAGTGTTCAATTCTGGTCTCCACACTACCAGAAGGATGTGGATGCTTTAGAGAGGGTGCAGAAGAGATTTACCAGAATGTTGCCTGGTATGGAGGGCATTAGCTATGAGGAGCGGTTGAATAAACTCGGTTTGTTCTCACTGGAACGAAGGAGGTTGAGGGGCAACCTGATAGAGGTCTACAAAATTATGAGGGGCATAGACAGAGTGGATAGTCAGAGGCTTTTCCCCAGGGTAGAGGGGTCAATTACTAGGGGGCATAAGTTTGAGGTGAGAGGGGCAAGGTTTAGAGTAGATGTACGAGGCAAGTTTTTCAGACAGGGTAGTGGGTGCCTGGAACTTGCTACCGGAGGAGGTGGTGGAAGCAGGGACGATAGTGACATTTAAGGGGCATCTTGACAAATACGTGAATAGGATGGGAATAGAGGGATACGGACCCCGGAAGTGTAGAAGATTTTAGTTTAGTCGGGCAGCATGGTCGGCATGGGCCTGCTGTACTTTTCTTTGTTCTTTGTTAATCCACCCAACCTGCACATGAAATGGGAACGTGTTTGATTGTCCCTCGATCTAGCTTGCGTACTTTAAAACAAAATATAGTGTTGGGAGTTCCAGTCCTTTCCATTAGAATAATAGTTCAGCCTGTTGATCATTTGGACTCTGATCTGACCTGTTGCTGTGGGAAGGTAGCAAGTAATGGCTGTCCCGTGCTGATGTCTTTATCCACTTGGCGGTTTATTTGAGAACCTATTTGGTAATGGAGGCTTGGAGAAAAAGTTGCCATATTAGCTACAGAAGGACAATCCAGTGCAGAATAATTTAAGACTAAATACCCATCCATTTTTACGAAAATATTGAATTCCACCGTATTCCGATGTAATGACATTCATTGTACATGTCATGGTGGGGTGTGCGGAATACATGTTCGTTGGCCAACTAAGTTGTTTCACTATGGCTCCAGTGCATAAGCTTGTTTTGATATACACCTGTCTTCCTTTTGTCTTGTGTTTTTGGTGCTGGAACTATGCTGTAGAATCTTTGGATACAAAACCGTCAATTTCCCTTCACATTTGACTTTTTTGAGTGAACCAAGTTGGTCTCAAATTATTTGCAAAACAAAAGGTGGCTACAAGGTGGAGTTTCCAAACAAAATGGCCAAAGTGTCAGGGTCTGACCGAAAATCAGTATGTTTCTCCACAAACACAGCCAGGTTTTCTGTCAAGATCTTCTGCATTGTCAGAAAATAATCAGTAGGCTAAAAAGGTTTAGTGCTGCCACTCTGGTGGGGCAGGGCTTCATAAACCCGGCAAGCCCGACTACTCAAAGATTGGGATACCGCCTTTAAAAGACTCTGAGGTCTGGCACTAGGGACACTGCCCAGCCTCAGCCCTCAACCCCTGGGGCATCCAGGCATCTCCACATCCCCGGCGTGGCCATCACAGCTGGTTCCCGTTTTCAAGAACCAGTAGTGAATCGCACGCGCGTGACATCCTGCTGGTGAGTGGATTCAATGAGGTCAGAAGAATCGACTATAACCTCGCTAAAGATATTGAAATTTACTCAATTTGATGCAAATCGGGTGTTCTCCCTTCCTGGGTGTGAACCTGATCATGTCATCAGGGAAGGTCCGGGAACATCGTGATGGGAAATCTCAACGGCGCAAATCCTGTTGGTGGCCTCGCGTGACTTTGGGCCAATTATGGGATTTGCGCCTCCAGCTAACGGCCTCGCAGAATCGTGCCCAAATTTTTTCTCTTTTTAGCTGTGGCAATATTTTGAAGAAAAGCATTCATCTTCTGTTTACTTATAGGAAAAATTAGAAGCCATCAATCAAGTCCTCGTTAATGAATATGAAATTCGACGAAAGATGTTACTGAAGCGAATGGATGTGACTATTCAGTCATTTGGCTGGTCTGACCGAGCTAAGGTATTGGATTTGCAGAGTAATCCTATTTCCTTGTATTCCAAATTAAGTTGTTCTTGCTATGAAAATGATTTCCCACAGTTGTAATTTCAGAAGAAAACTGCTCTTCTGCAAATTTTAATTATTATCAACCATAATGTATAAGTTTATAGACTTCACTGCAAGAAAACAATCCGTTAATCTAATACCATGAGGAATTTTTACACTATTTTGACAGATCCTAGGTATCATCAAAAACTCAATTTGCTTCCATTCTTAAAAGAAGAAATTTATTACAAATGTAGTAGTAATAAATGGAAATTTTGCATGGACATATCCATCCATATAAAGAGCAGGAAAATAAAAATAGTTGAGAGTGGAAATACTCCCACTTCTGGCATACATTGTTGAAATTTAATTGGTAAATTAGAAACTTCACAGGCGGGATTCTCCCAGCCCTGGGCCGGGAGAATCAGGGCCCACCGGACAGGCCGGCCTCTGTGGCTGGGGGCCTCCTTTCCTTCGCACCGGCCCCTATAGTCCTGCGCCATGTTGTGTCGGGGCCGGCGCGTTGAAGGAGGCCGCTGCGCATGCGCGCGCTGGCGCCGGCGACACTGCGCATGTCCTCGTTGGTGCAACTGCGCATGCGCGAATCCCGCAGTGCACAGTTCGCGCCGGGATCGGCAGCTGGAACGGCACGTACTGCTCCAGCGCCGTGCTGGCCCTCTATAGGGGCCAGAATTAGTACTGGGAGCTGCCCGTTCACACCGTCGTAACACGCAACAGTGTTTACGTCGGTGTGGATACTCTGCCACGGGATTGGAGAATCCCGCCCCACTTTCCAATAAAGGTAGCTGGTGTTGAAATCTCCAGATTATAGACAGTCTGCTGACAAGGACAACCCGTTTGGAGTACCCCAAACTCCCCTCACTTAATAATATGGCAACTGGAAAGCAAACTTTCAAGCTACTAGTTTGAGTTAATTCTGTCTTTGAGCCTGAAAGATAAATGAACATTTACTGGTAATGTTGACACCTTGAAATCATTTTCACTGCTGCAGGACCTTTGCAAGCAATTCGATTTATTTTTAAAATTAAATTCCATTTTCATCCAGTTATACTGATGCAATTGTAACATCAGCTTTTTTGTTAATACTGGCCTTTCTTAGATTTGGCTTGTTCTCTTAAACTGACTTTGCTTTGAAAAAAATCCCTTATTGTATCTTTTAAAGCTCCCAAAAAGTTTTATTGGAAAGGCTCAAAGAATTTTTGGTTTGTACATGTTCTACTTTGCACAGAGTCAAACTGAAAAATTGGCCAAAGTCTACCAGCCCAAGCGTGCAACTCTGAATTCAAGAAGCACCGTTTGTGTTGCACACCTGCTAGCTGCTCGGGAGGACCTGTCCAAGATTATGCGAACCAGCAGTGGCTCGACCCGGGAGAAGACTGCATGTGCCGTTAATAAGGTAAAATAAAGTTAGACTTTGTCAATAAGACAAAACTAGAGTCTTTCGTAACATCGTTACAAACAAATGTGCACCATAACAAAGGTGACTTGTGTCCCCAAAGTCATTGAGCTGTTAATTGCGTTGCTGCCTCCTAACCATGGGTGTAGTTATCAATTTGAACTTGCGAATTAATTGTTTAACTCTCCGGTAGGTAAATCGAGCAGTGTTTTGTGTTGGTGCTGGCTGATTTTAGAACTGGCTGAATCTGAATTTATATAATAGCTTATGAAAATGTCGCTGAACACCTCTCGGAGTGAAGTACTTTGCAGACACTTAGACTGGCAAATGTGGCGTTCCCCTGATATCCCACAAGCAGCAGTTGTGATAAATAGCCTAGTCTATCTGATTTTTTTTAAAAATCCTTTTCGTTAAGGGAAGAATGTTGGCCCAGACTTTAGGCGTACATTCTCTTTTAAAATAATGTTTTGTACTCTTCAAAATTTATCCTGATGTGACCACGATTTTACAATGTCTGACTCCGGCAAGCCCTTAGTTCTGCAGTGAACAAGTATGACCAGCAACTGTGTTAAATCAGCAAAAAGTAATTATTTGTCTGCAAATTGTTTTTTTTAAACGATTCGAGCATAATTAAACATTACTTGTGGCTGTCTCTTGTTCGCATTTCTTAATTGAAATTTTATACCTTCTATTTTTTTAATATAATGCAAGTTAATTGAAAGCAGCATAGATTTATTAAAGCCAAATCATCTTGGACTAACTTGAGTTAATGAGGCAGTGCAATTGATGTGTATGTAGAGTTTCAAAATTAATTTCATGATGTACCAAGTAATCCCAAAATTGAAGCCTGTGGGATTAGCAGGGCAGTGGCTGCTTCAATATGTAATGGGCCAGAGAACAAAGTGTAATAGTGTGCCCCAGTGGTCAGTGTTGGAATCACTGCTCTCTTTGATATATATTAATGACCTGAACTTCAAAGTCTACATAAAAACATAAGAACTAGGAGCTGGAGTAGGCCATCTGGCCCCTCGAGCCTGCTCCACCATTCAATGAGATCATGGCTGATCTTTTGTGGACTCCGCTCCAATTTCCAGCCCGAACACCATAACCCTGAATCCCTTTATTCTTCAAAAAACTATCTATCTTTATCTTAAAAACATTGAATGAAGGAGCCTCTACTGCTTCACTGGGCAAGGAATTCCATAGATTCACAACCCTTTGGGTGAAGAAGTTCCTCCTAAACTCAGTCCTAAATCTACTTCCCCTTATTTTGAGGCTATGCCCCCTAGTTCTGCTTTCACCCGCCAGTGGAAACAACCTGCCCGCATCTATCCTATATATTCCCTTCATAATTTTATGTTTCTATAAGATCCCCCCCATATCCTTTTAAATTCCAACGAGTACAGTCCCAGTCTACTCAACCTCTCCTCGTAATCCAACCCCTTCAGCTCTGGAATTAACCGAGTGAATCTCCTCTGCACACCCTCCAGTGCCAGTACGTCCTTTCTCAAGTAAGGAGACCAAAACTGAACACAATACTCCAGGTGTGGCCTCACTAACACCTTATACAATTGCAGCAGAACCTCCCTAGTCTTAAACTCCATCCCTCGAGCAATGAAGGCCAAAATTCCATTTGCCTTCTTAATCACCTGTTGCACCTGTAAACCAACTTTTTGCGACTCATGCCCTAGCACACCCAGGTCTCTCTGCACAGCAGCATGTTTTAATATTTTATCATTTAAATAATAATCCCTTTTGCTGTTATTCTTACCAAAATGGATAACCTCACATTTGTCAACATTGTATTCAATCTGCCAGACCCTAGCCCATTCACTTAGCCTATCCAAATCCCTCTGCAGACTTCCAGTATCCTCTGCACTTTTTGCTTAACCACTTATCTTAGTGTCGTCTGCAAACTTGGACACATTGCCCTTGGTCCCCAACTCCAAATCATCTATGTAAATTGTGAACAGTTGTGGGCCCAACACTGATCTCTGAGGGACACCACTAGCTACTGATTGCCAACCAGAGAAACACCCATTAATCCCCACTCTTTGCTTTCTATTAATTAACCAATCCTCTATCCATGCTACTACTTTCCCCTTAATGCCATGCATCTTTATCTTATGCAGCAACCTTTTGTGTGGCACCTTGTCAAAGGCTTTCTGGAAATCCAGATATACCACATCCATTGGCTCCCCGTTATCTACCGCACCGGTAATGTCCTCAAAAAATTCCACTAAATTAGTTCGGCATGACCTGCCCTTTATGAACCCATGCTGCATCTGCCCAATGGGACAATTTCCATCCAGATGCCTCGCTATTTCTTCCTTGATAGATTCCAGCATCTTCCCTACTACCGAAGTTAAGCTAACTGGCCTATAATTACCCGCTTTCTGCCTACCTCCTTTTTAAAACAGTGGTGTCACGTTTGCTAATTTCCAATCCGCCGGGACCACCCCAGAGTCGAGTGAATTTTGGTAAATTATCACTAGTGCATTTGCAATTTCCCTAGCCATCTCTTTTAGCACTCTGGGATGCATTCCATCAGGGCCAGGAGACTTGTCTACCTTTAGCCCCATTAGCTTGCCCATCACTACCTCCTTAGTGATAACAATCCTCTCAAGGTCCTCACCTGTCATAGCCTCATTTCCAGCAGTCACTGGCATGTTATTTGTGTCTTCCACTGTGAAGACCCAAAAAACCTGTTCAGTTCCTCAGCCATTTCCTCATCCCCCATTATTAAATCTCCCTTTTCGCCTCTAAAAGACCAATATTTACCTGAGCCACTCTTTTTTTTTGTTTTGTTTTCTATATTTGTAGAAACTTTTACTATCTGTTTTTATATTCTGAGCAGGTTTACTCTCATAATCTATCTTACTCTTTATAGCTTTTTTAGTAGCTTTCTGTTGCCCCCTAAAGATTTCCCAGTCCTCTAGTCTCCCACTAATCTTTGCTACTTTGTAAACTTTTTCCTTCAATTTGATACTCTCCCTTATTTCCTTAGATATCCACGGTCGATTTTCCCTCCTTCTACCGTCCTTCCTTTTTATTGGTATAAACCTTTGCTGAGCACTGTGAAAAATCGCTTGGAAGGTTCTCCACTGTTCCTCAACTGTTTCACCATAAAATCTTTGCCCCCAGTCTACCTTAGCTAGTTCTTCTCTCATCCCATTGTAATCACAAAACACTAGTGTTTGATTTTCCCTTCTCACCCTCCGTCTGTATTTTAAATTCCACCATGTTGTGATCGCTCCTTCCGAGAGGATCCCTAACTGTGTTCCTGAATCAATCCTGTCTCATAGGACCGCTTGTTCCCTCGTAGGTTCCATTTGATACTGTTCTAGGAAACTATCGCGGATACATTCTATAAACTCCTCCTCAAGGCTGCCTTGACCGACCTGGTTAAACCAATCGACATGTAGATTAAAATCCCCCATGATAACTGCTGTACCATTTCTACATGCATCAGTTATTTCTTTGTTTATTGCCTGCCCCACCATAATGTTACTATTTGGTGGTCTATAGACTACTCCTATCAGTGACTTTTTCGTCTTACTATTCCTGATTTCCACCCAAATGGATTCAACCTTATCCTCCATAGCACCGATGTCATCCCTTACTATTGCCCGGATGTCATCCTTAATTAACAGAGCTACACCACCTCCCTTACCATCCACTCTGTCCTTCCGAATAGTTTGATACCCTCGGATATTTAACTCCCAGTCGTGACCATCCTTTAACCATGTTTCAGTAATGGCCACTAAATCATAGTCATTCACGATGATTTTGCGCCATCAACTCATTTGCCTTATTCCGAATACTACGGGCATTCAGGGAAAGTACACTTATGGTGTTTTTTTTTTTACCTCTGTTCTGAATCTTAACACCTCTATAAGTAACCTCTCCTAAATTATATTTCCTCTTAACATTTCTCCTAATTTTCCTTGTCGTTGAACCCATATCTTCATGTAACAACCTGCCACATCGCTTACCATTAATGTTTTTATTTCCAATTTTATTCCTTTTAGTATTCCTGGTCCTATTCACTGAGCTCGCCTCAGTCACTGTACCTTGTACAGTCGCCCTTTTTGATTTTTGACTATGACTTCTCTGCCTTACACTTTCCCCCTTACTGCCTTTTATTTCTGTCCCTGTTTTACTACCTTCCAACTTCCTGCATCGGTTCCCATCCCCCTGCCACATTAGTTTAAACTCTCCTCAACAGCTCTCGCAAACACGCCCCATGGACATTGGTTCCAGTCCTGCCCAGATGCAGACTCTCCGGTTTGTACTGGTCCCACCTCTCCTAGAACCGGTTCCAATGCCCCAGGAATTTGAATCACTCCCTCTTGCACCATCTCTCGAGCCACGCATTCATCCTATCTATCCCGACATTCCTAATCTGACTGGCCCGTGGCACTGGTAGCAATCCTGAGATTACTACCTTTGAGGTCCTACTTTTTAGTTTAACTCCTAATTCCCTGAGTTCAGCTTGTAGGACCTCGTCCCGTTTTTTACCTATATCGTTGGTGCCTATGTGCACCACGACAGCTGGCTGTTCACCCCCCCCCCCCCCCCCCAAGAATGTCCTGCAGTCTCTCCGAGACATCCTTGACCCTTGCACCAGGGAGGCAACATACCATCCTGGAGTCTCGATTGCGTCCGCAGAACCGCCTGGCTATTCCCCTTACGATTGAGTCCCCTATCACTATAGCCCTGCCATTCTTCTTCCTGCCCAGCTGCGCCGCAGAGCCAGCCACGGTGCCATGAACCTGGCTGCTGCTGCCTTACCCTGGTGAACCATCTCCCTCAACAGTATCCAAAGTGGTATATCTGATTTGCAGGAGATGACCGCGGGGACCCCTGTACTGTCTTCCTACTCTTGCTCTGTCTTTTGGTCACCCATTTTCTATCTCCCTCAGTACCTTTCACCTGCGGTGTGACCAACTCGCTAAACGTGCTATCCACGACGTCCTAGGACGCTCAAAAGTGAGTCCATCCGCAGCTCCAGAGCCGTCAAACGGTCTAACAGGAGCTGCAACTGGACACACTTGCACGTGAAGGAGCCAGGGACAGTGGACATGTCCCTGAGCTCTCACATCGCACATGAGGAGCATGACACGGGTCTGAGATTTCCTGCCATGTCTTAAACCGTCGGTTAACTTCAACAACTACAATTTCCCCCCCCCCACAAAAAAAAATAACGAAGAAAAAATAAATAAATGTACCAATGAAAAGAAAAGGAAAACAGAAAAACTACTTACCAGTCACTTACCAGGGATAAAAAGCACCTCCTCGCCACCCAGCTTTGAATTCCCACCTAGATTCAAATTCCCAAACTCACTCTTTGCTGTCTCACTCTGACTGTGTCTTCTCTGGCTCACTGGGAGAACTCACTGGGAGTGAGTTTACAGGTGACCTAAAACCCAGAACAGTAGTAAACAGTGAATAGAATAGTAACAGATATAAGTAGGGCATAGACAGACTGAAATGTGTAAATGCATTGCAGATGAAACTTGATGCAGAGAATGTACATTGATTTATTTTGATAAGACAAGTGAGAAGTGGCATTATAAAGTAAATGGTACAATTTTAGAGAGCGTAGATGTAAAATCCACCAAAGTAGTACGCTAAGCCAAGAAGGTAGAAAGCAAAAACTGGATTTATTTCAATGTACAATAACCTCCACTCCACAAAGGGTCTCCCTCCACGACCTGAACCCAGGTCGGTGTTTATATGCGGTGAGGTTTCACCTTGTTAAGGGGGGAAACCCACCCCAGTTACCGGGGAAGTTCGTATTCTGTATGGCTGTGGAGATAATAATCTTTGTTATTGTCACAAGTAGACTTGCGTTAACACTGCAAAGAAGTTCCTGTGAATAGCCCCTAGTCGCCACATTCCAGCATCTATTCGGGTACACGCGTGTCGATTTGACTTGCGTCTTTGGACCCGCACCCGATACTAGACTGGTCCAGCCTGGCCAACATGATGCCAGGGATTCACAAGGCTCCTTTGCAAAAGTTCCGCATATGCGCTAGATCCCCTAGAGCGGACGTGCGCAAAGGCATGCCTTGACCTGTGTCCGCCTCCGTCCTGTCCTGTCCATCTTCCCAGCAACGTCTGGGATAACTAAACTCAACCGGGTGCGGAGGTGGCGACCCATCAGTAATTCGGCCAGAGCGGCCTCCATTGTGGCGTGCGGCAGTGTCGGTAGCAGTAGAGGATTCATGCCAGCCGAGGTCTCCCAGGAACCCGAGGTCTGTTTCTTCATTCCAGTTGACGCTGGGTAGTATGGGGCGGTATGCACGTTTTGAATACCTTTTTTGGCCATGTGCGCCCTGAACTTGCACTCGCCATTCCATTGCCGAAACCAGCACCTTGGGTTTCCCATATAGGATAATATGTCTCACCCGGAATAGCTGAGTCCAGTCGTAGAGGCTATACGCTATTAACACAAGGAGGCCATAAAAGGGAGGTCGGTGATGACTTTGTTGGCTGACACCGGTATAGGTGGCCTGGTGGAGGGGGGAGGCGGCTCAGTGCATCGGTGTGCGGAATCTTGGCTCCGAACTGGTGTTCCAACACATCCTCATGCAGCTAAAGGCAGCGTCCTTCATTGGATCTGGCAGAGGCAATTAGGGGGGAATCGCCTGGTCCTCCTTAAATAAGGGCATGTAATCTGTGAAATCGGTGAAAGGATGTCTGGACAGACTGGAATTTTTGGGGGCCAAATCCAACAGCCAGCCTCTCTTTCTCAATTTGCGTGTAGTTTTTCTTTGCGCCTGCCAACGTCCGAGATGCAAAAGCAGTGGGGCATTCTGATCCGTGGTCCATTCGGTGGGCAAAGACAGCCCAACTCCATTGGAGCAAACATCACACATCAACCAGACTGGTTTTGACGGGTTGAAGTGAGTCGACAGGTGGGATGATGACTGCTTCTTGACCAACGCGAAGGCTTCCCCTTGGGCCTGGGACCAGTCCCAAAGTTGTCCTTCCTTTAAAAGCCAGTGGAGGAGGGCTAATATTGTGGCGAGGTTTGGTGTAAACTTGCCATAATAGTTGACGAGGCCCAAAATCGAACGCAGCTCCGTTGGACCATTGGGCACTGGGACCTGGCGGATTGCTTGTACCTTCTCTTCTATTGGGTGCAAATCATGGTGATCTGCGCAATAGCCCAGGTTAAATATACACTTCTTTCTCCGGAGGTGGACCCCAGCCGCCTCAAAACACTGAAGAACCTTGGCCAAGTTCTCCAGGTGCTCCCTGTCAGATGACCCAGTGATCACATCGTCAAGGTGCACCATACCCATGGAGTTCTCCATCACCCTTTTGAAGATGGCACAAGCGGAAGAAATTTCAAAAGGGCAGCCAGGTATATTCATATGGTCCAAGTTGTGTGTTGATGGTCACGAACCTTCTGGAATCCGAAGCCGGAGGCAGCTGGCGGTATGTGTGGCTCATATCTAGTTTCAAAAATGATCGGTCTCCACTGAGTTTGGGGTACAGATCCTCAATGTGAGAGACGGGGTAGCGATCCAAACATGAGCGGTTGACTGTCATCTTATAGTCTCCACAGGGGTGGAAGGAGCAGTTAGGGTTTCATGACTGGCACAGCCGGCACTATTTTATGGTGCCCAACCACTCCTGAAGTACAGATGAGAACCTGGCCAGGATTCCTTCAGGGCCATGCAGGTACATTTGGCAAACCCTCTGCCAGTCCAACAAATTCAGACCGCCATGGATGACCACCAATGGTAGATGTGTCACCTGCCCATATTCAACCAGAACCATGGAGGAATTTGCAATTGCCAGCAGCTCTCCTGTATACATGGTGAAGCGGGCATTGGTGTCTCAAAGGGTCAGCGTCTGGAGGCAGGACCAGATCCAGTCGAAGGTACGGCAACGGACCACTGATACCGCTGCTCCCTGTAACGACAGTTGAATTGGGATGACCCAAGGTGAAACCATGCAGGGCAGTATGGGCACCAATGTCATTGTCTCAAGTAGTGGGCCTGGTTCCTGAGACGGCAGTTGTGTCTGGTGGGGTGGAGGGCCTTCTTGGGGGTCTGATGCTTTCCGGGGCTCTGCGCCCAGCAGCTGCTAGTCGGTACTGTACATGCCTTTGCGGTAGGGGGAGAATGCCCTGGTGGCGGTAGCCAGTGTCACTTTGGAAGGCGTCCCACTGTCGGTGGCCTGCATCCTGGGTGGTAGTGAGCGGCACACGTTTTGGCGGCCAAGGCTGAACACTGCCATTTCAAGAGCTCCTGGACCCTTATTCCGCCCTCCCCAGCAGAGTGCGATTCTCACGGTGCACTGCAAGGTCAGTCACTTACGACCGATATCACGGATTCCACACACAAATCAAACTCAAAGTTTTGTTGAGCGCAGCACCAAATTCACATATCATGGGCCTATTTTCGGAGACAGGCCAGGAAGTCAATTGTAGATGCTGACTGGCCCTGGGTGGCCATATGGAAACTGCGACCAGAGCCACCAAAACAGCGAACGACCGAGAATCGGTGCATCTCGGTGGGTGAGGCTCTTATGAGGCTGTACGTAGGCCCTCTGATAGCCGTCGGCAAAACCATAGTTCCTCCCCCGGGATCCGTTTGTTTGAAAAAAAGAATTGCATGCGTTCCACATACTGCCCCCAGTCATTGATACATGCTTGAAATCGATTGAGTTTTCCAATATGCGGCACTTCGACAGATTGATCATAAGTGGCTCCCATGAATATAAAATTTCAAAGAGAACAGCAGTATATACTGCATGAGAAAATGGGTGCTGAATGGTTGGCTTGTCAGCTCTGGTCAAGAAAGAACATATAGGGTGGCACAGTTGTGCAGTGGTTAGCACTGTTGCTTCACAGCGCCAAGGTCCCAGGATCGATTCCGGCTTGGGTCACTGTCTGCGGAATCTGTACGTTCTCCCCGTGTCTGCGTGGATTTCCTCCGGGTGCTCTGGTTTCCTCCCACATGTCACGAAAGATGTGCTTGAAGGTGAATTGGGCATTCTGAATTCTCCCTCCGTGTTCCCGAACAGGCGCCGAGTGTGGCGACTAGGGGACTTCATTGCAAGCCTATTTGTGACAATAATAAGGATTATTATTATTATTAATATGCAAGGCAATGCCAGTGGTCTTTTCCACTCACAGGATACTGCAGTCAAGCCAAAAAGACATTCTGCTTGCTACACAAATGAGTAACATGGTAAATTAATTTATTTGTTGGTGCGGTGCCAGGTATGCAGGCCAATGGCTGGCGATTTTATTAAACAGCACATGCCTTTGGATGTTTGCAATAGGTGGAATTCTGACCATACTCAACCAACCCGTGCTTGCAAAAGTCATGACATAACGTGAAATGTGATTCTGCGATTGGGCAGCATTTGCTGAAGAATGCTAAGAATTACACTAACAATTTATTTAAGTATGTGTTTGTGAACCTGCCCCCACTTCACCTGATGAAAGAGCAGCGCTCCGAAAGCAAATAAACCTGTTGGACTTTAACCTGGTGTTGTGAGACCTCTTACTGTGCTCACCTCAGTCCAGTGCTGGCATCTCACATCAAACCTATTTAAGAAAATCAGTTGGGCTCCCATTGTAGCTCACTTGTGCTTGCATTTTTCAAATGCCGACCTGTCCTCTGCAGGCAAAAGGAATATATCCAGCCATTGCACCTTTAAAAAAAAAAAAAAAATAAACCAAAGCATGGATGCGGGGGGGTGGGGGGAGAGCTCTCTAGTGGATTTGCTGTGGCAATGTCTTGAGTAATCACACACCCTTCCCAGCAACCAATCAGCGCCCCTTTTCTCATGCAGTCTAAATTGTCGTTCTCTTTGGAAATTTAGTATTCCTCCATCTGTCCTGGTGAGTGCAAGACAAAATGTTTTGGCAGCATGTCTCCTTATCACCCAAATAAGCAAGTTATGCTATACGTTTATAAAAAGACTGGGTAGTTCCTGATCTATTTTGGGTACAACTCATTGGGACAGATTACAAAGCCTTAAGAGAGGATACCGAGGTTTAAGGTGCGAGGGAGAAAGTTTAGAGGAGATAGCTGTTGTTTTTTACACAGGGTGGCGAGTGCCTGGAATGCCCTGCCGGGGAGATGGTGGAAGCAGATACGATAGTGATGTTAAGAGGCATATTGACGAAGACATGAATAGGATGGGAATAGAGGGAGACGGACCCCGGAAGAGCAGAAGGTTTTGGTTTCGACGGGCATCATCGGCGGGGGCTTGAATGGCCTGTTCCTGTGCTGTACTCTTCTTTCTTTGAGGTGATGTGCTGGAATGATTCCAGGTATAAAAGACATCAGTTATGTCCAAAGACTGGAGAAACTAGGGTTTTACCCTTTAAAGCAGAGCAGTGGTTTGAAATCCTGAAAGGCTTTGATTTGATGGAGTAACCAGAAACTTTCTAGTGTTAAAAGGGTCAGTAACCTGTGAGCACAGAATTGAGGTAATAGGCAAAAGGTTGTGAGGGAAAGACAATTTATGCAGTGAGTTGGTATGATATGGAATGCATTGCCTGAAAGGGTGGGGAAATCAATATCAATAACAACTTTCAAAGTTCACTTAGATAACTAATTGCAGTAGGAAAATTTGCATGGGAATGGGGCTGATTTGATAACTCTAGCTGGCACAGGCACCTTGGGCCATATGTCAGCATCCTGTACTGTATTGTTCTAAGCTATCTTGGCTACCTGAATATCTATTTTGTGTGAACAAAGAAAAGTACAGTACAGGAACAGGCCCTTCGACCCCTGCAAGTCTGCGCTGCCCATCTAGGATAAAACCTACACTTCCAGCATCTGTATCCCTCTATTCCCATCCTATTCGTGTATTTGTCAAGATGACCCTTAAATGTCACTATCGTACCTGCTTCCACCACCTCCTCTGGCAGCGAGTTCCAGGCACCCGTTACCCTCTGTATACAAAAAAACCCTTCCCTCACGCATCTCTTAAACTCTGCCCCTCGTAGCTTAAACCTATGTCCCTTAGTAATTGACTCCACCCTGGGAAAAAGCTTCTGACTATCCACTCTGTCCATTCCCCTCATAAATTTGTAGACTTCTATCAGTTCGCCCCTCAACCTCTCGTTCCATTGAAAACAAACCGAGTTTATCCAACCTCTCCTAGTAGCTAGTGCTGGAAATATGAATTGTTTTATATAAAAACTTTATACATTGTGACATCTGAAATTGTGAATGACCAGGACTAATATTGTTCAGAGATGCCAAATCTCCAGTAACCTTCTGTTCCTTGGTTTGATCATTTTACAGGTACTTATGGGAAGAGTGCCAGATAGAGGCGGCAGGCCAAATGAAATTGAGGCTCCACCGCCAGAGATGCCACCATGGCAGAAGAGACCAGACAATGTCCAGTCCAGTGGTGGACGAGGAAGAGGCGGATATGACCAAAGCTCTTATGGAGGTGGAGGAAGAGGTGGATATGATCAAGGCGGGCGAGATGGAGGTGGAGGAAGAGGCGGATATGACCAAGGCGGGCGAGGTGGGGGCCGTGGTGGATATGATAGGACAGAACAAGGAGGACGTGGAGGAAGCAGAGGAAAAGTTCAAAGCGGATGGTCAGATGGAAGTGGCGGTCATCAAGATTCTAACTATCAAGGGGGGCATGGTGGTTACCATGGAGGCGGTTACCATAGTGGTGGCTACCAAGGTGGCGCTGGCAATTATCAAGGAGCTAGCTACCATGGAGGTGGTGGCGGCTATCAAGGGGGTGGTTACCAAGGACATCAGGACAACAGATATCAGGATGGTGGCCATGATCAGGGTGGTGGACGAGGCGCAGGACGAGGAGGTCGTGGTCGTGGGGGTCGTGGAGGGCGTGGGGGACAGGGTGGTGGGTGGGTCAACAGAGGTGGACTAAGCTACAACCAGGGAGGACAGTTTGAGCAATATTTCCAGCAAGGTGGCCAACAGTATAGTGCTTCTGGTTTCTATCAAGGTAGGCAGTATTCTAGCTAATAATTGGATAGTCTTGAATATTGGCTTCTTCCGACAAGAGTCACAGACTCAGCCATATAATAGTTACCAACTGTTGAATGTCACTAAAATCCAATACCTTGTATTGGATCAGCAGTGTTGCAGATTGTTTGCGAAACAATGGGAAACAGAAATACCCTTGCTTTCAGCAAGAGTGAAGGCTTGTAATTCTCTTTTTACCTCCTATCCCCACTCTTCACAAAATGGGTTTTAGGCTAAAAACTACTTGAAGCGCAGCAAAAAAAGTCAGAGTTCTGCTTTTCTGCATGTGTAACTGCCACTGGCGGGATTAAAACAAACCTCTTAGTTTATTAAAGTGCACTACAGACCTAGCATATGAGCCCAAACTGAGCCTGGAGACCCCTTTCAATTAGCTGGCGCTTTCAACAAAAACATTTGCAAAACTAATGTTTCCCTTCTGTCCTGGAGGTTAAGCCTCATGGTAACTTCCTGCTGACTAGTAATTGCACATAACTGTAAACTTCACAAGCAGAGTGAATGATGTGAGAGATGAGCGATATCTGTATGCTGTTTCACTGTTTGGAATTGTTGGGTTTTTTTGTTATCTCGGTTACAGGTGAGGCGAGGAATTCTTTGAATATCGAAAGAGGATTTCAACACCGTTTATTTAAAAGTGTGTGTATGTATGTGTATGTGATCCAAACACTGAACTGAGAAATTGTGGTTGGGTGACACCCGTGGTTTTTGCGTCTTTCTAACTTATAATGTTTATGAGAAGTTTACTGTAAGTCATCCCTTCTGCAAATGTGTGTAATTTGAAAGTTGCGAAGGATATTCAGCACAGAAAGGGCTAATGTGTAGGTTCAGCCTTAAATTATGATGCACAATGCCTCTAATTATACAGACAAGCGAGAACGTTGGCCAAGAACGGCTGACTGTTTGTAAAACACTCAAATGTTTTTGTTCCCATTGAAATACTGGCATGAGCCAGATCATATATGGCACACACTTCGTTATTTGGAAGTTGACGCAGTTGCTGAATATTAACCCCTGGTCAAAGAGCTGGAAATAAAAGCGAATGTGAAACAAGTTATCCTCTATACACATTCTTGTGTTGTGATTTCAACGCTAATTTCTCTTCCGTTTGAGCAGAAGTATCAGTTAAACATGTATGTATCTGTTTTCTGTTGACTATTGATCCGCAACCATTGCAGCCAAAGTGACCTCCTTTGAGTAATATAAAGACATAATTGACATTGTATTCTGGATAGGTTGCAAAAAGGCCATCTTATACATAAGAGACCCAGAGTCTCTTTTTGGCAGTTATTGCACACTAGAGGTCACTCTAAGCTGGGAGTAACAGCTCTTGGTCAAAATAAGAACTGATTTGCCATTTGGGGCAATTCTCAAGGGGAGGTATTTTTCATTTGCTCTCATTTCAGTTACTGTGTCTCATTTCGAAGAGATCTTTAGCACTCGTTTCAAGGGTGACCTTGGCTGAAACTGCTGTTTAAGTCGCATGGGCGTCCCGAGGAACCAAAAGCAGATGCACGTGTTTGTAAACCATTGGAATCATCTTTTGTTCATCTGGAGTTTGCACATTCTCCCCGTGTCTGTGGGTCAGACCCCCACAACCCAAAGATGTGCATGGTAGGTGGATTGGCCACGCTAAATTACCCCGCAATTGGAAAAATTACAAAAAATTAGAATCATTTGTTTTATGTAATATGCCATTTAAAAAAAAAAACATTATTTAAACCGAGAATTCAATACTATTTTGCCCAAAGACAGTAGAGAAAACTATAAGCTGCTACGGTTATTTAAATAAGCAGTATATAAATATTGTACAGTTTTAAAAGGGCTTAAAAATCTAAACTGCCTTTTAAGTCTAAAGCTCACCTGATAAGATTGTTAGACTCTAGCTTGATTTTAGGGATTGACACAATGTTTGACCCAGTGTGATCCCACGGCTGAAAGAAAGTAACTGCTTCTCTAATGCCGTGGAACCTAATGTTGATCTAATCTAATATAGAACAGATAATTGAATAAAACTCTTTGTTATTTAACAGGTGTATTTGCATAATTTATTTAGTGGGAACTAATTTCCTGCTCAGTACACAGATGTATTTCAGTTAATTGCTTCAGAAACTTCTTCAATCCCCCCGTTCATGCTGTGAGATGATAGCTGGGTGGCTCTTAGGCATGCTGCTTGCTGTAGGTCTGGGCTGGAGGAAGATACATCGGCCAAGGTTCCCTCTTCAAATTGCTATGCAGCCATTCTGTTTAACATTTTGCAGGCACTTTGATAAGGACCGATTCAGGCTACGCGGTGATGTGCACACAAATCAACTGGCTTCTCTGCACTTGCGGTGTAGGCTAATACATAAAGAATGTTCACTTAGCAAAATATTGATTGGGGCAGGAGATGCAGGAGGCCATCCAGTCTCTGGAGCTATACCCTCACAGTTGACAAATTGCTATGAATTTAAACTATTCTTAAAATGTACATAATTGGGGGCTTTAATTGCATGCTACGTTAGAGGACCTCTTCATTCGAGAGGTGAAATCATTTAGAATAGAACAGAATTTCCAGTCCAGAAGGAGGCCTTTCGGCCCATCGAGTGCACCAGCCCTTGGAAAGAGCACCCCACTTAAGCCCACACCGCCACCCTATCCCTGTATCACAGTAACCCCACCTAACCTAACATTTTTGTACACCAAGGCAATTTATCATGGCCAATCCACCTAACCTGCACGTCTTTAGACTGTGGGAGGAAACCCACGCAAACACGGGGAGAACGTGCAGACTCCGCACAGACAGTGACCCAAGCTGGAATCGAACCTGGGACCCTGGAGATGTGAAGCAACTGTGCTAACCACTGCTACTGTGCCACCCAGAGGCGAAAGGAATCCGATGCATGCGTGAGGTTTTGGGACATTTATCCAGTGATGCACTGCTATCTTAAATGAAAGATCTTGCCCAACACCAGCAAGTGATTTGGTTATGGCATAGCTTGTGGAAAGAGCGTCCCGCTGCCCCCCCCCCCCCCCCCCCCCACACCCTCGTAAAAGTAATTTTTATTTATTTCAAAAGCTACTGGGTAAAGTTAGTCGGGGTGAGCTCAGCTGGCATAGCGACTGAAGTGAGAAATGACTTGGATAGAGCAGTAATATCAATGGGACTGGCCTAGCTACCCCCTGGCCTTAGTTGGAATCTGTGTTGAGCTTTCCCAGGGCACTCCTCAGATTTTACATTTGATTCAATGGCATACTATCTAGGTCACAACAAAAGCCCAAATGTTTTAATGTGGACAGAATTTTCAGGTCCGGTCTGTCAGACGAGGCCTGGAAGTATCAGTAATGGCAGACATGTTAATTTTTCCCAGGTCCTGTTCGAGGTGCGGGCAGTTTTTAACCATTCCCATAAGGTGGGCCGCCAATTTGGCTTATTAAGAGTTTTACAAAGGAGGCCAGCTGATTTTGGGGAGGGGGGGGTGGCACTTTTCCTGGGGGTGAGAATCCAACAGCAGGCTGGGGGACCAGCTCCAAGAAGGGGTACAGGTCCCTGCCTCCCTCGATGTGGGTGTAGCCATAGGCTTCTCTGAAGAGGGCATACCTATAAACATCAAATGGACCTTTCATTGCAGTGCCAAACAACCTGTCTTAACTTTAACAACATAAAACATCTCTTCCCTCATCATAAAATCTGCATGATACTTGAAGCAGGTTCTTTTGAATAGAGCAATGGAAAATAGCTCTCTTGGCTATCAAACCATTCTTGATGCTGTACAATGCTACTCTGGCTAAGATATTAATACACTTCAAGAGGATAGGGTGTGTTGGATTTTTTTTTTAAAGTACTCATACAATGGATATGATTGTCTCATGCAGAGTGCAATGCTGCTTATCTGTTCCAAGTTTTCATGAAAATGGAACATGTGATTGTATTGGAGAGGGCGAACCAGTGTTTTTTTTCCAGTGTGAATTAATTGGTATAATATATCAACAGCATTGATAGAAAATATGGAAGTTATATTTTTTAAATATTGTTGAAAATCAGTCAAAACGTTTAGTCTTGCACTCATCAGAACCGGTTCACACGGGTACCAAATGTAAAAGTAACAATTTATACTGTGAGAAGTGGGTACTGATTGATAGAGTCCTCTTGCCAACCAATCGGCAATCCCTTTACATTTGGTCTTCTGAACCTGCCCTGATGCTTTTTTTCAGAAATACTCGAGTCCTGTACTACCAAGCAACTATTTTTGACATAGTTATGCCACCTATAATATAGTTTCTAAAATTGTGCACAGTTCTACACTTTGGTATTGTCTTTAATTTGCAAAATTGGATTCTACTTCTGTCAAATTTCAACTACCCTCCTATTTGGTGTTTGTATGACAGAAATCTTGCCCATATCCTAATGCTGTTTCCAAATTAGATATTTTATTATTTGAAAAGCAATAGTAATTGGGGAGTTTGCATTTGCAAATACCACATATCAACACTCGGGTCCACCATTTTGAATTGGGGCCCATTAACCAAGCATCATGAACATCAACTGACCTTGCTTTGGGCTTTCATGGCTTTGAGAAAAAGGCACTCGTGGAATAGTCCTGGGTGCTCACTGAAACACAGTCCAATGCCGTTTTTTTGATGTATCTTTTTCCACACTTTGGATGAAGTAAGTGCCTTCTAGTAGTAATAAGAGTTGCTCTTCAATCTACCTTCATGTAGAGCACCTTGGGCTATTTTACTGCGTTAATGATGCTCCATAAATGCAGGTTGTTTTAGGATTGTTCCGGGGGAGAATCTTCTGCCCATTTTATTTAGCATTCACCTTTGCAAGTGTAAAATGGACACACCCGTCCCATTTGTATACAATGAGCAATTTGGGAAGGCCAATGATTATAACTACAATATTGATGCTTAGCTTTAGGAAGAGAACTAAGTTAAATGTATAAACAGAGAAAGATACATGACAATGGCAGTAGTTTTGGATTGCTGCTAGAAATGGCCAGCATTGAGACTTCCGCTTGTAACCATGGTGTGATTGGTCACATAAAGGACTGTTCCTGTTCAAAGTCACAGAAAAGGGCTCTTTTTACCCAGATCTGGGTGGAATTTAGATGAAAAGGCATAGGTGAATGTTAGAGGAGTAGTTTACCCCTGGAATGGTATGTCTTCTGGTCACCGGACCCGGCAGAAAACAGTGAGAGGTTTGGCTGAAAAGTTGAAACAGTCTTGTGCTTCACGACAGTCTCTTCCAGCATGCAGACAGGGGAGGGGTGTTGCTAACTTTTGGTTGGCTCTTAAATGTTGCTCGTATCTTTACTTAATTTGCTCTATTTCTATAACCTTTGCTCTAGAGTCGCCAGGTATCTTTATGAATCCACCATGAGGTTCAAGTTCAAGTGCTGATCAATAACTCAATACACCAGTTAGTAAGATTCAAATCAAAACATGTTTATTATACGCAGTCAATCACTACTCATGCATAAAACTACTTACTAGACTATCTCTAACACTAAAAGGCCTACCAGGTCAGGGGAACAAATGGCCTTTCGTTCGATTCTGAGTCTGCAGGCTTCAAAGCTGGTATAAACTGGTAGCTAGGAGCACCTATCTCGTAGCGTGCATTGACTGGAGACTTACTTGGTTGATGCAGCGACTAGGCAGGTCACGGTCAAGGGTTGGATCGAGCTGCTGAGAGACCCTGCCAAGAAGGACGAATTGAACTTGGGGACTCTATTTTATAGTCTCCAGGGGCTTCGTGCCATTCGGGGCGGACCCCGTACCTGGTTCCAAGTGATTGGACTGAGTTCTAATCACTTGGATCGATTTCTCCAATACTGGAGCTGTTCCCTGATCGCTGGGCGGTTCTTAAATGTCCGTTGGCCTTCCTTTGTCTTGGCTCCTGTGGCGCCGAGGAGTCTGGCTTGGCCTTGTTTACCTTAAATGTTTCCAATTGTTCCCGGGGATCGCTCATTAATATGCAGATGGTTGTTAGTTTCAGTGCTGGGTTCCTGCAAGTTCTGATACACAGGAAACTTTGCACCTGCTTGTTTTCCTGCGTCTGACTGAATTTCCCTGCATTCTTAGCGGATCTCCATTTTAAGTCGGGAAGTGGCCAACCCAGGTGGCTACACACCCTGCTTGTGATCCCTAACGCGAAGTGTGAAGGATCACATAACTGCATCGTCTTCACTCCCTGACCCAGCGAGCACTCTTCCATGATCTCTACACTGACCATAACTATGCTCGAAAGTTTTAACTGACAATTCTAAGTGGCGCTACGTCAGGGACATGCACTACAACATTAAAAAAACGGTACCTCTAACTATCTTCCATAAACTACACTCACTTAAACATCCAATCATACTAACTTCCTTACAATACAAAAATAATAGCATTCACATTTTCCTCTGGCTTGGCAGTCAAGCACAGAGTTGTACAATCTTTCAGTTGCAAATGAGACGTATTTCTTTATTTACAAATGATGCAAAATGAATGTCCTTTATTGTAGATCAAGGGGTTCGGGGGCCTGGTGAAAACCGAAAATAGGGGATCTCATCCTGTATACCGGGGTGCGAGAACGGTAGGCTCTCCTTCGCCATTTTCTCATGCGGATAGTCAGCACGATGCTGCAGAATATCGCCAACGCTAAAAGGGATTCAATGACATATGAAAGGGAGTACCACGTTATAAACCTATCACGCCGTGATGGTGTGTTGTTACTTGTCACTGGGCTCTGTGTGCTATGGGGAAGTGAATCATTGACGGCCGGGGGGGGGGGGGGGGGGGGGTTCAGGGGGTTCGCGTTCGCGCGTAACCGAATACAAATTGTAATGGTAACGAAAAACACGTATGATGTCTTCATTGTTCTCTTCTTTCTTCTCTTCCTTTGCGTCTCTTTCTTCCTGGAGCTTCTGGAATTCTGTGGATCAAGCATAGTTTCTGTTACTATCTTGTTTAATATCTTGTACGTTAGCATGTCTCTTTTAGTGTCAATTTCCCTTTATAATTGGTCACCATGTGTGACTCACTCATTTAAAAAAAAAAAAAAAAAAAAAAATTTTAAACCGAATATTTGGACTAGACATCCAAGAAAATACTGCTGTACTGCGAGCCGTCTCGCAGACTGTGATTTACCATCCCAGTGTCTGAGGATGTAAATAGCACAGGGCAGCAACCATAGGTTGCCAAAACCAAAGAAAATAATTTTGAACTTAACAAACAAAAATGAGGTGCGTATGGGCCGCGGCGGGTAAGATTTGGATGGAATCCCCGGGTAGGACGGTGATCAATGCCGTATTTGCTCTACCCGAGCGTAGCTGACCAGAGGGGGGTCCTCAGGCAGGGCGGGGACCAATGCCGTTTCTCCACTGCCTGAGCAACCGGCAAGAACGGGTAAGAATGTGGTCGTCGTGGGGGGCTGCCTCTCTAATTAGGAGAGCAACTATGAGTCGGGTTCTGTCGACAGACTAGTTCCTCTGAACTATTGTCTGGGACAAACTAGATCCTCTAACAGCCATTTGCCGTCAAAGGGGGTGGTGACGTGGGGCCGTGAAAAAACTTTTCGGGTTTACACACAACACTTAACGATAACACTAACGAACAAACATTCAACAAACATGGTGCAGGTTCCATCAGAAAGGACACCGTATTTCTCCAACGGTTCCTTTTTTTTCTCCATCATCTGGACACCTCGGTTATCAGTGGCGAACAGGGTCGCAAAGGGGTTCTCGTTTTGGGAGTCAGACTCAATGTCATCATCTTCTCCCGGATGCCATACTCTTGAATGGATGAGGGTTGCTAAAGCTGCATGGTTTGACTTGGGGTCCATCTCGTCGTTTCGGACGAGCCTGTACGAATTGTCACGGTGCCAAATAGTCGTGTCTAATTCTGTGTATATGGTGTCGGGGTCGTCATCGTAGGGCGGTGGTCTTTGGTGAGGTTTGTTAAGGAATGTGATCAGGAAGGGATCACTCAAATCGTGTTCAGATTCGCTGGGTGTGGGGCCTGTTGCATGGGGATAGTAGGGAGGCGTGCTGTGGCTATCGTTTGTGTCACAGTCGCTGTCACTGCTGTCTGTGGGCATTCCAGGGCAGAGTCTAGAGCTCGGGGTTGGAGTCGAGGTCGAGTCCGTGGATGGGGTGGACGTGTTGGGGGAGGGTAGGGATATGTTGGCTGTGGGCAGGGCGTGGTCTGCTGCGTTGAGCATGACGTGGTGTGCGTGGTTAGACTGCGAGCCATATGCCTTGAACTGGTTAATATGAAACCACGCGGTCTTCCTGTTGGGGTACTGAATCTTATAAACGGAGGGGCTTACTTTGTCCGCAACGGAGTACGGACCCGAATACCTCGGTGACAGGAATGTGCTGGGGTTGTAAATGGAGAGCATGACCTGCTGTCCTACATCAAACTCAGTCGCATGCACGGTCTTGTCGAAACAGGCCTTGCTCTGTTTCTTCCTGTCTTGTCGAAACAGGCCTTGCTCTGTTTCTTCCTGGTGCCTAATTTTACTGCGGCTGCTAGCTGAACCGTTTTTACATTCTCTGCTAATTGTTTCACTGCGTTCTCGTATGTGAGGGCCGTCACTTCGGGGCTGGTCAACTCAAGTCCTAATAAAAATTCTGTGCCTTTCATGGGGCGTCCGGTCATGAGAGTGTGTGGGGTGTATCCTGTGGATGTAGAAACAGTGTTACGCAAAAACATTAGTGCAAAAGGGAGGACTGAATCCCAATTGTTTTGTTGGACCATTTTCCTGAGGGTTGCTTTTAGAGTCCGACTCATTCGCTCCACGATACCACTTGACTGGGGGTGGTATGCGATGTGGAATTTGTGGGTAATGCCAACTATCGTGAGGACGTTCTTGACACGTCCCGTAAAATGGTAACCTTGGTCGGATTCAATGCTTCGGGGGAGTCCCCATCTCATAAAGATGTGGTGGGTTAAAATCTTAGCTGTAGTCTTTGTCGTGTTGGTTCTAGATGGGAATGCTTCTACCCATTTCGTAAACGTGTCTATAACAACTAACACATACTTGTGACCATTCCTGCAAGGGGGCAATGGTCCTATAAAATCAATCTGGAGGTTAGTCCAGGGGCCATTAACGGGGTAGGTGCGGCTAAGCTGAGCTTTCTTCGCATATCTGTCCGGATTGTTTTGGGCACAGATGAGGCAATTTTCTACGTAGTGTGTGACGTCTTCCTTTAAATTCGGCCACCAACAGCCTGAGGTGGGCTGTAGTGGGGTCAATTCCCTGATGCCCATGACTATCATGGAACAAACAAATAAGCTGATTCCTGTCCTGTTCAGGAACCACATAAAGGGTGTCTTTTAGGACCACACCGTCATGTGTGGTCAGTGCATTTTTAAACCTATCGTATGGGGCTGGAAATTTTCCTTTTAAAATCTCCCTGAGATTACTATCTTGCTTCTGGGCCTGCACTAAATCCTCGATATTTGTCTGTGAGACCTGAACTACATTCACTGGGGCGCTTTCGGGGGAGTTCCAAAAATATCCGTGTCTGGAACCTGCTTTAGCCAGTGCGTCGGCCTTTACATTTCCAGGTGGGGAGGAACGGTGGTGACTTCTTACTTTAATGATACCAAATATCCTGTCCCGTGCTTTGTCCAAAATGTGCCAGAGCAATGGGGCTGAAGGCAGGGGTTTTCCGTCCGCGGAAACAAATCCTCTTGCTTTCCACAGGGGTAGGAATTCTGTGAGGCTGTTACAGACATAGAGGCTGTCCGAGTGTATGTCTGCTGAGCTGGGGAAGGAATCTGGGTGATCGACAATGTATGCAATGGCTGCTAGTTCTGCCGCCTGCACGCCTAAGTGTCCTGGTTGTTTTAACGAGATTTTTTCTAGGGCGCGTCCCTGCGCGTCCTCAACATAGATGCCGCATCCCGTAATGCGCTTCCCGTTTAATATAGTGGAAGAACCATCCACATATATTCTCAAGGATGCACACGTGTCTGTGTGCTGGGGGCTCTGGGGTGAACTACCTATCTTCTTGGGGGGTGTTTTTGCGATAAAGGGGCCTGTGTTGTGGTACGGTGAGATGATTTCACATTTGTGGGGGGTGCCTGGGTACTGAAGGTTGTCGGCTAGGAAAGTGTGGGTCTTGGTCCTTTTAACAGTGATGTCCCGTCCCTGCAAAAGAAGGGTCCATCTGGCTGCTCTGATCTGACTTACTGTACCGTCATTGAGTCGTCCATCTAGTAAAAGTTGGGTGGGGGTGTGTTCCGTGAGGATTGTGATGGGGTATAGTCCGGTGATACGCTGGGCAGCATGGTAGCCTTGTGGATAGCACAATTGCTTCACAGCTCCAGGGTCCCAGGTTCGATTCCAGCTTGGGTCACTGTCTGTGCGGAGTCTGCACATCCTCCCCGCGTGTGCGTGGGTTTCCTCCGGGTGCTCCGGTTTCCTCCCACAGTCCAAAGATGTGCAGGTTAGGTGGATTGGCCATTATAAATTGCCCTTAGTGTCCAAAATTGCCCTTAGTGTTGGGTGGGGTTACTGGGTTATGGGGATAGGGTGGTGGTGTTGACCTTCGGTGGGGTGCTCTTTCCAAGAGCTGGTGCCGACTCGATGGGCCGAATGGCCTCCTTCTGCACTGTAAATTCTATGTATCTATGATATATGAAAAGTATTGAACTGCCCAGACAACTGCGAGCAGGTGCCTTTCACAGGCCGAAAATCCCTGCTCCACAGGATCTAAAACTATGGAGGCGTAAGCCACGGGTCTTAACTGTTCGTGCCGTTCCTGGAGGAGCACGGCCGAAAGGGTACGATCTGTGCTAGCTATCTCTATAGCATAGGGGGAAAGCGGGTCTGGAACCTGTAGTGCGGGGGCTGCAATGAGTGCGTGCTTTAAAACATCTACAGCATCTGTGTGCTGCGGAAGCCATTCCCAATGGGCTCCTTTCTTTAGGAGTTCCGAGAGGGGTGCTGCTTTGGTGGCAAAACCATCAAAATGGTTTCAGCAGTAGCCAACCAGTCCTAAAAGCGACCGGAGGGCGGAAACATTCTGGGGAAGGGGCAATTTGACAATCGAGTCAATTCTTTTATGCTCGATCTCACGTTTACCATGCGTGATAATCGTTCCCAAATATACCACTTTCTTTTCCAAAAGTTTGGCCTTCTTGGGGTTCACTTTACATTCAATTCGCTGTAGGAGTTCCAGGAGTTCAGACAGAAGCTCGATGTGCTCTGCCTTGGTGTCTGTCTGCAGTAATAGGTCGTCTACATACTGGACCAGACATTTGGGGCGAGAAAACTTTGATAAACCATTGGCCAGCTGTCGGTGGAAAATGGAGGGGGAGTTGTGGAATCCTTGTGGAAGGCATGTCCACGTGTACTGCTGACCTTTAAAAGTGAAGGCAAATTTGTATTGGCACGCTTTTGCCAATGGAATGGACCAGAATCCGTTACTGATGTCCAGAACCGTAAAATATCGTGAGTTGAGTCCCTGTTTGAGCATGGTCTCGGGGCTTGTGGCTACCGTGGGGGCTGCTGCGGGGGTGACTGTGTTGAGTTCCCGGTAATCGATGGCCAGTCGCCATGATCCATCGGGCTTTCTCACTGGCCAAATCGGGGCATTATTAGTGGAGGCTACTGATCTAAGTACGCCTTGTTCTAATAAGCTATCAATAACTTTTGAGATTTCTCCCTCTGCCTCTTGGGGAAATCCATATTGCTTCTGGGGTCTAGGGTCAGGTCCTGTTATTTGAACCGAACCAGCCATCCTGCCGCAGTCATGTTTATGACTTGCAAATGCGGTCCTGTTTTTCTGAAGAACTGCCCTAACCTGTTTGTCTGCGCTAATCGTGGTCGGGTCAAACCAAAAATCGCCGACTGCGCTAATCTTATTAGCATACTGTGAGCGTTGCGGGTGCTCTTGCTGACTTTCTCATTTTCCAGACTCATTGATTTACTGGGTCAAATGACAGGTTGTGGGAGTTCATGAAATCGACGCCCAAAATGTATTCTGCTGTGTGGGGCAAATAGACCAAAACTATGGGGTGTTTTGTTGTAATGTTGCCAATTTGAATGGGTACAGGGGCTGTGATGTGTCCCTGTTGTGAGTGGCCTGTGAAGCCGCTGAGGGTGATTGTGGCTGTAGTGGGCTACGTGTCTTTTTGGAACATGGTGGAGGAATTAGTTGTGGTGCGGGACCCTCCTGTGTCCCAGAGAAATTCGATGGGGTGTCCCCGTATTTTCGCTGCAACGACTGGTCGGCGGGACCTATCCCAAAGGGTGTCGCAGACCCATTTGTGGGAGCCCGAACACCGTCAGTCAGTTCCGTTCATGTCTGTCTGGTCTGAACGGGTGCTTACACTATGTATGGGCTTTGTCCTGTTATTATTCAGAGTGCCTGCCTGCTGGGCTCTCTGTGGCTTTCGTGGGGCATTGCACTCTCGTGCAAAGTGATCTAATTGTCCACAGTTGTAACACTCCTGTGGTTTCTGTGGGGGGCTGTTCATGCCTTCGTTCACCCATGCCGGATTCTGGTGCGTTTTAACTGCTTGAATATCTGCCTCTGCCTGCTGTTCTTCGGGTTTTCTAATCGCGGGTTTGTTGTGGGCAGATTGCTCCCAGGAGCGGGACAACCTTTTTAAAACCCACTTTTCGTTGTGCGTTTCTTCTGAGGGGTCATAATTAGTACAAGCTTTATGTCCTGCCTTTGTGGCATGGGAGATAAGGGTGGGGGTCCATTTGGCCATGTTGTCTGGGGACAAATGGGCGCGGTCTAAGTTTCCGAAAACGGCTGTAAAATGGATCCACGGGCGTCCAGCAAACGCTATGGGGTGTTCTGTTTTCTTCTGCCTGCACTTATTCAGGCCTTCTACTGGGTCACCTCTGTTATAACCGATTGCGTCTAGGATCGCCGTGTGCATCTCTGCAAGGGTGCCTCCTCCTACATTCTGTGGGTCGGGAAGGGCTGCTACAACAGAAGGGTCTAAGCTTAAAACTGTGAGCTTCACTTGCTCACGCTCATCCAGGCCGTACATGGTCGCCTGCTGCTTCACTCTAGCAAAGAAGTGGTGGGGGCCTGAGGTGGGGAGGAACGGTGTGATCTTTTCACACGCGTCCCGTAATTGGGTCACGGTTAAGGGGGTGGTGTAAAGGAATTCCGCGTCTCCGTCCAATGTGACTGTGTGGTGGGTAGTTACTGGATTCATGGGTGCCTGATCTACCTGCCCTGTGGGGGGTTGAGATGCTTTTCTCCTTTGGGGCTTTCCTTGCGCACATGTTCCCTGTACATGTCTATGCGCGGTTTTGTTTAGCTCTTGCCAATCAGGGCCGTCTTCTTCATCTAATTGGGATCCAAAGGTGCTTTGAAACCCATTTTGCACTGAAAGCAAAGACTGCAGTTCCACAATCTGGTTCCGGCATTTTGCATGATCTACTGAGCTTTGTCTGTGTTCCGTGGTGGCAGCATGGAGTGCTCTTAACGCTGCTTTTAGATCGCTGCACTGCCTTTGCAATGCCTCTACCTGTTTCTCTGTCTCTTCTCTTACCAGGACTGCACGTTGCGTGTCCTGATAGGCCTTATCGTATTGGGTTTGGAAGCTGCTCAGATGCGCTAGACAAGACTGGTGTGCCCACTTGGCATCATCCACCTCTCCGTCCTTTGCTGCCAACTTTCTTCTCAATTCTACATTCTCTCTCTCGATCTCACTAACATCGACCTTGCTCATTCGATGTCTCTCTTCTATCTCTTTGCGGAGCGTCCAAACAACCTCCTCTGTGCCTCGCAATTGCGCCAGACAGGACACGATTGCCATCGGCTTGCGAGCTTTCCCTAAGCTCTTCTTATGGATTTCGCTCAGGTTCTCCTACCAAGTATGTCCTATACTCCCGGGACCTGTTTCCTCATTTGAACAAAAGTCACTCCAAAGGGGCCATCCCTTCCAATTGAGGTACCTTCTAATCTCAACTTCTCAAACGGGACACTGACCTACTCTGCTGCTGGTCGCTGCAACCACGAATTCTTGAGGGTTCATGAGGCGTTCCATTGCCTTCATTGCCATTTTTCCTATCTGAATGCTCTCTTTTAATATTTGGAACAAGGGGTACTAAGGCGGTGCTGTAAACACGGGTACGGCGTTCGCTATTTTACGGAATGCAAACTCTTGACTTTTTCGCAACAAAATCTATCAGTTTTACCTTATAGCCCTGTTAGATACGCATGCATTAACACGCTTCCGAATTATGAGGATTGATCAGAACTGCTTGAACACTTGTGAATGTTTCTGTTCCCAATTGGACTCTCAATTCAAATTTTGGGTTCTCTCGGAGTGGTTAGGCCACTTTTAAGTCGGGTCCCAGCGGAGTCGCCAGTAAATGTTGCTAACTTTTGGTTGGCTCATTCTTTTCTTAATTTGCCCTATTTCTATAACCTTTGCTCTAGAGTCGCCAGGTATCTTTATGATACCACCACGAGGTTCAAGTTCAAGTGCTGATCAATAACTCAATACACCAGTGAGTAAGATTCAAATCAAAACACGTTTATTATACACAGTCAATCACTACTCATGCATAAAACTCTACTATCTCTAACACTAAAAGGCCTATACTTAGCTTTGGAATTGGCCCACCAGGTGAGGGGAACAATGGCCTTTCATTCGATTCTGAGTCTGCAGGATTCAAAAGCTGGTATAGACTGGTAGCTAGGAGCGCCTATCTCGTAGTGTGCGTTGACTGGAGACTTGGTTGATGCAGCTACTAGGCGGGTCACAGTCAAGGGTTGATTCGAGCTGCTGAGAGACCCTGCCAAGAAGGACGAATTGAACTTGGGGACTCTATTTTATAGTCCCCAGGGGCTTCGCGCCATTCGGGGCGGTCCCCGTACCTGGTTCCAAGTGATTGGACTAAGTTCTGATCACTTGGATCGATTTCTCCAATACTGGAGCTGTTCCCTGATCGCTGGGCGGTTCCTAAATGTCCGTTGGCCTTCCTTTGTCTTGGCTCCTGCTGGCGCTGAGGAGTCTGGCTTGGCCTTGTTTACCTTAAATGTTTCCAATTGTTCCCGGGGATCGCTCATTAATATGCAGATGATTGTTAGTTCAGCGCTGTCTGGGTTCCTGCAAGTTCTGATACACAGGAAACTTTGCACCTGCTGTTTTTCCTGGTCTGACTGAATTTTCCTGCATTCTTAGTGGATCTCCATTTTAAGTCGGGATATGGCCAACCCAGGTGGCTACAGGAGCAAGCTGTAAGGCCCCAGATACAGGATCTGATGACTTTTATCAAGGAGGAATTCCATAAACAGAGGAAAGAAATGCATGAGGATCATGCAAAGGGCATTGCAGAAGCTGTGGCACCCCTGAAGAGTACTTTGGAGCAGATGGAGAGGTGTTTGGAGGTGCAGGGGTCATAGATTCGGGAGATTGAAGGCGTGACCTCGGACCACAGCGATCGTGTGGTGGCTCTGGAGGCGGAGGTGGAGCTCCTAGGAGACCTTTGTAAAACGCTGAGGGCAAAAGTTGAGGAGCAGGAGAATGCCTCGAGTAGGCAGAACCTGCGAATAGTGGGCCTGCCTGAAGGAGTGGAAGGTGTGAGTGCCATGAGGTACATCTCGAGGATGCTGGTGGGGCTGGTGGCAGGAGGGGTGCTGGATAAGGCACCTGAAGTGGACCGAGTGCATAGGTCTCTGAGGCAGAAGCCTAGAGCTGGGGAGCCGCCACGGGCGGAGATCGTGAGGCTCCATAAATTTGTGGAGAAAGAGAAAATTCTATGGTGGGCCAGGGAGAAGCATAGCTGCGACTGGGAGGGAAATAACGTCTGGATTCATCAGGACATCGGAGCTGAGTTGGCAAAACAGCAGTCAGGTTTAAACAAGGCCAAGGCGGTGCTATACCGGCGGCAGATCAGGTTTGAGGTTCTCTACCCGGCGAAATTATGTGTGACGTTCGGAGGCCGGGAGTAATATTTTGAGACCCCAGAAGCGGCCAAAGACTTCATTAAGGAGCATAAACTGGGGGAGAACTGAGTGGACAATGCTCGGGAACCGGGGTGCTGGCACTACGTAATGGTCGGGAGCATGTTTGAAGATGGTGTAGGGATTAGGGGATTTTCGCCTGTTTTTGTGGGGGGCGGTGGGGGTTTCTGTTCAAAGTTGAAACTGTAAGGAGTTGTAGGGGTGAAATGTTTATGTGGGGATGGATGTTCCCATCCCCCCTCCTGTTTTATGGGACTGTTTGTGTTTAACATCTGTTTGTTTGCTTTTGGAGAAGGCTACCTGGAGTTCAGAGAAGTTCTTGCTTGGGTGGGGAGGGTAAGGTCAGCAGGAGGCCTTCTTCTTTGAGCTGAGGAGTGGGGGGGGGAGAGGGAGGGGGAGGTCATTAGGATGTGCCTTTGGGCAGGGGCAGACATGCCAGCAGGTTATGCTGGTGAACGGAAGTGAGGTGGTGGGGGAGAAGGCCAAGAGGGATGGGCGGGGGGGAGGGGGATGTGGGGGGGGGGGGAAGAAGGGGAAAAGGGAGGGGGGGGTTTCTGCGACACGGCAGGGGGTGAGAGGTGACATGGTCAAGGGCAAAGAAAGGGGCCACCTGGGATGGGCTAGGTACAGAGTGGAATTAAAGGGGCAGGAGTTAAGTGGGGAAGATAATGGACGGTAGAGGGGATTGGAGGCGCAAGCCTCCGGTAAGGTTGGTAACGTGGAACGTCCGGGGACTGAATGGGCCGGTTAAAAGGTCAGGAGCTTGAAAGCGGGGATTGTCTTTTTGCAGGAGACACGCCTCCGTGTGAAGGACCAGGTTAGGTTAAGGAAGGGGTGGGTTGGGCAGGTTTTTCAATCGGGGTTTGATTTAAAATCGAGGGGTGTGGCGATTTTAATGAACAAAAAAATGGGATTCGTGAGTGTGAAGGAGGTGAGGGATCCAGGTGGGAGATATGTGATTGTGAGTGGGGTATTGGAAGGGGCACCGGTAGTGTTGGTTTACCAATGTGTGTGCCCCAAATTGGGATGATGTGGGTTTTATGAGGGGGTTGCTGGCAGCAATCCCGGATTTGGCCACGTACCAATTGATCATGGGAGGAGATTTTAACTGTGTCCTGGAGCCGAGGGTGGATAGATCGGGCCCCAGGTCGATGGATAGGGTACGAATGGCAAGGGAGCCGAGGGGGTTTATGGAGAGGATGGGTATGGTGTATCCATGGCGCTTTCAGAACCCAGGGGGAAGGGAGTATTCCTTCTTTTCACACGTCTATAAGGTGTATTCGAGGATTGATTACTTTGTAGTGAGTCGGGAGATTTTGGTTGGGGCGGAGGGAGCAGAGTATGTGGGGATAGTTATCTCGGACCATGCACCCTACTGGCTAGATATTCGGTTCAGTACGGGACGAGAGCAGAGGCCAGGGATGAGGTTTGACTCGGGGTTGTTGGCGGATGGAGGTTTTTGTGATAAGGTGCGGTTGGCGATTAGGGATTATGTGGAGTTCAGTCAGAATGGGGAGGTGTCGGGCATTTTTTGGGAAGCACTGAAGGCAGTGGTCGGGGGAGAAATTATCTCATTTATGGTTTGTGTGAATAAGGAAAGGAGGGTGGAACATGACCGTCTAGTGAGCGAGATAGTGGAGGTGGACAGGGAATATTCGAGGGTACCCACCGTGGAGGGATTGGCCAGGAGGAAAAAGTTGCAAGGGCAATTCGACAGGTTGACAACGGGGAGGGCAGTAGGGCAACTGCGTAGGACAAGAGGGGTGCAATACGAGTATGGGGAGAAGGCGAACCGCATGCTGGCGCACCAGCTGCAGAGGCAGGCTGCGTCCAGGTAAATATTGAAGATCCGGACTGGGGCTGGGGATGTGGTGTCAGAGCCAGGGAAGATAAATGAGGCGTTTAGAGAGTATTACCAGGGACTTTATGAGGCAGACCCAGGAGGAGAGAAGGGGGACATGGGGTGGTTTCTGGACGAGCTGGAATTTCCCCAGGTGGAGGAAGCAAATAGGCAGGCGTTGGAGGAGCCCCTGGGGCTGAGGGAGGTGCTGGATAGTATCAGGGGTATGAAGTCGGGGAAGGCCCCTGGGCCGGATGGGTACCCGGCAGAATTTTATAAGGAATTTGCGCGGACCTGGCACCACATCTGTTGGGGGCATTTAATGAAGCACTGGAGAAGGGGGAGTTGCCGTAGACGATGAAGCAGGCAGTAAACACACTAATCCCAAAAATGGGAAGGATCCGGTGGAATGTGGGTCACATAGACCCATATCACTATTGAACACGAATGTGAAAGTATTGGCTAAGTTGTTGGCGGGGAGGATGGAGGATTGTGTCCCGGGGGTGGCTGCAGAAGATCAAACAGGCTTCGTGAAGGGCAGGCAGCTCGCGAGTAAGAAAGACGGCTGTTGAATGTGGTGATGAATCCGTCGAGAGCTCTGGTACCGGAGGCGGTGGTGTCCACGGACGCGGAGAAAGCATTTGATCGGGTGGATTGGCGGTACTTGTTCAAAGTTTTGTGAAGGTTTGGGTTTGGGCCGAGATTTGTGGCGTGGGTGCGGTTGCTGAATGTGGCGTCAACAGCGAGGGTGAGGACGAATGATATGAGCTCACGAAGCTTTGACTGGCACCGGGATACGAGGCAGGGGTGCCCGCTGTCACCGCTGCTGTTTGCGCTGGCCATAGAGCCATTGGCGATGGCTCTCAGGGGGTCGGCAGAGTGGCAGGGGATAATGAGGGGACAGAGGGAGCATCGGGTGTCGCTCTATGCCGATGACCTCTTGCTGTATGTTTCGGATCCGTTGGAGAGCATGGGAAGGATTATGGGCCTGTTGGGGAGGTTTGGAGGGTTCTCGGGATACAAGCTGAATGTTGGGAAAAGCGAGGTATTCCCGGTGAATGAGCTGGCACAGCGGGCTAATTTAGGGGGATGCCATTTACGGTAGCGAGGGATAGGTTTAGGTCCTTGGGGATTCAGGTAGCGAGGGAATGGACGGGGCTCCATAAGTGGAACTTAACGAAGCTGGTGGAAGAGGCCAGGGAGGATCTTAAGAGGTGGGAAACACTGAACTTAACATTGGCGGGGAGGGTCCAAGTGGTGAAAATGAATATTCTGCCGAGGTTCTTGTTTATCTTTCAGGCTCTCCCGATCTTTATATCAAAGGCCTTTTTTCGGAAAGTGGACACAATCATCTCTGACTTTGTATGGGCAGGGAAGGTGCCGAGGGTGGGGAGGACCCTGCTACAGAGGCAGAGGCAGCAGGGGGGATTGGCGTTGCCACACTTGCTTCATTATTATTGGGCGGCGAATGTGGACAAGGTGTGGCGGTGGTGGGAAGAAGAAGGGGTGGAGTGGGTTAGGATGGAGGAGGAATCTTGTAAGGGGTCCAGTTTGAGGGCTATGGTGACAGCAGCATTGCCAATGGCTCCGAGTAGGTATTCAGGGAGCCCAGTGGTGCAGTCCACGGTGAAGATATGGAATCAGCTGAGGAGGCATTTTAGGGTGGAAGGGATGTCGGTGCTAACGCCGCTGTGTGAGAATCATGAGTTTGAGCCGGTGGGGGGGATGGATAGTGTATACAGGAGGTGGAGGGAAGTGGGGCTGGTCAAGGTGAAGGATTTGTATTTGGAGGAAGGGTTCGCCAGTCTGGAGGAGCTAAGGGAGAGGGTAGAGCTGCCGAGGGGTAGTGAGTTCAGGTATCTACAGGTTAGGAACTTTGCATGAAAGGTCTGGAAGGATTCCCTAGATTGCCGGGATACACCTTGCTGGAGCGACTGCTGCTTCCGGATGTGGAAGGGGAGGGAAGAATTGGGGATATATATAAGACAAGAAGACAAAGGGTGGTGGTTGATGGGAAATGTCCAGACTGGAGTCCAGTTACTAGTGGTGTACCACAAGGATCTGTTTTGGGGGGACTTCCGGTTGCGGCTATGCGGAGCTAAGTCGCACATTCGGCGGCTCACGCAAAAACGGACTTTTGGGCTTTTTCAGGGCCCCCAACGGTACTTTTTCGACATTTCCCGGTGTGGGAAGGAGATTACAACAATTCCCCGATAGTATATGTCATGATATTCAGGTAAACATCATAGCACAAACATACATGCATACTGATGGACAGATCAACTGATCAATCAACACACACACAACACCACAGCCAATCACAGGCAAGAGCATACACAGTACAAAACAGGGAACAAGACACTTCCTGGGCATTCCAGCAGGAGACAGCTCAGGGCACAGAGCTCATAGCAAGCCACTCAGACATCCACCATGTGCTGAGTGCCACTACAAGATAGTATTAGGAATAGGTCCACAGATTCTAGGGTTATCATCGAACCTCAGTAACCAGTTTACCACTGTAAATAAATGTTAGTAATAAAACTGTGTTGTACCGTTCGCAACCGTGTTGGTTCGTCTGAGTAGCAGAGTACCCAACACATCATAGTACCAGGAGTAACTGTGGGACCTACCTACGAATCCTCCGGAATCTGCCATCCTGCGCCATGGACACCGTCAGCACACCGCAGCCGTTACAAGTCGCTGGAAACTTCGGCGTTAATTGGAAGCTGTTCAAACAGCACTTCCAGCTCTTCCTGGAAACCAACGAAAAGGAGAACGCTTCGGACACCAGAAAGATTGCCATCCTCCTCTCCACGGCAGGTCAACACGCCATCCATGTCTACAACTCCCTGGTGTTCGCGGAAGGTGAGGACAAGACCAAGTACAAGACGGTCCTTCTCAAACTCAACCAACACTTCAACGTCGAGGTCTACGAGAGTTTCGAGAGGTATCTCTTCCAGCAGCGCCTGCAGGGTAAGGATGGGCCCTTTCAATCCTTCCTTACGCATCTCCGTATCCTCGCGGAGTCCTGCGGTTACGACACCACCTCCGATTCCATGATTCGGGACAAGATCGTTTTTGGGGTCACCTCGGGCACCCTACGCCAGCAGCTCTTAAAAATTAAAGGCCTCACCCTAGCCTCTGCAATCGAAGCCTGTGTCCTGCATGAAAACGCGACTAGCCGCTACTCCCAATTTCAGGCGGCCGAATCGGCGTGGCAGGGGTCCTACGCGGCCGGATCGGCGAGGCAGGCGTCCTACGCGGCCGAACGGGTCCAGGCGATCGAGTTCCTCCCGGCCCGCGGCCCGAACGAGGACGGCCATTTTGCGCGCTTTTCGAGGCCTCCCGCGTTTGTGCGCGCCAAAAACGACATCGACACAGAGGGACGTGATGCGCAGGCGCGCTCGACGCAAGACCGAACTGCTTATGCACGGTGGCGCAACGAACACCATGACGTCACAACGGAGCCACACATTTAAAGCGGCAATGTCCCGCAAGAAACCGACAATGCCTCTGCTGTGGCAAGATGGGCCACTACGCTGCCTGCTGTCAAGCAGCTCAACCTGCCAATGTTCCCCAATTCCGACAACCTCGCAGGGACGTGTGGACCATTCAGCCTCCTTACTATGGGTCGTGCCCAGACGATATCCAGACCAGTGACACAGACGACCGGGACGCCTTCTGTGTTGCGGTCATTGATGGGAACCGGATGTCTCCAGCCAGGACCCACCAGCCGTTGCAAGTGAACACTGTCAATCCGGGTGATGAATGGTGTGCCACCCTAACGGTCAACCGATCACCGATAACATTCCGTCTGGACACTGGCGCCTCTGCCAACCTCATAGCATGGTCAGCCTTCTACGCCATGAAGGTCAGACCACCAATTCGGCCATCCCGGTGCAAGATGGTCGTCTACAATGGGAACGTTATCCCGGCTATGGGATCCTGCCAGCTCCAGGTGACACACAACACACACACGGCCACACTCTCATTCGAAATAGTCGGATCATCAAAGGACTCCCTGCTAGGCGCACAGGCATGCAAGGTTCTCCACCTCGTGCAACGAGCCCACGCTCTGTCTCCAGAAGGCATATCTGTCTTCCCGGATGCAGAATTCAGGGCACAGCTCCAATCGCTCCTCGCCCACAACCAGGAGGCATATTCGAGGGCATGGGAACACTGCCCTACACCTACAGAATTTGGCTCAAACCGGACGCCACCCCGGTCATTCATGCACCTCGCAGGGTCCCAGCGCCACTCAAAGACCGCCTCAAGCAGCAGCTGCAGGATCTCCAGGACCAAGGGGTGCTATCCCGGGTCACGGAGCCCACGCCATGGGTCAGCTCCATGGTGTGTGTTAAGAAGCCCTCCGGCGAGCTCCGGATCTGCATTGATCCAAAAGACCTCAACAACAACATAATGAGAGAACACTGCCCCATACCCAAACGGGAAGAGTTCACGAGCGAAATGGCCCGGGCTAAAATCTTCACAAAACTGGATGCCTCGAAGGGTTTTTGGCAGATCCAACTGGATCAGTCTAGCCGAAAGCTGTGCACCTTCAACACCCCTTTCGGCAGGTTCTGCTATAACAGAATGCCATTTGGCATCATCTCGGCATCCAAGGTCTTTCACAGGATCTTGGAGCAGATGATGGAGGGCATCGAAGGGGTGCGCGTCTACGTGGACGACGTCATCATCTGGTCCACCACACCACAGGAGCACATCAATCGTCTCCAGCGCGCCTTTGCACGCATACGGGAAAACGGCCTGCGCCTCAGCCGAGCCAACTGTTCTTTCAGCCAAACCGAGCTGAAGTTCCTGGGGGACCACATTTCCCGGTCAGAGGTCCGTCCGGATGCAGACAAGGTGAGCGTCACGACAGCCATGCCGCAGCCGGCAGACAAGAAAGCAGTGCTACGCTTCCTAGGCATGGTCAGCTTCCGGGGGAAGTTCATTCCCAACCTTGCCTCCCACACGACGGCTCTGCGCCACCTCATCAAGACGTCCACGGAGTTCCAGTGGCTGCCCACACACCAGAAGGAATGGGAGGAGCTCAAAATTAAGCTCAGCACAGCCCCGGTATTGGCGTTTTTCGACACATCTCGTGACACTAAAATTTCGACTGATGCCAGCCAGTCCGGCATTGGGGCAGTACTCCTACAGCGGAATGACAATGCGTCATGGGCCCCGGTCGCCTATGCCTCGCGGGCCATGACCCCCACAGAACAGCGCTACGCGCAGATCGAAAAGGAGTGCCTGGGTTTGCTGACCGGAATAGACAAGTTCCATAACTACGTGTATGGTCTCCCCCAGTTTACCGTTGAGACTGACCACCGCCTCCTGGACAGCATCATAAATAAAGACCTGAACGAGATGACCCCTCGCCTCCAGCGCATCCTACTTAAACTCAGGAGGTATGGCTTCCAACTGGTCTACACCCCGGGAAAGGACCTTATCATTGCGGATGCCCTATCTAGAGCAGTGAGCACACCACCCGATTCGAAGGAGTTCGTCTGTCAGGTCGAAGCGCAGGTGGCCTTCACATCGGCAAATCTGCCAGCTGACGACTCCAGTCTGGCCCGTATTCGACGGGAGACTGCGGCTGACCCCCTTCTACAACGGGTGATGCGCCACATGATGGGAGGGTGGCTCAAAGGACAGTGCCCGCAGTTCTACAATGTCCGAGACGACTTGGCCGTCATTGATGGTGTCCTTCTAAGGCTGGACCGGATTGTGATTCCGCACAACATGCACAAGCTGATCCTCGACCAACTACACGAAGGCCATCTGGGGGTCGAAAAGTGCAGACGGAGGGCCCGAGAGGCGGTATACTGGCCGGGCATCAGTGATGATATTGCCAATATGGTGCTCAACTGCCCAACCTGCCAAAGGTTTCAACCGGCGCAACCTCCTGAGACGCTTCAGCCCCATGAGCTGGTGACGTCCCCCTGGGCGAAGGTGGGTGTGGACCTTTTTCACACGCTTGGCAGGGACTATGTAATCGTCATTGAATACTTTTCAAACTATCCAGAGGTCATGCGCCTGCACGATTTGACATCGTCCGCTGTCATAAGGGCCTGCAAAGACACTTTCGCTCGCCACGGCATTCCGATTACTGTCATGTCGGACAATGGGCCCTGTTTTGCCAGCCAGGAATGGTCGTCCTTTGCTGCTTCGTATGGCTTCACACACGTGACGTCCAGCCCTCTGCATCCCCAGTCCATTGGAAAGGCGGAGAAGGGCGTTCACATTGTCAAGCGGCTCCTCTGCAAGGCTGCTGCTGCCGGATCGGATTTCTGCCTAGCCCTGCTGGCCTATCGCTCGGCTCCACTAACCACTGGCCTCTCACCAGCCCAGCTGTTGATGGGTCGCGCCCTCAGGACCACTGTGCCATCCATTCTGGTACCTACAACAAACCATGCTCCGGTACTACACAGAATGCAACAGCAGCGCGTTCGCCAGAAGAGGGCATATGACACACGGGCAACTGATCTTCCCACCCTGGCGCTTGGAGACTACGTCCGCATCCACCTACCAGAAGGTGGCTGGTCAGCACCTGCCGAAGTTCTCCGACGCGTGGCTCCCCGCTCGTTCCTGGTTCGCATGCCTGATGGATCCATTCGTAGGTGCAATCGCCGGGCTCTTCGCCTACTTCCACGCTCGCTACGGGAACTTACACCGACACCGCGCCCTCCTGTTCTTCCTGATATCGACTTCGTGGAGCTTCCTGCCACCATGCCCCTTCCGTCGTCGCCCGTGGCCAGGCCTATTCCTCAGCCGGTGGATCCAGACCCACCCTTGAGGCGGTCAACCCAAATTCGTCGCCCACCTACTAGACTGGACTTATGAGCCTGTTTGTACATTGAACTCATACTACCACTGTGTTAATATGTTTCTGTTCTTCCTTGTCGTTACAGGAGTTTGTTTTGTCGTTCAACATTTCCCCGTTCTTTGTTTATGGTACAACCTCGTTGTTATGTCACACCCGACATCGCCCCTTGTATATAGTTTAGCCCCATGTACATGCTGTAGATATTGCACACACACACATTCAGCTGCACTCAGTACACATCTCTATTTATAACCACATAGGCACATGTTCTTGTAAAAAAAGGGGATGTCATGATATTCAGGTAAACATCATAGCACAAACATACATACATACTGATGGACAGATCAACGGACCAATCAACACACACACAACACCACAGCCAATCACAGGCAAGAGCATACACGGTACAAAACAGGGAACACAACACTTCCTGGGAATTCCAGCAGGAGACAGCTCAGGGCACAGAGCTCATAGCAAGCCACTCAGACATCCACCATGTGCTGAGTGCCACTACAAGATAGTATTAGGAATAGGTCCACAGATTCTAGGGTTATGATTGAACCTCAGTAACCAGTTTACCACTGTAAATAAATCTGAGTAATAAAACAGAGTAGTACCATTCGCAACCGTGTTGGATTGTCTGTGTAGCAGAGTACCCAACACATCAGTATATGGCTTTTATCAGGAGCGGGGCGACTAAAATGGTGGTGGTGGACCCGAAAAAGGTGCGAGGGAAGAAGAACAAAATGGCGGTGGGCGGAGACCAGGCAGCGTGGATGCACTGGGCGCAGGAGCAACAGGAGGGTATCCAGCGCTGCTTCAGAGAGATTAAAGCAGACCTGCTAGAGCCGATGAAGGCTTCTATCGATAAGCTGCTGGAGACACAGACGGCCCAGGGGGTGGCGATCCGCGAGGTCTGACAAAAGATCTCTGACAATGAGGACGAGATCTTAGGCCTGGTGGTAAAGGTGGAGGCGCACGAGGCTCTCCACAAGAAATGGCAGGAGCGGTTCGAGGAGATGGAGAATGGTCGAGGCGGAAGAATCTGCGGATTCTGGGCCTCCCGGAGGACCTGGAGGGGCCGGACGTGGGGGCCTATGTGGTCACCATGTTGAACTCGCTGATGGGAGTGGGGTCCTTCCAGGGGCCCCTGGAGCTGGAAGGGACCCATAGAGTGCTGGCGAGGAGGCCCAAGGCTAACGAGCCTCCGCGGGCGGTGCTGGTGAGGTTCCATCGGTTCGCTGATCGGGAGTGTGTGCTCAGGTGGGCCAAGAAGGAGAGGAGCAGCAGGTGGGAGAACGCGGAGGTTCGGATATATCAAGACTGGAGTGCGGAGATGGCGAAGAGGAGGGCCGGGTACAATCGAGCGAAGGCGGTGCTGCACAGGAAGGGGGTAAAGTTTGTCATGTTGCAGCCGGCGCGACTGTGAGTTGCTGCTGCTATGGTCAAGGGGGAGCTGGAGCAAGTGGGGGGGGGTCTGCCGCCGTGGGGAACGGGCCGGGTGTGAGGTGTGGGCGCGTGGCTGGCCGAGGAGGGGTTATGGCTAGTCGGCGGGGGAGGGGGGCGGGTAGCCCCCTGATCCGGCTGATAACCTGGAATGTAAGGGGACTGAATGGGCCGGTCAAGCGGGCCCGCGTGTTCGCGCATCTGAAGGGGATGAAGGCGGATGTGGTTATGCTCCAGGAGACACACCTGAAGGTGGCAGACCAGGTAAGATTGAGGAAAGGGTGGGTAGGTCAGGTGTTTCATTCTGGGCTGGATGCCAAAAATCGAGGGGTGGCGATCTTGGTGGGAAAGAAGGTGTAATTCGGGGCGTCGAGCATTTTGGCAGACAATGGGGGTAGGTACGTTATGGTAAGTGGTAAGCTGCAGGGAAAGAGGGTGGTACTGGTCAATGTGTATGCTCCGAACTGGGACGGTGCGTGTTTTATGCGGCGCATGTTGGGTCGGATCCCAGACTTGGAAGTGGGGGGCCTGATAATGGGGGGAGACTTTAACACGGTGCTGGATCCGGCACTGGATCGCTCCAGGTCTAGGACGGGTAGGAAGCCGGCGGCGGCTAGAGTGCTGAGGGGGTTTATGGACCAGATGGGAGGGGTGGACCCTTGGAGATTTGCAAGGCTGGGGGCTAGGGAATTTTCAATCTTCTCACATGTCCATAAGGCTTATTCCCGAATCGACTTTTTTATTTTGAGCAGGGCGCTGATAGCGAGAGTAGAGGATACTAAGTATTCGGCAATAGCCATTTCGGACCACGCCCCGCATTGGGTGGACTTCGAGCTGGGGGAGGAGAGGGACCAGCGCCCGTTGTGGCGCTTGGAGGTGGGGCTGCTGGCGGACGAGGAGGTGAGCGAGTGGGTCCGAGGAAGCATAGAGAGGTACCTGGAGGCCAACGATAACGGGGAGGTCCGAATGGAGATGGTATGGGAGGCGCTGAAGGGGGTGGTTAGGGCAGAGCTGATCTCCATTAGGGCCCACAAGGAGAGGAGGGAGCAGGGGGGAGAGGGAGAGGCTCGTGGGGGAGATGGTGAGGGTAGACAGGAGGTATGCGGAGGTGCCCGAGGATGGATTGTTGAGGGAGAGGCGCGGCCTCCAGGCCGAATTCGACCTGGTGACCACCAGGAAGGCGGAGGTGCAGTGGTGGAAGGCCCAGGGGGCGATTTACGAGTATGGGGAAAAGGCAAGCCAGATGTTGGCGCATCAGCTTCGGAAGCGGGATGCAGCTAGGGAGATCGGGGGAGTTAAGGTCAGGGGAGAGAGTGTGGTGCGGAGTGGGGTTGGCATCAATGGGGTCTTCAGGGACTTCTACGAGGAATTGTACCGATCCGAGCCCCCACTGGAGGAGGGAGGGATGGGCCGCTTCCTGGACCAATTCAGATTTCTGAAGGTGGAGGAGGGACTGGTGGCGGGATTGGGGGCCCCGATTGGGCTGGAGGAGCTGATCAAAGGGATAGGAAGCATGCAGGCGGGGAAGGCACCGGGGCCGGACGGTTTCCTGGTCGAATTCTATAAAAAATATATGGTCCGTTGCTAGTTAGGCCCTTCAATGAGGCAAGGGAGGGGGGGGCTTTGCCCTCGACGATGTCCCGGGCACTGATCTCCTTGATCCTGAAGCGGGACAAGGATCCCTGCAGTGTGGGTCTTACAGGCCGATTTCGTTGCTAAACGTAGATGCCAAGGTGCTGGCGAAGGTCTTAGCCACGAGGATTGAGGATTGGGTGCCGCAGGTTATCCACGAAGACCAGATGGGGTTCGTGAAGGGGAGGCAGTTAAACGCGAATGTGCGGAGGCTTTTGAACGTTATCATGATGCCGCGAGGGAGGGGGAGGCGGAGATTGTGGTGGCGATGAACGCTGAGAAAGCCTTCGATAGGGTAGAGTGGGGGTACCTGTGGGAGGTACTGAAGAGGTTTGGGTTTGGGGAGGGGTTTGTCAGGTGGGTTAGGCTGTTGTATGAGGTCCTGTTGGCAAGTGTGGCCACAAACAGGAGGAGGTCCGGGTACTTTCGGTTGCACCGAGGGACGAGGCAGGGGTGTCCCTTGTCCCCCCTGCCCTTCGCACTGGCGATTGAACCCCTGGCTATGGCACTGAGGGAGTCGAGGAACTGGAGGGGGTTGGTGCGGGGTGGGGAGGAGCATAGGGTGTCGCTCTATGCGGACGACTTGCTGCTATATGTGGCGGACCCGGTGGGGGGAATGCCGGAGGTAATGAGGACCCTTAGGGAATTCGGGGATTTCTCGGGGTAGAAGCTCAACATGGGGAAGAGCGAGCTGTTCGTGGTTCACTCAGGGGACCAGGAGAGGGGGATTGGCGAGCTCCGACTAAAAAGGGCGGAGAGGAGCTTCAGGTGTTTGGGGATCCAGGTGGCCAGGAGCTGGGGGGCCCTGCATAGGCTTAATTTTACAAGGTTGGTGGAGCAAATTGAGGAGGAGTTCAAGAGGTGGGATGCGTTGCCGCTGTCCTTGGTGGGTAGGGTGCAGTCAGTCAAAATGACGGTGCTCCCAAGGCTTTTGTTCCTGTTCCAGTGCCTCCCCGTGTTTATCCCGAAGGCCTTTTTTAGGCGGGTCAACAGGAGTATAATGGAGTTTGTGTGGGCGCGAGGGACTCCGAGGGTGAGAAGGGTGTTCCTGGAGCGGAGTAGAGATGGGGGGGGGCTGGCGCTGCCCAATCTCTGTGGGTACTACTGGGCCGCCAATGCGACGATGGTGCGCAAGTGGGTGATGGAGGGGGAGGGGGCTGCATGGAAGAGGTTGGAGACGGCGTCTTGTGTGGGTACGAGTTTGGGGGCGCTGGAAACGGTGCCGCTACCGTTCCCTCCAAGGAGGTAAACCACGAGCCCGGTGGTGGCAGCTGCCCTCAAAATCTGGGGGCAGTGGAGGCGGCATAGGGGGGAAGTTGGGGCCTCGGCGTGAACCCCAATACGGGGGAACCACCGGTTCGTCCCAGGGAGAACAGATGGAGGGTTTTCGGGGTGGTACAGGGCAGGGATACGAAGGTTGGGGGACCTGTTTGTGGACGTGAAGTTCGCGAGCCTGGGTGAGCTGGAGGAGAAGTACGGGCTCCCCCCGGGGAACACCTTCAGGTCCTTACAGGTAAGGGCGTTTGCCAGACGGCAGGTGGTGGAATTCCTGCGACTGCTGCCACACACAGTACAGGACAGGGTGCTCTCAGGGGGGGGTAGGTGGGAGTGGGGAAGATCTCGGAAACTTACCAGGTGGTGCAGGAGGAGGAGGAGGCCTCGGTGGTGGAGGTGAAAGGCAAGTGGGAGGAGGAGCTGGGAGAGGAGATTGAGGAAGGGATGTGGGCAGATGCCCTAGGGAGGGTGAACTCTTCCTCTTCGTGCGCGAGGCTCAGCCTCATACAGTTTAAAATGCTGCACAGAGCACACATGACCGGGACAAGGATGAGCCGTTTTTTGGGGGGTGAGGAAAGGTGTGTTAGGTGCTCAGGGAGCCCAGCAAATCACACCCATATGTTCTGGGCGTCCCCAGCGCTGGAGGAATTTTGGAAGGGTGTAGCGCCGACAGTGTCAAGGGTGGTAGGATCCAGGGTCAAACCGGGCTGGGGGCTCGCAATATTTGGGGTCGCAGAGGAGCCGGGAGTGCAGGAGGTGAAAGAGGCAGGAATTCTGGCGTTTGCGTCCCTGGTAGCCCGGCGAAGGATTCTCCTTCATTGGAAAGATACGAGGCCCCCAAGCGTGGAATCCTGGAACAACGATATGGCGGGGTTTATTAAGTTGGAGAGGGTGAAATTCGCCTTGAGAGGGTCGGTACAAGGGTTCTTTAGGCGGTGGCAACCGTTCTTAGTCTTCCTGGCAGAACGGTAGACATTGGTCAATGGCAGCAGCAACTCGGGGGGGGGGGGGTTTACTTTACTTTATATTTATTTTCGTTATTTACACTGGAGGGTCTGAGTGGTGTATAGACCTGCTGTGTTAAGTCGGGGTGTCAATGTTAATTTATTATTTATGTACAAGGGGGAGGGGGGTATGGAGGGTTGCTTTTTTAGACTGTGTTTTGTACTTAACCCTGTTGGGTTCCTTTTTCATTTTGTTATTGATATTTTATGAAAACCTTAATCAAAATTATTTGTAAAACAGGATCTGTTTTGTGGCTGTTTGTCATTTTTATAAATGACCTGGAGGAGGGCGTAGAAGGATGGGTGAGTAAATTTGCAGATGACACTAAAGTCGATGGAGTTGTGGACAGTGCGGAAGGATGTTACAAGTTACAGTGGGACATAGATAAGCTGCAGCGCTGGGCTGAGAGGTGGCAAATGGAGTTTAATGCAGAAAAGTGTGAGGTGATTCATTTTGGAAGGAATAACAGGAAGACAGAGTACTGGGCTAATGGTAAGATTCTTGGCAGTATGGATGAGCAGAGAGATCTCGGTGTCCTTGTACATAAATCCCTGAAAGTTGCCACTCTGGTTGAGAAGGTTGTTAAGAAGGCTGTTAAGAAGGCGTACGGTGACTCCTTCCGGTTGCGGCGATGCGGAGCTAAGCCGCACGATTCGGCAGCTCCCGCGATCACGGACTTTCGGGCTCTCTAGAAGAGCCCCAATGGGAATTTTTTGAAGATGTTCCGTGTGGGAAGGGGAGAGTGAGGTCCCCTTTCACCGTTTATGGATCGGACTAGAAGCGAAACGGCCAAAAAAGCGGCGTTGGAGCAGCGGGAGAAGCGAGGGAAGAAAAACAAAATGGCGGCGGCCGGAGATAGAGTGGAATGTGGGCAGGAGCTGCAAGAGTTCATTAAGCGCTGTTTTGAGGAGCTGCGGAAAGAGATGCTGGCACCTATGCTGTCGGCGATTGAAGGATTAGGGATGACCCAGAAGGCCCACGAGGTGAAGATCCAGGAGGTGCAGAAAAAAGTGAATGAGAACGAGGATGAGATCTTGGGCCTGGCGGTGAGGGTGGAGGCGCACGAGGCGCTGCACAAGAGGTGGGCGGGAAGATTCGAAGACCTGGAGAACAGGTCGAGGAGAAAGAATGTTCGGATCCTGGGTCTCCCTGAAGGAGTGGAGGGAGCCGATGCTGGGGCATATGCGAGCATGATGCTCGAGTCGATGATGGGTGCGGAGGCCCCTTCGAGGCCTTTGGAGCTTGAGGGGGCACACCGGGTGCTGGTGAGGAGGCCCAAGGCTAATGAGCCGCCACGGGCGATTGTGGTGAGGTTTCACCGTTTCACGGACAGAGAGAGGGTCTTGAAATGGGCCAAGAAAGAGCGGAGCAGCAGATGGGACAATGCGGAGATCCGAATCTGCCCGGACTGGAGCACAGAGGTTGCAAAGAGGAGAGCGGGTTTCAACCGGGCCAAGGCGGTGCTGCACCGGAAAGGAGTGAGATTCGGAATGTTGCAGCCAACGCGATTGTGGATCACATTCAAGGATCAATATCACTATTTTGAAACCCCTGAGGAGGCTTGACCTTTATTCAAACTGAAAAGTTGGACTCAAACTGAGGGTTTGTGAGGGTGGGGGGGATGTTTGATGTTTGTTGTACATAGGGTGTTAATCACGCGCAGGAAATGTTCCACGGGCTGGGGGATGGATGGGGATGGGGATGGGGATGGGGAAAGGGACCGGGTGAGAAGACCGTACGAGACGGTGGGCGCTGGTGCTGGAGGGAGAGGAGGCTCGGGGATGGGGGAAATGAGACAAGGCCACGACAGGAGCTGCGCCAGAGGGGGCGGGGCAGGCTTAGGAAAGCGCGGGCTTTTTCCCACGCGAGGGAAGAACGGATGCGGGGGGGAATGGAGGAGCGAACACTGATTGGAAGATTCCCACATGGGGGGGGGGGGTCAATGGGACGGTGGGGGAAGCCCGGGTCAGCAGGTGTCAGCTGACTTACGGGAGCGCTCTGGGGGGAGCAAAAAAGCTAGACACGGGCACGGGACTGGCCTAGAAAAGGAGATGGCTAGTCGGCAGGGGGGGAAGGGGGGGCGGTGTGGGAGGCCCCCCAATCCGGCTGATAACGTGGAATGCGAGGGGCCTGAATGGGCCGGTAAAGAGGGCCCGAGTGTTCGCGCACTTAAAGGGACTGAAGGCAGACGTGGTCATGCTCCAGGAGACACATTTGAGGTGGCGGATCAGGTCAGGTTAAGAAAGGGATGGGTAGGACAGGTATTCCATTCGGGGCTGGATGCGAAGAACAGAGGGGTGGCAATATTGGTGGGGAAGCGGGTGTCGTTTGAGGCCAAGTATATCGTAGTGGACAATGGAGGTCGATACGTGATGGTGAGATGTAAGTTGCAGGGGACATGGGTGGTATTGGTAAATGTCTATGCCCCGAACTGGGATGATGCCGGATTCATGAAGCGCATGTTGGGGCGCATTCCGGACCTGGAGGTAGGCAGCTTGATAATGGGTGGGGATTTTAATACGGTGTTGGACCCAGCACTGGATCGCTCCAGATCTAGGACCGGAAAGAGGCCGGCTGCGGCCAAGGTGCTTAGGGGGTTTATGGATCAGATGGGGGGAGTGGACCTGTGGAGGTTTGCCAGGCCGTAGGCCAGGGAATTTTCTTTTTTCTCCCACGTGCACAAAGCCTACTCCCGGATAGATTTTTTTGTTCTGGGCAGGGCGCTGATCCCGAAAGTGGAGGGAACGGAGTATTCGGCCATAGCCATTTCAGATCATGCCCCGCACTGGGTGGAACTGGAGTTGGGAGAGGAGAGGGACCAACGCCCGTTGTGGCGGTTGGATGTGGGACTGCTGGCAGATGAGGCGGTGTGTGGGAGGGTGAGGGGGTGTATCGAAAAGTACTTGGAGGCCAACGACAATGGGGAGGTGCAGGTGGGGGTGGTATGGGAGGCGCTGAAGACGGTGATCAGGGGAGAGCTAATCTCCATCAGGGCTCATAGGGAGAAGATAGAGGGCATGGAAAGGGAGAGGTTAGTGGGGGAGATTTTAAGAGTGGACAGGAGATACGCAGAGGCCCCTGAAGAGGATTACTTAGGGAAAGGCGACGTCTCCAGACGGAGTTTGACCTGTTGACCACAGGGAAGGCAGAGGCACAGTGGAGGAAAGCGCAGGGGGCGACATATGAGTATGGGGAGAAGGCGAGTCGGATGCTGGCACACCAGCCCCGTAAGAGGATGGCAGCGAGGGAAATAGGTGGAGTCAAGGATGGAAGGGGAGCTATGGTGCGGAGTGTGGTGAAAGTAAATGAGGCATTCATGGCCTTCTATGAGGAGCTGTACAGATCCCAGCCCCCAGTGGGGGAAGAGGGGATGAGACGATTCCTGGACCAACTGAGATTCCCGAGGGTGGAGGAGCAGGAGGTGGCTGGTTTGGGGGCACCAATTGGGTTGGAGGAGCTGAGCAAAGGTCTGGGGAGTATGCAGGCAGGGAAGGCCCGGGACCGGACGGGTTCCCGGTTGAGTTCTATAGGAAGTACGTAAACCTGTTGGCCCTGCTGCTAGTGAGGACTTTTAATGAGGCAAGGGAGGGAGGGACCCTGCCCCCGACAATGTCGGAGGCGCCGATCTCTTTGATCCTGAAGCGGGACAAGGACCCACTGCAATGTGGGTTGTACAGGCCGATCTCGCTCCTCAATGTGGATGCTAAGTTGCTGGCAAAAGTGCTGGCTACGAGGATTGAGGACTGTGTTCCGGGGGTGATTCATGAGGACCAGACAGGATTTGTAAAGGGCTGGCAGCTAAACACTAATGTGCGGCGGCTCCTAAACGTGATAATGATGCCATCGGTGGAGGGAGAGGCGGAGATAGTGGCAGCTATGGACGCGGAGAAGGCCTTTGACCGAGTAGAGTGGGAGTACCTCTGGGAAGTGCTGCGTAGGTTTGGGTTCGGGGGAGGGTTTATTAGTTGGGTTAAGCTCCTTTACAGAGCACCGGTGGCGAGTGTGGTTACGAATCGGCGGAGGTCGGAGTATTTTCGGCTGTACCGTGGGACGAGGCAGGGGTGCCCCCTGTCCCCCCTGTTGTTTGCATTAGCAATTGAACCCTTGGCCATGTCATTAAGGGAGTCTAGGAAATGGAGGGGGGTGGTCCGAGGGGGAGAGGAGCATCGAGTGTCGCTTTATGCAGACAACCTGTTGCTGTATGTGGTGGATCCAGTGGAGGGGATGGTGGAGGTCATGCAGACTCTAAGGGAGTTTGGGGATTTTTCGGACTATAAGCTTAATGTAGGGAAGAGTGAGCTTTTTGTAGTACAGTCAGGAGACCAGGAAAGGGGGATAGACGATCTACCGCTGAGGAGGGCGGAAAGGAGCTTTCGGTACCTTGGGATCCAAATAGCTAGGAGTTGGGGGGCCCTACATAAACTGAATCTGACGAGGCTGGTGGAGCAGATGGAGGAGGACTTCAAAAGATGGGACATGTTGCCGCTCTCGCTAGCGGGTAGAGTGCAGTCGATCAAAATGGTGGTCCTCACGAGGTTTCTTTTTGTGTTCCAGCGCCTTCCAATTGTAATCACCAAGGCCTTTTTTAAGAGGGCAGGCAGGAGTATGATGGGTTTTGTGTGGGCGAATAAGACCCCGAGGGTAAGGAGAGGGTTTCTGGAGCGCATTAGGGACCGAGGAGGGTTGGCGCTGCCGAATCTGGGTGGCTACTACTGGGCAGCAAATGTGGCGATGATCCATAAGTGGGTGATGGAGGGAGAGGGGGCGGCATGGAAGAGGTTGGAGATGGCGTCCTGCAAGGAAACGAGCCTGGGGGCGCTGGTGACGGCACCGCTGCCGCTCTCGCCGACAAGGTACACCACTGGTCCGGTGGTGGCGGCAACGCTAAAGATCTGGGGCCAGTGGAGACGGCACAGGGGTGCAATGGGAGCCTCGGTGTGGTCCCCGATCAGGGGTAACCATCGGTTTGTCCCAGGGAGGATGGACGGGGGGGTTTCAGAGCTGGCATCGGGCAGAGATTAGAAGAATGGGGGACCTGTTCATTGATGGGACGTTTGCGAGCCTAGGGGCACTGGAGGAGAAGTTTGGGCTACCCCCGGGAAATGCTTTCAGATACATGCAAGTGAAGGCGTTTGTGAGGCGGCAGGTGAGGGAATTTCCGCTACTCCCGGCACAGGGGATTCAAGACAGGGTGATCTCGGGTGTATGGGTCGGAGAGGGCAAGGTGTCGGCGATATACCAGGAGATGAAAGAAGAGGGGGAGGCGTTGGTAGAGGAGCTGAAGGGTAAATCGGAGGAGGAGTTGGGGGAGGAGATTGAGGAGGGTCTGTGGGCTGATGCCCTAAGTAGAGTTAATTCCTCTTCTTCGTGTGCCAGGCTTAGCCTGATACAGTTTAAGGTGGTTCATAGAGCGCACGTGACGGGGGCGAGGCTGAGTAGGTTCTTTGGGGTGGAGGACAGATGTGGGAGGTGCTCAGGAAGCCCGGCAAACCATGTCCATATGTTTTGGTCATGCCCGGCACTGGAGGGGTACTGGAGGGGAGTTGCGAGAACAGTATCTAAGGTGGTGAAAGTCCGGGTCAAGCCAAGCTGGGGGCTAGCAATATTTGGAGTAGTGGATGAGCCGGGAGTGCAGGAGGCGAAAGAGGCCGGCATTCTGGCCTTTGCGTCTCTAGTAGCCCGGCGAAGGATCTTGCTAATGTGGAAGGAGGCGAAGCCCCCCAGCGTGGCGGCCTGGATAAATGATATGGCAGGGTTTATAAAGTTGGAGAGGATAAAGTTTGCCTTGAGAGGGTCTGCGCAGGGGTTCTCCAGGCGGTGGCAACCGTTCCTAGACTATCTCGCGGAGCGTTAGAGGAAGGTCGGTCAGCAGCAGCAACCCAGCGTGGGGGGGGGGGGGGGGGGTCTGTCTGGGGGGTATTTCAGCAAGAAAATACACGAAGAATCTGGAAAACTGACATGTACGGGAGGAATCCAATGTACAAAGTTCTGTAACATATCGTTTTACCATGTTTATGTCTTGCTATGTGCGTTTTCTTTCTATTTGTTACGGGCGGGGGGTTTGTTTGTAAGGGTGAAAAATTGTGTTAAAAATCTTAATAAATATATTTTTTTTTTAAAAAGAAGGCGTACGGTGTGTTAGCTTTTATTGGTAGAGGGATTGAGTTTCTGAGCCATGAGATCATGTTGCAGCTGTACAAAACTCTGGTGCGGCCGCATTTGGAGTATTGCGTGCAATTCTGGTCGCTGCATTATCGGAAGGATGTGGAAGCATTGGAAAGGGTGCAGAGGAGATTTACCAGAATGTTGCCTGGTATGGAGGGAAGATCTTATGAGGAAAGGCTGAGGGACTTGAGGCTGTTTTCGTTAGAGAGAAGGTTAAGAGGTGACTTAATTGAGGCATACAAGATGATCAGAGGATTGGATAGGGCGGACTTTGAGAGCTTTTTTCCTCGGATGGTGATGTCTAGCACAAAGGGACATAGCTTTAAATTGAGGGGGGATAGATATAAGACAGATGTTAGAGGTAGGTTCTTTACTCAGAGAGTAGTAAGGGTGTGGAATGCCCTGCCTGCAACAGTAGTGGACTCGCCAACACTAAGGACATTCAAATGGTCATTGGATAGACATATGGACGATAAGGGAATAGTGTAAATGGGCTTTAGAGTGGTTTCACAGGTCGGCGCAACATCGAGGGCCGAAGGGCCTGTAATGCGCTGTAATGTTCTATGTTCTAAGTGGCTGGGGGAGCAGGGAGGCAAGGGGGTGGTGAAGATCAAGGAGAAATGGGAAGCGGAATTGGGAATGGAGATCAATTGGGGAGTTTGGAGTGAGGCACTGCAAAAGGTAAACGGGACCTCCTCTTGTGCAAGGCTGAGCCTGATTATAGTTTAAGGTGGTGCACAAGGTGCATATGACTCGGGCGAGAATGAGTGGGTTCTTTCAGGGGGTAGCAGATGAGTGTGAGGTGTGGGCGGGGGCCAGCGAATCATGCGCACATGTTTTGGGGTTGTGAAAAATTGGGAAGATTCTGGGTGGGAGTGTTCGCGGTCTTAGCCAGGATAGTGGAGGAAGAGGTGGTGTAGCCACGTAAAATGGCTGCTTCCCGATTAATTTGGCCAAAACCCGATTTAAAATGGCTAACCGGAAAGGCTGATGGGAAAATCAGGTAACAAGACACAAACGGACAGCTGCAGGCAGAATATCATATTCGGCTCTGGGGAAGTCGGCCCAGATCGATACTCAGGACTATTAAAAGCCCATCAATCCAGACATCTACAGTTATACTCAGGACTATTAGCAGCCCATCAACCCAGACATCTGCAGTTTAATCGGCTATCCCCGGGAACAATTGCAACATATTAGCAATTGAATACCGGGCCAGACCTGTCGGCGCCTGCAGTGGCCGAAACAAAGGCAGGTGAACGACCCCCCCCCCCCCCCCGATCGGGGAATCGCCTCGCAATTGGACGTATCGAACCCAGTGATTGGGAACAAGTCCAATCACTTGGGACTCAGGGTCAAGGGCCGCCCCGAGAGGCGGGAAGCCCCTGGGCCCTATAAAGTGAGGGGCCAAGTTCAGATCGCTCTCTCTCTCCCTTCTTCGCCTGCTCGAGACCTTCGCAAGAACATCCACCGGCAACTGTAAGTTTGAATCCAGCGATCGCTATCCGATAAAGACTCCTAGCCATCGACCAGTATCAGCCTTTTGAGTCCCGCGGGCCAGATCCGATTCGATAAGCCATTCGTTTCCCTGACCTGGTGGGCCCTTCCTAAAGCTAAGTATTGGCCAGTAGTGATAGGTTTATTATATAGATAGTAGGATTATTGTATAAACATTACTTGTTGTATATAATAAATGACCGTTGATTTCAATCTTATTAAGCGGTGTGCTGTGTTATTAATCATAACCTGAACTTGAACCACGTGGCGGTATCAGAAAGATACCTGGCGACTCGTGAGCAAAGGTGACGTAATCAGAGCTAATAAACTAAGGCTAAAAAGAGCAACAGTGGACCCGGACCCTTTCGTGGTGATATTTGGGGTTTCAGAGAAGCCGGAGCTCATGAAGAGGAGGAAGGCCGATGTCTTGGTCTTCGCCTCTCTGATTGCACGGCGACGTATTTTGCTGGAGTGGAGGTCGGCATCGCCACCGGGGGTAGCAGCACGGTTGGGTGACCTGTATGAATTCCTGCGGTTAGAGAAGATAAAGTATGAGTTAAGGGGCTCAGCGGGGGAGTCTGAGAAAAGGTGGGGGATGTTTGTGACCGTGTTTGAGCAGCTGTTCATCGCAAGGGGGGCGGGGGGGTGATGGGGAGGGGGGGGGATGAAAAAGGAGAAAAATCTGTACAAACTGTGCAGTTGATTGTTGGGAAGAATGTTTCCCGGGATGTTTATTTGCTGTAACCTACTTTGATACAAGTTTGAATAAAATGCGTTTAAAAAAACCCGAAATGGCCAGCATTGGACTCTCCTTTAAATTGTTACGTTTTGTAACCTTTCTAAATGGGCGTTAATTCTGCAGGAACATTGTCTGCAGTGGGAGAGAAATCGACACTGATTTCCCAGTCCTGATCAATAATCTCTGATCCATTCTGTGGATATTGTTTAATGCCAAAATGGTCAATTTAATGTATCAGCACATAGGATTATTGATTTTTAATTCAAATCACAATTGTCGTGAAGCTTCATAACTTCTCTCTCTCTCTCTCTCTCTCGACCAGCATCTAAACTGAAATTCTAATAAGGTGTGGTCACCATTTAGATGAACCATGGTCTCTCAAAAATGGTAAAAGTGTACAATTTCAGAACATTTACAGTGCAAAATGCCCAAGTGCTCACTTTTATCAGGTTTATTTAGACACAAATTTGCGACCTGGGAGTTCATTACTGTGAATTTCAAACATGGAATGCTGAAACTCTCAAGTTGTATTCCAAAATTAACCACCGTTAATTCCAAATGACCTTTGCAACTGAAAATAAGATATGTTCAAAGCAAACCTCAAACCATCAGAAAATTGAAATACAGGAATTTGGGCTGCTCTTCTATAGAATTCTCTGATGGGGAAGTGACTCGAGTTGAACTTCCCTTTGCTGTGTCCAAATTCTTGCAATGTATCTACACTGCGGCCTGAGACTTATTGCAAAGGAATTTAAGTAGTTTGGTGATTAATTCTTGTGCTCAGTGGGTGGAATGACCACCCCTATCACACTCAAGCATAACATAACTAGAAGTGAAGAGCCTGCATGGAGCCGTAAGATGATCCAAACCTTTATTTCATAAAGCACCCTTAATGCTGGCAAAGAACCAAAAATGTTCTCCTGTCATCGGGACTTGATTTTAATTCCAGGTGCTCGTGAGTTGAAAGAACAATCTACTTCTCGACTGCACCATCCAGTATGGAGGTAGCCTTAAGTCTGGGGACCTTTAAAATAACTTTAAAACCTGCCCATTTCACATTTGTGTGTGCCTGTGCAATGAGTTTTTAACATCTTCTAAACAGGACTCTGGGTTAAACACTTTGTCAAAGCAAACCTGTTTGGGCGGGGGGGGGGGGGGGGGGGGGGGGTTGAGGAGGGATCTGACTATCAAATCGTATCAATCATGCTGAGCTGCAAGTACAATGAGGAAACCGTATCTTCAGGTTCAAGGAGACACATTAACCGTGACAAGTGCACAGAGGCACACAAACCAAGTGAATGCAAATCAGATAACGGTGGTAAAAGTATTTTAGGAAGATGCTACAATTTCATCAATTTACACATTCACCAATAGGTTTTATTACATCACAAATACGTTTAAAAATGGGCTTCTTGCAAAAGCCTAGACAGAGAAGTTTCACTTGGGGCACACACTTGCATTGAGATGAAGAATACAAGGGGTGGGATTCACCGATCCCCGCCGGGTCGGAGAATCGCCAAGGGTCGACGTGAATCACGCCCCCCCGCTGTCCTCCAAATTCTCCGGCCCCCCAAAAATCGGCCCGGCGTGAGTCGCGCCGCCCGCCTCGGAGAATGGCGGGGTCCGGCGCGACTCAATGGGCCCCGGGGTTGCCCGAATCCTCCGGCCCTCGATGGGCCGAAGTCCCACCCATCTTTTGCCAGTCCTGCCGGCGTAAATTGGAGTAGGTCCTTATTGGCGGGACCTGGCGGCACGGGCGGCCTCTGGGGTTCTTGGGGGGGCGTAGGGAGATCTGGCCCCGGGAGATGCCCCCACGGTGACATGGCCCACGATCGGGGCCCACCGATCCGCGAGTGGGTCTGTGCCGTGGGGGCACTCTATTCTTCCGCACCGGAGGCTGTACCGGTCCGCCATTCCCGGTGCGGAAATGAAGCCCTCTGCGCATGCGCGGGGATGACACCGGCACATGCTGGCGCTCCCGCGCATGCGCCAACTCGTGCCGGCCGGCGGAGGTCCATCAGCGCTGGTTGGCGTTGCACCAAGACCCTTCCCTGCCGGCTGGCGGGGCGCAAACCACTCCGAGGCGGGCTTAGCCCCTGAAGGTGCGGAGGATTGCGCACCTTTGGGGCGGCCCGACGCCGAAGTGGCTCACGCCACTCCGTCCCGCTGGATTTGCCCGCCCCGCCGATTACAGAAGAATCCCTCCCTAGGTGTCTAAAACCAAGTAAGTTTTAGGTTGGGCATCTTAGAAAATTCATAGTCCACTAGAGGCATTCACCACTTAAGAATGTATAAGGCATAGTGAGGGATAAAGATTATTTTGGCTCAATAGCATTTTATGGAAAGTTGAAGTGTTTGATCAAAGGAAAGCTCCAGTGATTTGCTACTTTTTCGCCCAATCTCCCTGTAGACTTAAGTTGGGGAAAAAAACTTGATTGAATTATCTTGAATTACCCAGAAGCCTAAGGAGCCTAGAGTTCCCCATTACTTTCACCATGGCAAACCCTTGACCAATCTCAGAATTGTGTCGGCACAGAACGCCATTTGGCCAATCGTATCTGCACCAGCTCTCCAATCAAACATCACGACTTGGTGTCATTCTCCTCCTCTGTTTCCCTGCACATTGATTCTATTCAAGTAATCACCTAATGCCCTTTTATGATTGGACCAGCCTCCACCATACTTTCAGGCAGTGCTTTCCAGACCCAAGCCACTCATTGTGTGAAAAGTTTTTTCTCACAGCACATTTGCTTCTTTCATAAATCACTAAATCTGTTCCTCGTCCTCCTTGGTGCCTTTATGAATCATGAGAATCATAAAATTTGCAGTGCAGAAGTAGACCATTCGACCCATCAAGTCTGCACTGGCCCTTGGAAAGAGCAACCTGCTTCAGCCCATGCCTCCACCTCATCCCTGTAATCCAGTAACCCCACCTAACATTTTGGACACTAAGGGGTAATTTAGCAGCCAACCCACCTAACCGGCACATCTTTGGACTGTGGGAGGAAACCCACACTGAGACGGGAGAAAGTGCAAACTCCACACAAGTCACCCAATACCGGAATTGAACCCGAGTCCCGAGAGATGTGAGGCAGCAGTACTAACCACCGTGCTTCCCTTGAAGTGGGAACAGTTTCTCGCTATCTACTCTGTCCAGCCCCCTCATGATTTTCAACATCTCCATCAAATCTCCCCATGACCGCCTTCTCTCTAAGGAGAACAGTTGCAACTTCTCTGATCTATTCTCATCTGCACTTCTATGCATTCACTTCCTATAGTGTAGCATCCAGAACTGGACACAATAATACAGTTGAGGCCTAACTAGTGTCTTGTATAGGTTTAGCATAACCTTTTTGCTCTTGTACTCTATGCCCCTATTAATGAAGCCCAGGACACTGTATGCTTTATTCTCCCTCCACCTGTCCTGCTACCTTTAATGATCTATGCACATTTACACCCAAGTCCCTCTGCTCCTGCACACCTTTTAAGAATTGACTTACCAACCAATCAGCAGCAACTTTTCTCCTGTGGTATAAATTGTGTGTGTTTGAAATTTGGCGTGCGTGTGTTTGTCCTGCTGTGTGCAAGCTGAACGTGGTAGCATGTCGATAGACAAGTACTGTAGTGAGCCCCTTAACTCATACTTTATCTTCCCTCACCGCAGGAAGTCGGACAGGTCACCCAACCATGCTGCTACCCCCGGTGGCGATGCCGACCGCCACTCCAGCAAACTTTGTCGCCGTGCAATCAGAGAGGCGAAGGCCAAGACATCGGCCTTCCTCCTCTCCATGAGTTCCGGCTTCTTTGAAACCCCAAATATCGCCACCAAATAGTCCGGGTCCACTCCCTCCTCCACTATCCTGGCTAAGACCGCGAACACTCCCGCCCAGAATCTTCCCAATTTTTCACAATCCCAAAACATGTGCGCAAGATTCGCTGGCCCCCGCCCACACCTCTCACACTCATCTGCTACCCCCTGAAAGAACCCACTCATTCTCGCCCGAGTCATATACACCCTGTGCACCACCGTAAACTGTATCAGTGTCCCACTTGACTTGACTAAGTTGGGTGTGTTGTGAGAACAAAGAACAAAGAACAAAGAAATGTACAGCACAGGAACAGGCCCTTCGGCCCTCCAAGCCCGTGCCGACCATGCTGCCCGACTAAACTACAATCTTCTACACTTCCTGGGTCCGTATCCCTCTATTCCCATCCTATTCATGTATTTGTCAAGATGCCCCTTAAATGTCACTATCGTCCCTGCTTCCACCACCTCCTCCGGTAGCGGGTTCCAGGCACCCACTACCCTCTGCGTAAAAAACTTGCCTCGTACATCTACTCTAAACCTTGCCCCTCTCACCTTAAACCTATGCCCCCTAGTAATTGACCCCTCTACCCTGGGGAAAAGCCTCTGACTATCCACCCTGTCTATGCCCCCCATAATTTTGTAGACCTCTATCAGTTCTCCCCTCAACCTCCTTCGTTCCAGTGAGAACAAACCGAGTTTATTCAACCGCTTCTCATAGCTAATGCCCTCCATACCAGGCAACATTCTGGTAAATCTCTTCTGCACCCTCTTTAAAGCCTCCACATCCTTCTGGTAGTGTGGTGACCAGAATTGAACACTATACTCCAAGTGTGGCCTAACTAAGGTTCTATACAGCTGCAACATGACTTGCCAATTCTTATACTCAATGCCCCTGCCAATGAAGGCAAGCATGCCGTATGCCTTCTTGACTACCTTCTCCACCTGTGTTGCCCCTTTCAATGACCTGTGGACCTGTACTCCTAGATCTCTTTGACTTTCAATACTCTTGAGGGTTCTACCATTCACTGTATATTCCCTACCTGCATTAGACCTTCCAAAATGCATTACCTCACATTTGTCCGGATTAAACTCCATCTGCCATCTCTCGGCCCAAGTCTCCAAACAATCTAAATCCTGCTGTATCCTCTGACAGTCCTCATCGCTATCCGCAATTCCACCAACCTTTGTGTCGTCTGCAAACTTACTAATCAGACCAGTTACATTTTCCTCCAAATCATTTATATATACTACAAAGAGCAATGGTCCCAGCACTGATCCCAGCCCTCCAATTAGAAAAGCATCCTTCCATTGCTACTCTCTGCCTTCTATGACCTAGCCAGTTCTGTATCTACCTTGCCAGCTCCCCCCTGATCCAGTGTGACTTCACCTTTTGTACTAGTCTACCATGAGGGACCTTGTCAAAGGCCTCACTGAAGTCCATATAGACAACATCCACTGCCCTTCCTGCATCCATCATCTTAGTGACCTCCTCGAAAAACTCTATCAAGTTAGTGAGACACAACCTCCCCTTCACAAAACCATGCTGCCTCTCACTAATACGTCCATTTGCTTCCAAATGGGAGTAGATCCTGTCTCGAAGAATTCTCTCCAGTAATTTCCCTACCGCTGAAGTAAGGCTCACCGGCCTGTAGTTCCCTGGATTATCCTTGCTACCCTTCTTAAACAGAATGGGAGTGAGAGAGTCACTCTTTGACCCAGCTCTTGCTTAATTACTGAGATCATGTGCACAATGTTGATTCTGGCATGAAGCAGGGCTGCTGTACGATATGTAAAGTTATTGATCTGTGCTTGATGCACTGGAATTTTTTTTAAATGCATCCTCAATGGCTGATGTGTATGTTGGGTTTTCCTGATGTTTCCCACTGTCGAACATAGAACATTGGAAGGGGGTGGGGTCGGGGGGGAGAGCCTGTTGACGGACAGGAGGGGGAGGGGAGACTCCCACACTGGGGGGGTCGATGGAGGGCGCGGAGTGGCCGGGGTCAGCAGGAGTCGGCTGACTCACGGGAGTGCAATGGGGGGAGCAATGCTGCTAGGGGGAGAGATAGCTTGGGGGGGGGTTTGCTGCTGGAACGGCCAAGAGGGAGCTCGAGTCTGTAGAGGAGGTCGGGGCGGGGGTCTGCCACTGGGGGGAACGGGAAGTGCGGGGGGCGCGGGCACGTGGCTGGCCAAGAAAGGGTTATGGCTAATCGGCGGGGGGCAGCAGCCCCTGATCCGGCTGATAACCTGGAATGTAAGAGGCCTGAACGGGTCGGTCAAACGTCCCGTGTGTTTGCGCACCTGAAGGGGCTGAGGGCAGATGTGGTCATGCTCCAGGAAACGCATCTGCGGGTGGCAGATCAGGTACGGCTAAGAAAGGGGTGGGTAGGGCAGGTGTTCCAGTCGGGGTTGGATGCAAAAAACGGGGGTGGCGATTTTCGTGGGGAAGTGGGTGTCGTTTGAGGCGTTGAGCATAGTGGCAGACAATGGAGGTAGGTATGTGATGGTGAGTGGTAAGCTGCAGGGAGTGCGGGTGGTCTTGGTAAATGTATACGCCCCGAATTGGGATGATGTGGGGTTCATGCAGCGCATGTTGGGCCGGATACCGGACTTGGAGACAGGGGGATTGATAATGGGGGGGGGGACTTCAACACGGTGCTGGATCCGGCATTGGATCGCTCTAGGTCTAGGACGGGCAGGAGGCCGGCGGCGGCCAAGGTGCTGAGGGGGTTTATGGACCAGATGGGAGGAGAGGATCCGTGGAGGTTTGCGAGGCCGGGGGCCAGGGAATTCCCATTCTTCTCCCATGTTCATAAGGCCTACTCTCGGATTGACTTTTTTTGCAATGAGCAGGGCGCTGATTCCGAGGGTGGAGGACACGGAGTATTCGGCGATAGCCATCTCTGACCATTCCCCGCATTGGGTGGACCCCGAGCTGGGGGAGGAGAGGGACCAGCGCCTGCTGTGGCGCGTGGAGGTGGGGTTGTTGGTGGACGAGGAGGTGAGCGGGCGGGTCCGGGGGTGTATAGAAAGGTACCTGGAGGCCAATGATAATGGGGAGGTGCAGGTAGGGGTGGTCTGGGAGGCGCTGAAGGCGGTGATCAGGGGTGAGTTGATCTCCATTAAGGCCCACAGAGAGGGGAAGGAGAGGGAGAGGCTAGTGGGGGAGATGGTAAGGGTGGATAAAAGGTATTCAGAGGCCCCCGAGGAGGGACTACTCAAGGAGCGACGAAGCCTCCAGGCCGAGTTCGACCTGGTGACCACCAGGAAGGCGGAGGTGCAGTGGAGGAAGGCGCCGAGTACGGAGAGAAGGCTAGCCGGTTGCTGGCACACCAGCTTCGGAAGTGGGAGGCAGCGAGGGAGATCGGGGGAGTTAGGGATGGAGGGGGGCGCACGGTGCGAAGTGCGGTGGGTATTAATGGGGTCTTCAGCGACTTACGAGGGACTATCGGTCTGAACCCCCATTGGAGGAGGGACGAATGGGTCGCTTTCTGGACCGGCTGAGGTTTCCGAGGGTAGAGGAGGGGCAGGTGGCAGGGCTGGGGGCGCCGGTTGGGTTGGAGGAGCTGGTCAAGGGACTGGGGAGTATGGCAGGCAGGGAAGTCACCGGGGCCAGATGGGTACCCGGTGGAATTCTATAGGAAGTACGTGGACCTGTTGGGCCCACTGCTGGTAAGGACTTTCAACGAGGCAAGGGAGGGGGGCTTCTGCCCCCGACGATGTCTAGGGCACTGATTTCTCTAATTCTGAAGCGGGACAAGGACCCTGTACAGTGCGGATCGTATAGGCCGATTTCACTCCTTAATGTGGATGCAAAACTGCTAGCAAAGGTATTGGCCATGAGGATTGATGACTGTGTTCCGGGGGTCATACATGAGGATCAGACGGGTTTTGTGAAAGGGAGGCAGTTGAATACCAACATACGTAAGCTCCTGAATGTAATTATGATGCCGGCGGTGGAGGGGGAGGCGGAGATAGTGACAGCTATGGACGCGGAGAAGGCCTTTGATAGGGTGGAGTGGGGGTACCTGTGGGTGTTGTTGAGGAGGTTTGGGTTCGGGGAGGGATTCGTCAGCTGGGTGAGGTTGCTGTACGAGGCCCCGGTGGCGAGTGTGGCCACGAACAGGAGGAGGTCGGAATATTTCCGGCTATACCGAGGGACGAGGGAGGGGTGTCCTCTATCCCCCCTGCTCTTTGCGCTGGCGATTGAGCCCCTGGCCATGGCTTTGAGGGAGTCTAGGAACTGGAGGGGGCTGGTGCGGGGGTGGAGGGAGAAACACCGGGTATCGTTGTATGCGGACGATCTGTTATTGTATGTGGCGGATCCGGTGGGGGGAATGCCGGAGGTGATGCAGATTCTTAGGGAGTTTGGGGATTTCTCCGGGTATAAGCTCAACATGGGGAAGAGCGAGCTGTTCGTGGTGCACCCGGGAGACCAGGAAAGGGGGATTGGTGAGCTTCCGCTAAAAAGGGCAGAAAGAAGTTTTAGATACCTGGGGGTTCAGGTGGCTAGGAGCTGGGGGGCCCTGAATAAGCTCAACTTAACAAGGCTGGTGGAGCAAATGGAGGAGGAGTTCAAAAGGTGGGATATGCTGCCGCTCTCCCTGGCGGGTAGGGTGCAGACGGTTGAAATGACGGTGCTCCCGTCATTTTTGTCTCAGTGCCTCCCCATCCTGATCTCTCAGGCCTTCTTTAAGCGGGTTAACAGGAATATTATGGGGTTCGTATGGGCGAAGAAGACCCCGAGGCTGAGAAGGGTGTTCTTGGAGCGGAGCAGGGACAGGGGGGGGTTAGCGTTGCCAAACTTATGTGGGTACTATTGGTCTGCCAACATGGTAATGATATGTAAGTGGGTAATGGAGGGGGAGGGGGCGGCGTGGAAGAGGCTGGAGATGGCGTCCTGTGTGGGCACGAGCCTGGAGGCTGGAGCCTGGAGCCGCTTCCTCCGATGAGGTATACCACGAGCCCGGTGGTAGCGGTGACCCTCAAAATCTGGGGGCAATGGAGACGCCACAGGGGGGAGGTGGGGGCTTAGGTGTGGTCCCCGATACGGGAGAACCATCAGTTTGTCCCGGGGAAAATGGATGGGGGGTTCTTGAGTTGGCACAGGGCAGGTATTAGGAGGATGGGGGACCTGTTCATAGACGGGAAGTCTGCGAGCCTTGGGGAGCTGGAGGAGAAATTTGGGCTCCCCCCTAGAAATGCGTTCAGATATATGGAGGTAAGGGCGTTCGTTAGGCGACAGGTGGTAGGGTTTCCGCTGCTGCCGGCGCGCAGGGTCCAGGACAGGGTGCTTTCGGGGGTGTGGGTTGGAGAGGGTAGGATCTCGGCAACTTGTCAGGTGATGCAGGAGGAGGAGGAGGCCTCGGCGGAGGAGTTAAAAGGTAAGTGGGAGGAGGAGCTGGGGGAGGAGATCGATGAGGGTATGTGGGTGGATGCCCTGGGAAGGGTAAACTCTTCCTCCTCTTGTGCGAGGCTCAGCTTGATACAATTTAAGGTGCTGCACAGGGCGCACATGACCGGGGCAAGGCTAAGCCGTTTTTCTGGGAGTGAGGACAGATGTGCGAGGTGTTCGGGGAGCCCAGCAAACCACACCCACATGTTCTGGGCATGTCCAGCGTTGGAGGAGTTCTGGAGGGGTGTAGCGAGGACGGTGTCAAGGGTAGTGAATTCCAGGGTTAGGCCTAGCTGGGGGCTCGCAATATTTGGGTTGTCGGACGAGCCGGGAATGCAGGAGGCGAAAGAGGCCGGTATTCTGGCCTTTACGTCCCTGATAGCCTGGCGAAGGATTCTGCTTTAGTGGAAGGATGCGAGGCCCCCAAGCGTGGAATCCTGGATTAACGACATGGCAGGGTTTATTAAATTGGAGAAGGAGAAATTTGCCTTAAGGGGATCTGTGCAACGGTTCTTCAGGCGGTGGCAGCCGTTCCTAGACTTCCTGGCGGAGCGTTAGGAGATGGTCGGCAGCAGCAACCCGGGGGTGGGGGGGGGTGGTAAGTTTGTGTCTGGTAGGGGATGCACTATTGGTTACTGTTTAACATTTATTTGTTTATTTATGCACTTTTGTTCTTGTTGTTGTATTGTTTGTGTAAAGGGGGGGTTCTATTTTTCTGTTGTGATAATCTGTGAAAAAGAAACTTCTTAAATAGAACATAGAACATAGAACATTACAGCGCAGTACAGGCCCTTCGGCCCTCGATGTTGCACCGACCTGTGAAACCACGCTAAAGCCCATCTACACTATTCCCTTATCGTCCATATGTCTATCCAATGACCATTTTAATGCCCTCAGTGTTGTCGAGTCCACTACTGTTGCAGGCAGGGCATTCTACGCCCTCTCTGAGTAAAGAACCTACCTCTGACATCTGTCTTATATCTATCTCCCCTCAATTTAAACCGATGTCCCTCGTGCTAGCCATCACCATCCAAGGAAAAAGGCTCTCACTGTCCACCCTATCTAATCCTCTGATCATCTTGTATGGCTCTATTAAGTCACCTCTTAACCTTCATCTCTCCAACGAAAACAGCCTCAAGTCCCGCAGCCTTTCTTCATAAGGTCTTCCCTCCATACCAGGCAACATCCTGGTAAATCTCCTCTGCACCCTTTCCAATGCTTCCACATCCTTCCTATAATGCGGTGACCAAAACTGCACGTAATACTCAAATGCGGCCGCACCAGAGTTTTGTACAGCTGCAACATGACCTCATGGCTCAGAAACTCAATCCCTCTACCAATAAAAGCTAATACACTGTATGCCTTCTTGTTTAAAAAAAATATATTTTATTCAAGTTTTTTGGCCAAACATAACAATACGTAGTGTTTCTTTTACACAGCAATAAAGCAATAGAAATAACCATGGCCAGTTTTAAACAAATAAATAAGTAATATATAAACAAAAACAAAAAACAAAACTAAATGGCAGCTGCCTTGTCCAAAATAAATACTCTCCAAAAATACAGTCCAGCAATCCAATATACAATTACATATACCAAATACCTATACATACACAATAACATCCCTGAGAGTCCGTCCGATTCCTCCCCCCCCCCCCCCCCCCTCCCCCCTGGGTTGCTGCTGTTATCTACTTCTTTTCCATTCCCTCTATCTTTCTGTGAGGTAGTCGACGAAAGGTTGCCACCGCCTGGTGAACCCCTGAGCCGAACCCCTTAACACGAACTTAATCCGTTCTAACTTTATGAACCCTGCCATATCGTTTATCCAGGTCTCCACACCCGGGGGCTTAGCTTCCTTCCACATTAACAATATCCTGCGCCGGGCTACTAGGGACGCAAAGGCCAACACGTCAGCCTCTCTCGCCTCCTGCACTCCCGGCTCTTCTGCAACCCCAAATATAGCCAACCCCCAGCTTGGTTCGACCAGGACCCCCACCACCTTCGAAAGCACCTTTGCCACCCCCACCCAGAACCCCTGTAGTGCCGGGCATGACCAGAACATGTGGGTGTGATTCGCTGGGCCTCTCGAGCATCTCGCACACCTATCCTCTACACCCAAAAATTTACTAAGCCGTGCTCCAGTCATATGCGCCCTGTGCAGCACCTTAAATTGTATCAGGCTTAGCCTGGCACACGAGGACGATGAGTTTACCCTACGTAGGGCATCCGTCCACAGCCCCTCCTCAATCTCCTCCCCTAGTTCTTCTTCCCATTTCCCTTTCAGCTCATCTACCATGATCTCCCCCTCGTCCCTCATCTCCCTGTATATGTCCGCCACCTTACCGTCCCCCACCCATGTCTCTGAGATCACTCTATCCTGCACTTCCTGCGTCGGGAGCTGCGGGAATTCCCTCACCTGTTGCCTCGCAAAAGCCCTCAATTGCATATACCGAAATGCATTCCCTTGGGGCAACCCATATTTCTCCGTCAGTGCTCCCAGACTCGCAAACGTCCCATCTACAAATAGATCTCTTAATTGTACTACCCCAGCTCTTTGCCATGCTCCAAATCCCCCATCCATTCTCCCCGGAACGAACCTATGATTGTTTCTTATCGGGGACCGCACCGAAGCTCCCGTCCCTCCCCTATGCCATCTCCACTGCCCCCAAATTCTCAATGTAGCCATCACCACCGGGCTTGTGGTGTATTTCTTTGGTGAGAATGGCAACGGCGCCGTCACCATTGCTTGCAGGCTAGTCCCCCTGCAGGACTCCCTCTCCAATCTCTTCCACGCCGCTCCCTCCCCTTCTCCCATCCACTTACACACCATTGAAACATTGGCGGCCCAGTAGTACTCACTTAGGCTCGGTAGTGCCAGCCCCCCCCGTCCCTACTATGCTGCAAGAATCCCCACCTCACTCTCGGGGTCTTCCCAGCCCACACAAAACTCATAATGCTCTTCTCAATTCTTTTGAAAAAAGCCTTTGTGATCACCACCGGGAGGCACTGGAACACAAAAAGGAATCTCGGGAGGACCACCATTTTAACCGCCTGCACCCTACCTGCCAACGACAGGGACACCATGTCCCATCTCTTGAAATCCTCCTCCATCTGTTCCACCAACCGTGTTAAATTAAGCCTATGTAATGTACCCCAATTCTTGGCTATCTGAATCCCCAGGTACCGGAAGTCCCTTGTTACCTTCCTCAACGGTAAATCCTCTATCTCTCTGCTCTGCCCCCCCGGATGCACCACAAATAGCTCACGTTTCCCCATGTTCAGTTTATACCCTGAAAAATCCCCAAACTCCCCAAGTATCCGCATTATCTCTGGCATCCCCTCCGCCGGGTCCGCCACATATAGCAACAAATCATCCGCATACAGAGATACCCGGTGTTCTTCTCCCTCCCTAAGTACGCCCCTCCACTTCCTGGAACCCCTCAGTGCCATGGCCAGGGGTTCAATCGCCAATGCAAACAATAACGGGGACAGAGGGCATCCCTGCCTCGTCCCTCTATGGAGCCGAAAATAGTCAGACCCCCGTCCATTCGTGACCACGCTCGCCATCGGGGCCCTATACAGCAACTGTACCCACCTGATATACCTGACCCCAAAGCCAAATCTCAACACCTCCCACAAATAATCCCACTCCACTCTATCAAATGCTTTCTCGGCATCCATCGCCACCACTATCTCCGCTTCCCCCTCTGGTGGGGTCATCATCATTACCCCTAGCAGCCTCCGTATATTTGTATTTAGCTGTCTCCCCTTCACAAACCCAGTTTGGTCCTCATGGACCACCCCCGGGACACAATCCTCTATCCTCGTTGCCATTACCTTGGCCAGAATCTTAGCATCCACATTCAGGAGGGAAATGGGCCCGTATGACCCGCATTGCAGCGGGTCTTTTTCCTTCTTTAGGAGAAGCGATATCGTTGCCTCTGACATAGTCGGGGGCAGCTGCCCCCTTTCCCTCGCCTCATTAAAGGTTCTCATCAGTAGCGGGGCCAGCAAGTCCAAATATTTCTTATAGAATTCAACTGGGAATCCGTCTGGTCCCGGGGCCTTCCCCGCCTGCATGCTTCCAATCCCTTTCACTACTTCCTCCGTCTCAATCTGTGCTCCCAGCCCCATTCTCTCCTGTTCCTCCACCTTAGGAAATTCCAACTGATCCAGAAAGCACATCATTCTCTCCTTCCCGTCCGGGGGCTGCGCTTCATATAATCTTTCATAAAATGCCTTGAACACTCCATTCACTCTCTCCGCTCCCCGCTCCATCTCTCCCTCCTCATCTCTCACCCCCCCCTATCTCCCTCGCTGCTCCCCTTTTCCTCAGTTGGTGGGCCAACAACCTACTCGCCTTCTCCCCATATTCGTACTGTACACCCTGTGCCTTCCTCCATTGCGCCTCTGCCTTACCCGTAGTCAACAAGTCAAATTCTACATGTAGCCTTTGCATTTCCCTGTATAGTCCCTCCTCCGGTGCCTCCACATATTGTCTGTCCACCCTCAGCAGTTCTTTCAACAACCGCTCCCTTTCCCTACTCTCCTGCTTTCCTTTATGTGCCCTAATAGATATCAGCTCCCCTCTAACCACTGCCTTCAGTGCCTCCCAGACCACTCCCACCTGTACCTCCCCATTATCATTAATTTCCAAGTACCTTTCAATACACCTCCTCACCCTTAAACACACCCCCTCATCTGCCAATAATCCCATGTCCATTCTCCAGGGTGGAAGCTGTTGTTTTTCTTCCCCTATCTCCAGGTCCGCCCAGTGTGGAGCATGATCCGAGATGGCTATAGCCGTGTACTCCGTCCCCGTCACCTTTGGGATCAGTGTCCTTCCCAAAACAAAAAAATCTATTCGTGAAAATACTTTATGTACATAGGAGAAAAACGAAAACTCCTGACTCCTAGGTCTACTAAATCTCCAGGGATCTACTCCTCCCATCTGCACCATAAAATCCTTAAGCACCCTAGCTGCAGCCGGCCTCCTTCCGGTCCTGGACCTCGATCTGTCCAGCCCTGGGTCCAGCACCGTATTAAAGTCTCCACCCATTACCAACTTCCCCACTTCTAGGTCCGGGATTCGTCCTAACATACGCCTCATAAAATTGGCATCATCCCAGTTCGGGGCATACACGTTCACTAATACCACCGCCTCCCCCTGTAATTTGCCACTCACCATCATGTATCTGCCCCCACTATCCGCCACTATAGTCTTTGCCTCAAACATTACCCGCTTCCCCACTAGTATGGCCACCCCCCTGTTTTTTGCATCTAGCCCCGAATGAAACACCTGCCCCACCCATCCTTTGCGAAGTCTAACCTGGTCTGTCAGCTTCAGATGCGTCTCCTGAAGCATAACCACATCTGCCTTAAGTTTCTTTAGGTGTGCGAGTACCCGTACCCTCTTAATCGGCCCGTTCAGCCCTCTCACATTCCACGTGATCAACCGGGTTGGGGGGCTCTTTACCCCCCCCCTTGACGACTAGCCATTTCCTTTTTCAATCCAGCTCCTCACCCGGTTCCCACGTAGCTGTATCCCCCCAGGCGGCGCCCCCCCGCCCCGACCCCCCCCTCCCATACCAGCTCCCCCTTCTCCCCAGCAGCAGCAACCCAGTTAACCCCCCCCCCCGCTAGATCCCAAGCTAGCGTAATTGCACCCCCCATGTTGCTCCCAGAAGTCAGCAAACTCTGGCCGACCTCGGCTTCCCCCCGTGACCTCGGCTCACACTGTGCGAGGCCCCCTCCTTCCTGCTTCCCTGTTCCCGCCATGATTACCATAGCGCGGGAAAAAAGCCCGCGCTGCCCCTTTTGGCCCCGCCCCCAATGGCCGGCGCCCACAGCTCCTCATCCTCCCTCCCCCCCTCCCCCACGACATGGGGAAGAGAGAGAAGTTACAGGGTCGCAGGTTTAACAATCTGGGAAGTCCTCTCTTCCCCCTTTTCCCCCCTTCATCCCACAAATTCACCCCCCCACTTTTGTCCCAAACGTTCTTTTTCTGGCCCGCTCACTCCAGCTTCTCCTCGACAATAAATGTCCACGCCTCGTTTGCCGTTTCGAAATAGTGGTGTTTCCCTAGATGTGTGACCCACAGTCTTGCCGGTTGCAACATTCCGAATTTGACCTTCCTTTTATGCAACACCGCCTTGGCCCGATTAAAGCTTGCCCTCCTTCTCGCCACCTCCGCACACCAATCTTGATACACGCGGATCACCGCATTCTCCCACCTACTGTTCCGAGTTTTCTTGGCCCATCTGAGGACCATCTCTCTGTCCTTGTATCGGAGAAATCTCACAACTATTGCTCGAGGAATTTCTCCAGCCCTCGGTCTTTGCGCCATAACCCGATAGGCACCCTCCACCTCCAGCGGACCCGTCGGGACCTCCGATCCCATTAACGAATGCAGCATCGTGCTCACATATGCCCTGACGTCCGCCCCTTCTGCACCTTCGGGAAGACCAAGAATCCTTAAGTTCTTCCTCCTCGCCTTGTTCTCCAGCACCTCCAGCCTTTCCACACATCTTTTGTGTTGTGCCTCGTGGATCTCCGTTTTCACCACCAGGCCCTGTATGTCGTCCTCATTTTCAGCAGCCTTTGCCTTCACGACCCGAAGCTCCTGTTCCTGGGTCTTTTGCTCCTCCTTTAGCCCCTCAATCGCTTGTAATATCGGGGCCAACAGCTCCTTCTTCATCTCCTTTTTGAGTTCATCTACGCAACGCCGCAGGAACTCTTGTTGTTCAGGGCCCCATATTAAACTGCCTCCTTCCGACGCCATCTTGCTTTGTGCCTGCCTTCCTGGCCGCTGCTCTTGAGGATCCACCGCAATCCGGCTACTTTCCTCTCTTTTTTCCATCCGTGTCCAGGGGGGATTCCCTTCTGGATTACCGCACAGTGTTATTTGCCGTTAAAATTGCCGATGGGGCTCCTATTAAGAGCCCAAAAGTCCGTTCCACCCGGAGCTGCCGAAACATGCGACTTAGCTGGTCATCGCCGCACCCGGAAGTCACTGTATGCCTTCTTAACAACTCTATCAACCTGGGTGGCAACTTTCAGGGATCTATGTACATGGACACCAAGATCTCTCTGCTCATCCACACTACCAAGAATCTTACCATTAGCCCGTATTCCTGTTATTCCTTCCAAAATGAATCACCTCACACTTTTCTGCATTAAACTCCATTTGCCACCTCTCAGCCCCAACTCTCCAACTATGTCCCTCTGTAACCTGCAACATCCTTCCGCACTGTCCACAACTCCACCGACTTTAGTGTCATCCGCAAATTTACTCACCCAAATTTCTACGCCCTCCTCCAGGTCATTTATAAAAATGACAAACAGCAGTGGCCCCAAAACAGATCCTTGTGGTACACCACTAGTAACTGGACTCCAGTCTGAACACTTCCCATCAACCACCACCCTTTGTCTTCTTCCAGCGAGCCAATTTCTGATCCAAACTGCTAAATTTCCCTGAATCCCATGCTTCCGTATTTTCTGCAATAGCCTACCGTGGGGAACCTTATCAAACGCTTTACTGAAATCCATATACACCACATCAACTGCTTTACCCTCATCCACCTGGTCACCTTCTCAAAGAACTCAATAAGGTTTGTGAGGCCTACCCGTCACAAAACCGTGTTAACTATCCCTAATCAAATTATTCCTTTCTAGATGATTATAAATCCTATCTCTTATAATCCTTTCCAAGACTTTGTCCACAACAGAAGTAAGGCTCACTGGTCTATAGTTACCGGGGTTGTCTCTACTCCCCTTCTTGAACAAGGGGACAACATTTGCTGTCCTCCAGTCTTTTGACACTATTCCTGTAGACAATGACGACATAAAGATCAAAGCCAAAGGCTCGGCAATCTCCTCCCTAGCTTCCCAGAGAATCCTAGGATAAATCCCATCCGACCCAGGGGACACTTTCCAGAATTACTAACACCTCCTCCTTATGAACCTCAATCCCATCTAGTCTAGTAGCCTGTATCTCAGTATTCTCCTCGACAACATTGTCTTTTTCCTGTGTGAATACTGACGACAAATATTCGTTTAGCGCCTCTCCTATCTCCTCGGACTCCAAGCACAACTTCCCACTACTGTCCTTGATTGGCCCTACTCTTACCCTAGTCATTCTTTTATTCCTGACATACCTATAGAAAGCTTTAGGGTTTTCCTTGATCCTACCTGCCAAAGACTTCTCATGTCCCCTCCTGGATCTTCTTGGCTCTCTCTTTAGGTCCTTCCTGGCTATCTTGTAACTCTCAAGCGCCCTAACTGAACCTTCACGTCTCATCTTTACATAAGCCTCCTCCTTCCTCTTGACAAGTGATTCAACTATTATAGTAAACCACGGTTCCCTTGCTCGACCACTTCCTCCCTGCCTGACAGGTACATACTTATCAAGGACACGCAGTAGCTGTTCCTTGAACAAGCTCCACATTTCAATTGTGTCCATCCTCTGCAGTTTCCTTCCCCATCCTATGCATCCTAAGTCTTGCCTAATCGCATCATAATCTGTGGTGCAGATATTCCAGTTGTCTTGATCAACTAAACCCAAGTGTTTTCATTCTTGATTTAGACGAGCGCAGCAATGCAATTTTAAACTTCGAGGAAGACATTTTAATGGCTTATTTCCTCTGCAGACAAGTTCCCCTTTTTAGTCCACTCAAAATATAAAAAAGAACCACAACCAAAACTGCTGGGCATGGCTTTTATCACTGTCTGAAAATCCATTTACTCCGAGTTAGTATCGCGTGTGTGAAGTAACTCCCACAGGTTTGGTGCATTTTCTTTGCTGGAAACCACACTGATTGGGTTAGATTTAATGCTGCCCATCTCTGCTAGGGTTTCGGTTTTTTTTTTTTAGAAACTCGCAGACAGATTCTCCTGGATGAATGAATAAATATTCTAGTGGCTCCTGCACGTGGATCTTATGCTTGAGATCAAAAGATGCCAATATATCTGAGCTCCCTGGGTTTCCGTTACAGTATGTGACTATTAAAAATGATGCGGAGATGCCAGCGTTGGACTGGGGTGAGCACAGTACGAAGTCTTACAACACCAGGTTAAAGTCCAACTGGTTTGTTTCGATGTCACTAGCTTTTGGAGCGCTTTGAAGGAGCAGCGCTCCGAAAGCTAGTGACATCGAAACAAACCTGTTGGACTTTAACCTGGTGTTATTAAAAATGATATAAGCAAGCTTATTGTCACAAATGCTTTCTTCATAGGAATGGAATAATTTACATCAGGCTATAGGGTCTTGTGCCCATAAAGGAATGGAAATAGTCTTTCGTGTTGGGTGACTGGAAACTTTTAACTGCATTCACTATTGTGGATGGTTCACCAAAGATAGCCTGTCTGATAGAAAAGATAAAGTGAGTAAATGTGTTTGTTTAAAAAAAAAAGAACTGTTCAAATTCTGGAGAGAGATAACATACCATTTGCCTGTGTTGTGTTTGAACCAGGACCCTGCAATGCCAGCATCTTGCCTGTGGCATCATCCCCTCCACAAAGTAAATTCAACCTGCTGTATCAGTTGAGTCTGAGCTATTTTTAATTGTCAGTGGACCGTATTTCTCTAAAATAAGTACCAAATGACGCGGATGCTGGAAATCTGAAACAGAAACAGACAGTGCTGGATGAACTCGGGTCTGGCAGCATCTGTGGAGAGGGAAACGGAGTTAACGTTTCAATTCTGTATGATTTCATCCGAGCTCTGAAGAGTCATCCTTCCACAGAAGCTGGCTGACCTGCTGCGCTTTTTCCAGCATTTTCTGTTTTGACCCTAGTTCCCTGTTAGACAGCCTGTTTAGTTGTTGGCATTGAGTCATTTTTTTTCTAATTTACAAGGTGTGAACCAGTGCTTTGCTTGTACATAGCTTGCTTTTATTTGATACACCTGTGACGCATTCCCCCATTCTGAATAATACAGCAGAGGTGCCTTGGCTTGCGCGCTGTACTGAAGGGGTGCTTAAAAGAGGCAGACCCCTTTCTATGGATCTGTTGTATGCTAAAGATCCAGTGGCACAATTTGAAGGGTGAGGAGCGTGATTCTACCACCGTAGTGTGATGGGTGAATCACGGGAAAGGCCCAAATCGGACTCCGCCATCGCGAAACCTTGCACTAGTCACCCGACTCCCGGTGCCCAGCGCGATCTTCAGATAATCATATCTTCAGATAATACTTGTGACTCAATTAAATCTGTGCGCCCAGTTTGACTCTGCATTCACCCAGGGTCCGGGAGCCATCGGCCACACCAGCGAAGCTTCAACCGGGCACCACAACTGGTGACCACAAGCGGAGACCAGTTATGATGGCCACTCGAAGGCCATTGGAGCTCCCCAGGTGGTTGGGGACAGTGCACTACCCTGGCACCCTACCAGGTTGGCACTGCCAAGGGCCAGGGCCATGCCCATGGAAGGGGGGATTGAGGCTGAAGGGTGGAGGGGAGGGTGTGTGTGAAGGGGCTTCAAAGGTTGAATCATAGAATTTACAGTGCAGAAGGAGGCCATTCGGCCCATCGGGTCTGCACTGGCTCTTGGAAAGAGCACCCTACCCAAGGTCAACACCTCCACCCTATCCCCATAACCCAGTAACCCCACCCAACACTAAGGGCAATTTTGGACACTAAGGGCAACTTAGCATGGCCAATCCACCTAACCTGCACATCTTTGGACTGTGGGAGGAAACCGGAGCACCCGGAGAAAACCCACGCACACACGGGGAGAACGTGCAGACTCCACACAGACAGAGACCCAAGCCGGGAATCGAACCTGGGACCCTGGAGCTGTGAAGCAATTGTGCTAACCACCATGCTACCGTGCTGCCCATAGTGGTCCCATACTGTGTCCTCACTGGTGGAGGTGAGAGAATTCTCACGTCTTTGGGGGGGGGGGCGGTTTGCAGGGGACCCTCAAGCTCACTTAGAGATCGGGACACCCTTTCAAAATGGCGCCCCGATCTCTGAGGAGCCAACCTTGCTGGTGAGTTCAGCTGAAAACATTTGGCCAAAACTCCCCAAAGCCCAAAAAACAACCAAAGCGTGGGTGAATCTAGATCTGGATCTCACCCAGAAAGCGAGACGGAGCCACCTCTCCAAACCAGCCCAAAATGATAGAAATGTTTTAGTTGAATCGCACCCGAGATTTATGTTTTTGCACCCACCCATACTTCAGAGTGATATAAACATTAAACCTGCAATTTGCTCAGAAAGCTACAAGCTTGAACTGTTTGGAAAGCAGTTTTAACTTTGAAGAATGCGATGATTGGAAGAAAAGGCTCCAGTCTCTGGTGGAACTGATTCTTATCTTGCCAAATCAACCATGAATTCTATCCCATGTATTTAACATATTTAACTTTCACTTTAATTAGATGCACAGAGCATTTTCATCGCTCAGCATGATCAAAAAGCTTACTGGAAGGTGAGACAAGTAACAATCCACCAACCCGTTAATGCTTTTAAAAAATCCAACCACTGATTTATCAGGCAATGATGGTTGGGGTTGGGCCAAGGTGCCTTCCGTCACTGCACCATCCTATGAAGAACGAGACTGAAATTCATGTCGATAAAGCAAGGGAAGGCAGCAGTGTCTTTTTTTTAAAAAACGCATTTTATTCAAACTTGTATCAAAGTCGGTTACAGCAAATAAACACCCCGGGAAACATTCTTCCCAACAATCAACTATAGTTTGTAAGAGGCAGCAGCGTCTTGAATGTGGCACTTACAGCTCTCTGCGTTGTGCTTACCTACATACCTGACAAAGTCTGGCATGATCAGCAGAGGGCAGTGTCTGGCAACAGTCTGCATCATCGCTGAAAATATGACACAAATTTCAGTGCCTGTGCATATTAAGTTACACACTTATCCCTTTGAATTTGCAGTGAGCTGGAGATGACACAAGGAATCTTTGACGTATGCAGCATGATTAGAGCTTCATTTCAGTGTCATTTACAGTACACCTCAGGTTGAGTCTCGCCCATCTATTTGCTTCCCTTTGAAGCCAGTTTGTAATGGTGACGATGCACGGCAGGATTTATAAATTTTAAACTGGGTGTAAATTTCCAATAGTGATTAAATGCAAGTGTTGCATTGTCTGCAGCAAATTCTTTGTTTTTGTTACGTTTCTGGGCAGCCCAGGCCTTTTGTGCTTCTGCCACAACATAACTGAAGAAAGCATACTCGGTAAGTGCATTATCTCGTACGATAACCAGGAAAAATCAAATGTGAAGGGACTCCAGGCACTCTGGAAGTAGACCAGCTTGAGGATGTGTTGGAGTGAAATGAGTGCAAAGTGATAGCAGGCAGCTTGTGTTCTGTTGTGGTACCAGTAGGAGGAGACTGGATACAGTTACAGTATCACATTTTGGCCGAATCACCAAAATATTCCAGCACCATATGTGTCTTGTCAACAGGACATGTGACAATCCTCTGTCCTCTCTTCATCCAGAAGTACACTGACTTGATTCACCTTTGTGGCTCTGATAGCACTGTAAATGTCCTGATTACTACTATAAACGTCCACACAAGGTTGAACTGTCATTGCTAATGTGGCAGCTCAAAGAAATGTCTGTCGTTCAGTGCAGAAAACCGAGGAGCATTTTAAATATTTTGGGTGTGCCTTCTTATTACTTCTTGGAATTGCTTCAGTTCGATCATCCATCATTTGTTGAAGTAGAGGGTCAAAACTAGCTATATAGTCAGGTTAAGGTAGCCAATAGACTTAAATAGCCAAATCTCTTTGCGAAATTAGTGAGCTGATTTTTTTTTCTCTTCTTTTCTACAATGTGAGGCAGTGCCTGCAAAGCTGGTGGCAAAAGATTCAGTAACTTTCAAAAGTCATTGATATTTCTTTGAAAATGGGAAAAGCTGAGGCTCAGCGAAAGAGCAAAGGCTCGGGACTCATTGCCCAGCTCTTTCTAAGCAGGGACATGATGACCTGAATGGCTGCCTATGCTCAATGGCCTAATTCACACCCACTTTTTAAATAGCAAAAGAATACAAATGGTTTAACTTGAATTTACCAATGTCAATAATCGCGCTGATTTATTTGGTGAACAATTGGGGTGTATATAAAAAAAACAAAGGAGTGCATGATGTGCATGGAATCAAAATTAACTGATGCATCCAAAATATACGCACTAGCTCAACCAAACCCTGTTTAGAGGCGATGAGACTAAGTGATTATTGTCTAATTACTTCAACCTACTCAGATCCCACCATTTTGACTGGCTTGGGCACTTTCATAGAATCCCTACTGTGTATGCAGCCCAGCGAGTCTGCACCGGCTCTCCCAAAGAGCCCCCTATCCCCACCTAACCTTTCGGACACTTGAGGGGAAAGAAAATGTGGCCATTGGAGCTCTTGTGCTGAAACTTCCAGGAATGTGTGAGAGTTGGCACCTCTTCCTTCGTAGGTCAAGCTGAGATACACGCTCTTGGGCATGCCCAGTCCAATTCCATCTGGTTCATGTCCTTTTAGAAAGGAAATCTTCCATCCTTACCTGGTCTGGCCTATGTGTGACTCCAGACCCGCAGCAAGATGGCTGACTCTTACCTGCCCCTCTGAAATGGTCAAGCAAGCCATTTAGTTCAAGGCCAGTCAGGGATGGGCAATAAATGCTACCCCAGCAAGTGATGCCCACATCCCATGACTGAAGTTAAAAAAAATCTAGTAAACATTGCCACTTTGAGACCTTTTTGAGAGCGATCATACATGGTACAAAGGGGTGAAGCATAGATTCAGTCTTACATTGGTGCAGAAGGAGAATACTTGTTGCCAGTTAGGGCCAGGATTGTTGGGGGCTGAGTATAGGGAGCTTTATTCCCCTGCATTTTGATTGATGGTTACCTACATTGGGAAAGAATCCATCTTTTCCCAGCACAAACACTCCTCCCCTTCATAAGCATCAAGTTTTTAATAAAAAGAGCAAGATAAGTCATTAAGCTGTGTGTGTGTGCGATATTGACTGGAGAAACAAAAGCTAGTGAGGCCGAGGCATCACTTGCAGCAAGAAAGACCAGCTTTATAACATGCCCATAAAAGCATGATGATGGTCACTTGACCTGGATGGGATGGCGACATGGGCTGTCCATACCCGCGCTCAGCTGCGTAGGTTGTGACCTTAATTAATTTCCCAGTGCTGTGTTTCTGGCCTCTACTTGGACTACTGTGTTCCTCCGTTGGTGTCACGTTGGAACCAGGTTTCTTTCTGACGTGCTGTAGGCTGGGCCAACCTCCCAGTCTAAGGTGGCCATTTTCTTCAAACAATCTAGCGCTGAACTCCCCTTGAGTTAGCCCTTGTAGTCTCGTTGCCCCCCCCCCCCCCCCCCAGCAACATCACCACTCCTTTAATTTTCCCCTTCCATGTCCTGGGCTGGGATTTAAACCAGAGCTTCTAACGCAGAGGTGGGGACACGACCCACTCTGCCACAAGATCTCCTCAAATAATGGGGAAGAGTATTGTAATTCTATGTCAATAGGAATACATCGTGTGCAGATGATTAAGAATCCCTCACTTTGGTAGCACTGACAGCAAGGAGCACTGTACCATAACGCGCAGAGCGGGAGGGACTGTGCGCGATCTTAAAATGCTATCTCATCCTACTGTAGCCAGTCACAAATAGACTAAGCAAACATGCAAATCCATTGTTACATTACTAAAAATATTCCAGCACAACTTTTCTCAGTGCCGTTTGGCACCAGGTACTGCAGTAGCAGCAGAAAGGGTGCTGAATCCCATTCAAAACACTTAAAAAACCCCGACCTGGGGCAACAAAGTCAGTCTGGCTCAGCTGTGGATACGGAGCAGGCACTGTGCTGTGGAGGAGAGCAAATCCTGCCCTGTACTGTAAAGGTTTAACTGAGTTTGGGTTGATTCTTCCTGTTGCCGCTGAATGAAACAGCAGCAGGTGATGGATTGGCTTCCATGATAGTGGTTGATGGTGTTTTGGATGGCTCGTGAGTATCATGACACAGGTCCATGGCAAGAACTCTACCTCATTTCTCTCCTGGCCCAGACATAAAAGATTGCCTTAAAACAAGGCTTGGCGCTGTTGCCAATCCCATCAGAGTCGCCAATAATGTTGCTCCTTTTAACTGGATACTGATATGACAGTTATTAATGATAATATTGCTTTTCAGAGTCGCCAGGTATCAAATTATACCACCACAAGATTTTACCGGATATTGAGCAAAGACCAAACAACCAGTTAGTTAGTTCAAGTTCAATGATAGTTTATTTACACACAAGAATTACTTCGACATGCAACATAAGACACTGCAAGCGGGCAGCACGGTGGTGCAGTAGGTTAGCCCTGCTGCCTCACGGCACCGAGGTCCCAGGTCCGATCCCGGCTCTGGGTCACTGTCCGTGTGGAGTTTGCACATTCTCCTCGTGATTGCGTGGGTTTCACCCCCACAACCCAAAGATGTGCAGGGGAGGTAGATTGGCCAAGCTAAATTGCCCCTTAATTGGAGAAAATGAATTGGGTATTCTAAATTTATTTTTTTTAAAAGACACGACAAGCTAAATTACACCTAACACTACAACAACCTGTACTTAACTTCAGGCACCCGGCTTTATGCAGAGGAACAAGGTCTTTGTTCGGATCTTGAGTGGCTGGGTCTGGAGAAGTGACTTTGTTTCTGTTGGGCTCATCCGTCTGGTAGCGATCGTTGGTCTTGAGCTTGTCTTCTGGTCATGATGCTGCACTTGGTTTTCGGGGTAGGTCGGGGCCAAGAGAGACCGAGCGCCGGGGCCAAGAGAGCCTGAACACATGGCAGTATCTCTCTTTATCCTTCTGGAGTTTCGCGCTCTTTTGGGCGGTCCTTAGCTTTGGACCCAATAATTCGGCAGGCTTCGATTACTGCCTTAGATTTTGGCCAATAAAGGGGCGGGTGCCTTGATGGCGGGGCGTGTCCTGAGCGGTTATTGACCTTGGCTTTTTGGGCTCCCTGAGCAAAGGGAGTGGCACCGATGAGTCTGTTTCTGTATCTGTCACCTGAGTACAGGTATTTTGTTCTGGGGAAATGGGCCATTAGAATGCAAAGTAGCTGGGGGTTTCGGTAGCGCCTAGTTATCTGAGTTGCCAATATACATAAGCTCTGAGAGTCTGAGTCCTGGGTTGACCATATTTCCTATGGTCCTTTGCAGGTTGCCATATTTCTCGGGATCCTTTGTAAGTGGCCATCCCAGATGGCTACAGCGCTTGCTGCATAGGAAGAGCACAATGACCTGAGTGATGTTTTGCTGCTCTTTGCTGATAACGTGAACATTAATGGGATGGAAATGTCACAGAAAATGCTCATGGGCCCAAATTGCCACGGGGCACTATAAATAAAACCTTAGAC